>NW_021604632.1:4299638-4307401 GCF_004785775.1 Grammomys surdaster
CCTCTGCCTCCCAAGTGCTGGGATTAAAGGCGTGTGCCACCACCTCTTGGCTGTTTTTTTGTTTTGTTGTTTTTTGTTTTTTCTCGAGTTAAGAACTGATCTGAGCAGTGAGTGCCCTTTGAACTCCCACTGTGAGTGTCAACCGTTTAAAAGCCCCAGGACCAGGCTGATGGTGCTTGAGAGAACCCAAGGCCATCTGTATACCTCCCATGCTTAACGAATGGAGATCAGAAACAGAAGAAAATGTAAGGCGATACGTAGGTGTCCAGAGTAATATGCCGATTTCTTTCTTATCGGGAAACTATCTCAACAGCTAATGTTATTTTGGCTTCTCTAAAGTGCAGCACAATCATCTTGAAAAAATTTTGACTCCTCCACCCCCACCCCTAGCCCCAACTCTCATTCAGTTTCAAAACACCTGGGATGATGGTGTTTGTGTTGTGATTTGGGGTAACATTTGTATGATATTCAGCAGTTTCCTATTTTAAAGCTTTTTTTAAAAAAAAAATATTTTGAGCCAGTTGGTGGTGGCACACACCTTTAATCCCAGCACTTGGGAGGCAGAGGCAGGCAGATTTCTGAGTTCGAGGCCAGCCTGGTCTACAGAGTGAGTTCCAGGACAGCCAGGGCTATATAGAGAAACCCTGTCTCGAAAAAGCAAAAAACAAAAAACAAAAAAAACAAAAAAAATTGGTATCTGGGCTCAGATTCCTACCTGGCACCCCTCCCCCCATGCTGGGATTACAGGATAAGCTGCCATCCCTGGTTTAAAGGCTTGATAGGGTTGGAGATCCTGGAAACAGGTAACAACATATGGGTTTCAGATCCAGGGCTTCTTCTTAGCGTTCATGTGCATGAGCATTTAGCCTGCATGTATATATATACATGCACCACATATATGCCTGGCACCTCTGGAGGCCAGAAGAGGGTGTTGGGTCTCTTGGAAGTGGAGTTCCAGACAGTTGTGAGCCATCACGTGGGTACTGGGAATGGAAGCTTCCACAAGAGTAACCAGGGCTTTCAAGCTCAAATGTAACAGCAGGTGGCAGCAGAGCGCCTACAAATCTGAGCACGTCCATCTGAAAGGAAGAGACGCTCAAAGTTAATCCAAACCAGCCTATACCTGCTTCTCTGGTTGTAAAAGGAAAGGCTTGTGTTCCAGTCACTTTCTTCTTTATGGGGACAACATACTCGGAACAAGGAAGAATTTGTTTTGGCTCCCAGTGGGAGGGTCTGGTCCCTCATGGTGGGGAGTCTTCAGTCTAGAAGCCTTAAAGTGCTGGTCTCACGGTGTCTGCAGTCAGGAGGCAAAGAGAGGTAGGTGCTTGCCAATGCTCAGCTCACCAGCTTCCTTTTTTTTTTTTTTTTTTTTTTGGTTTTTCGAGACAGGGTTTCTCTGTGTAATCCTGGCTGTCCTAGCCTAGAACTCACTCTGTAAGACCAGGCTGGCCTCGAACTCAGAAATCTGCCTGCCTCTGCCTCCCAAGTGCTGGGATTAAAGGCGTGCGCCACCACCGCCCAGCCTTTTATTGGTTCTTCATCTTATCCGGTAAAGCAGATGTGAGATGTTCTCTATTTAGCCAGTCCATTCAGTGAGTGAACAAATATGCCACCAACCCCTTCCCCCACGCAGAGAAAAGCTGAGCGAAATCCTACCCCTTCATTAGGTACGAACATGCTTCTCTTGTTATTGTTTAAATCAAGCCACTTAGCATTTTTGGGCTGCATTTTACATTTCTAAAAATTCTGGTGGGGAAGAGCTGCTAGCGTGCCACATGAGCTGGGAGACAACCTTCAGGAGTTGGTTCTCACCTTCCGCTGTGAGGGTCCTGGGGATGGACCCCTTAAGTCAGTGACACTGTTTAGTTAAGTGAGAAACACAATTTAAATACGGTTGTTTAGTAAGAAAACTGAGTGTGGCCAAATCATATCTCGAGCTTAGTCACAGGGTGATTGGTTTGGGGGCGCCCACCAACACCAAACTCACAGACGACAACAGGAAGCAGTGGAAGCATCCTGAGAGGCCTGGGAGATGGAAATATGGGGCTGACACACGCCTGTCGTCTTAGCAGTTGGGAGGCAGAGGCATGGGGATCACTGCGAGTACAGAGCCAGACAGGGCTACCGTGGTGAGGCCTGTGTCAAAAATACAAACAACTAAAAAAGGAGAGGAAAGGAGAGGAAAATGTGATTTTTTTCACATAATTTCCCTATTGACCCTCACACCACCCCTGTCAGGGACATAGCGCATTTGACATTTGGTAAGAATAAGGCTCAGAAAAATGGAACCTAGAGTCACAGAACACCAAAGCGGAGATTGGGGCCAGTGAGGTGGGATAGCAGTTTACCTGGATTCAGTCTTTAGGACCCATACAGTGGAAGAAGAGAACCGACCTGTCCAAGTTACCCTCTGACCTCTACACATGTCCCTCCATGCCCACGCAAAAAATAAACAAATGTAATACAAGCCTCTCAAAAATGAGATTGAAACAGTTTTTGCTGTAGTTTGGACTGATTTCTCTCACTCCGTCACACCGTGTGGAATTTAACAGCAAGACTGAGTGGCCATTTCTGTACAGACTCATCAGAAAGCACTCTTGTACCGTGGCTCATGAAAGCCCTGTGTGGTGGCCCAGCAAAGCAGCAGATCTCTGGGATCAGCCTGGTCTACACAGAGAGTTCCAAGACAGCCAGGGCTATACAGAGAAAACTTGTTTTAAAACAACAAAAGCAGTGGTGGCTGAGCCCAGGTGTGATGGTACACACCTATAATCCCAGCACTTGGGGAGCAGAGGCAGGAAGATCAGTTTAAGGTCATCCTCAGCTGTATATCCAGTTCAAAGCTAGCCTGGGCTAGCTAAGAACCTGTCTCAGAAAAAAGAAAGGAAGGAAGGGAAGAAAGGAGGGAGGGAGGGAGGGAGGAAGGGAGGGAGAGAGAGAAAAGAAAGAAAGAAAGAAAGAAAGAAAGAAAGAGAAAGAGGGAAGGAAGGAAAGAAGGAAGGAAAGAAGGAAGGAAAGAAGGAAGGAAGAACTATAGCAAAAATTAGGATATCTTTGAGTTGGTAAAAAGTAGATTTAGACACATGATGAGAAAACCTGACTTTCAATGACTAACAATGACTTAGTTTATTCTATATTTCTACAATGAAAACCACTAGTAATGGAGCCAAGTTACAAGGATACTACAGATCTCTCAGGAAAGGGTAGCAGTTGGCGGCAGGGAGAGTACCACGCTACAGGAGCCATTGCCTCAGAGTGTGTGTCAAGGGAAGGAGTGGAGCCAGCCTGTGTCATGCTCCGGAGCTGCTATGTACTCAGAGACAGAAAACACAAAACGAAAGCTCTGTCTCCCGACTAATAAGATGAGAAGAATTTTCTTGTTCTGTGGGGATCTATAGAAAGAAGTGATAAAAAGAAATGACTGTTATATGGACAGAGCGGGTTATATTTAAGAATAAATATGTATACGCATATCCATACATGTGAGGAATAACAATTAGTGTGGGAAACGGCCATTTGAAGGAGACAGGGAGTGGCAGTAATCTCTGTTAAATGTGAAGTGTTCCCTTCCCACTTCCCCTATTTTTACCCTTTACTGACAATCTTTAGAAAAGTATGCCACCCACAGTGGCCTGGTGTCTTTGTCATTTTGGGGAAGTGAAGGGGACCAAGGGTCAGGCCAGTGTGAAGAAGTCACCGGGAGAAAAGAGCAAACAAACGTAGGTGCTAATTCTGAACCAAGGCCAAGTGTGGCTGGCAAGGGAGTGGCACCTTGGGCTAGATGGGTAAATCCTGAGGTGCTGCCGAAAGCTGGCACAACGTCAAGCCTGGCGCTGCTTATCTGTGATGTTAACTGAGACAAGAGGATCAATGTGAGTTCAAAGTCACCCAAGGTTACACGGCAAGCGCTTGTTTCCAAAAGCGTTAAAGAGACTGGCATGAAGTTCTGTACCTTCACGATTTCATAAATAAAGGACTCCATTTTTACATCGATTCTGTCACCTTCAATATATGTAAATATATGATTTTTTTTTCTTTCCAGATTGTCAAGAATGTGTAGGGCTGGACAGGAGGACCAGCTGTTAGGAACCCTGCTTCGAGGTTGTGTGGATTGGAGTAGTTCAGAGCCCACAGAACAAGTCAGGTACCCCTGTAAATTCCTGGAACCCCAGTTCTGAGGGGAGGGAGACAAGAGGATCATAAGGGGTTGCTGGTTTCCAGCTCAACTGAAAAGGCTCAAGCTCCAGGTTCAAGGAGAGACCCCACCTCAAAAGAACTACTAGATTGTGGGAAGCCATGGCAAGGCCTTACTCTTGGCAAACACTCACCCTTGGCTTCCTATCGACTATTCTTCTTTCTGTTTACCTTCCGTGATTCACTTGCTAGATAGATGTTTTTAGAATCCCTGGTGACGGCAAGGCTTTGTGAGAACAACAGGTATAACCTAGTTAGACCCCACAGCTGCAGCTAGTTTCCTCCACCTGCAAAGCCCCTTTTCCCTTCCTGCCCCTCCCCATATCCTGTTTTTAGAGTATATAACTAGTGTGAACAATAAAATCTTTGCCAGCTTGATCCGACTTCTTGACTTGCTTTGCCTCTTTATTTTCTCACGCATCTCAGTCCTCTCCACAGGGTCTGGGGGTCCTACTTGATTGTCCAGCTGGCCTGGACAAGAGACACCCAGCGTGGGGCTCTGAGACCCCCGGAGGGGACCACCACCCCACTTTTGAGTGGCAGTGGAGTCGGCATTCAGGACTCTGGGAGTTCTCTGACATTGAGACGGGCATTTGGTGAGTAATCAGGTGGTACATTATATAGACATGGGTCAGAATATTTCTCAGCAAGATTTATTCATTTCACGGCTTAAGGATTCCCTTGAGACCCAGGGAGCCAGGGTTGAAGGGAAAGACTTAAAGGGAATTTTTGATTTTCTGGTTTACCTTTGTCCCTGGTTCCCCCAAGAAGGAACCATTAATCAGAAGAAGTGAAAGAGAGTCGGTGTTTACAAGATTATTATAAGACCTTGGTTCAGAAAAGGTCCCTGTTACAGATTTTAGTTACCTAATCCACTTTTGGTCCCTCACTAACCTGTCCTACCTTCCAACTCTCAACTTCCCACAATAGATAATGTCTGGGGAGGGAGACAGCTTCCTCTTCTGGCCTCCGAACACTGTATCCACCCGTGTACAAGCACACACATGTAAGAAAAAGGAGTTATACCCTTCACTTAAAGCACTTTAATGTCTTTTCTCCAGCACGTTCAAATGATCAGAACTATTATTCTCGTGCTTTGGGAACAGGAAATACCATGAGGGTTATACCTTGACAGACATCTGGTATCTGAGATGGTTCCTGAGTGAATAACAGATAGTGGCATTCACAGTGGTTATGCTGGACCAAGAGATGATTCATGTTCCAAAGAAGATGGAACAGGATGGCATGAGACCTGGGTTACTCTGAAAGGCACACTGTTTAAATGTTGTGTTAGTTTTCTGTCTCCAGGACAAATCGATGTGTGTATGACTTCAAGGAGAGATGTTTTAGTTTGATTTATGTTTTTAGAGTGTCCAGTCCCATAGTTTCTACCATTTCCCAATGATGTCATTAAATTACGATCCTTTGATGAGTTAATCCATCCATGAATCCCGAGTCCCATGATTCAGTCATCTTACAAAAGCCTGACCTCTGAACCCTGCTGCACCAGGGACCAAGCTTTCAACACACGAGCCTTTAGGAGTCGTTCCAAATCCAAAGACTGAGCACTTATTTCTGGATAAATCTAACCAAGGTTGACTTTGAGTAACTGAATCTCTGTAACAGCAAACCAGTGACAACCCTGTTCCATAGCCCGACTTGGGTGGTGCTGGCCCAGATCCTCTGAGTATAGCTATATACCCACCTGGCCAGGCCTGGGCCAACAATGACTGTATAAACCTAAAACTGTTCTTTGTGGTTGGTTTGTGTCACCTGTCAAAACTGAGGTCTTGAAAAGAAGTCCAGCACTGGCTGGGTGGCTCAGTGGGTAAAGGCACTTTCCATGAAAACCTGACAAACTGAGTTGGAGCCTGAGTTCCATGGTAGAATGAAAGACTCTTTGGACCCGTGCGTGCTAAATATGGTATATATCCCTCCTCTATTATTAAATGTAAACATGTTTTGAAGGAAAAGAAATCCAATAGCTAATTTATCTAAGGAAAGATGACCATCTTACCAGTAACCAGGTGTCCTGGCTGACACTGGTCAACCTGACACAAGCTAGAGTCATCTGAAAGAAGGGAACCTCAGTTGAGAAAATGCCTCCATAAGATTCAACTCTGAGCCATTGTCTTAACTAGTTATTGATGGGAGAGAGCCCAGCCCATTGTGGGTAGCACCATCTCTGGGCTGGTGGTCCTAGGTTCTATAAGAAAGCAAGCTGAGCAAGCCATGATGAGCAAGCCAGGAAGCAGCATCCCTCCATGGCCTCTACATAGCTCCTTCCTCCAGGTTCCTGCCCTGTTTGAGTTTCTGTCCTGGCTTCCTTCAATGATGAACTGTGATGTGGAAGCATAAGCCAGATAAAGCCCTTTCCTCCCTAACTTGCTTGGTCATGATGTTAAATTGTAGCAGTAGTAACCCTAACAAAGGCATGAGGGAAAAGAGGTTAAAGACCACGGAGGAGACACTGCAGAGTCATTAGCATTTTGATACCAAAATGTATCTGGGAGCATCTTTTTGCTGGTTGTTTCCTGAAACAGGATGGCACATTCTGGCTTTTCACTCTCTATCCTCCTACCTCAGCTTCTCAAGTATTGGGACTGAGGCCTTGTGTCACCATGCCCAGCTTGGAAAAATCAGTGTACATAATTAATAAGGGCTTGAACTATGGGGCTCTACCTGCATTTGCATTTCAGTCTTCCTGTCTGTGTCTTTGGCTCTGTGCCTGGGTTTCTTGCTCTGTGAAGTGTGGGTACCGGTACTTATCTCAGTGGAGACCAAATAATGTTCTAAATTTCCAATATGTTTCCAAGTACTTTATGTTCTAGCTTAGAGTTCTTTATGCTCTTGTAGCAGGGTCTCCCTGAACCCCAATGTTCACTCTTATCACCTCAATTTGAGGTCATAGGTCTTTGGGAAGTCACTGAGACTCTACTCCTGGCCTGTGTCCTTATTTATGTCAAGAATTTTGTAAATGTAATTTGCTCAGAAAGGTCATCAGGTTAACATCAGCAGTGACTCTTGTCAACCATGAGATAGGACAGTTGATAAAAAAAAGATTAACAGTGAGTCGTGTCAACCATGGGACAGGACCATTGGTGTAAAGGTTAACTTCAACAGTAGGTCATATTAACTGTGAGATAGGAACACTGATCTGGAATAGGAACACTGATGTGACATAGGAACCTCCCAGCACATTCTCCCCTAAACATAGTGAATTTGAAGCTAGCCTAGGCTACATCATGAAAACCTATCTCAGAAAAAGTTGAGGAGGTAGTTTATGAGTTATATGTTTATAAGTTTTTATGTTCATACAACAGAAAACAGCCAAGGGAAAGCGGGCATGCCTATTGGGTATGCTGGAATGTAAATTGGAGTGGTGGAAAGTGAACCCATTAGAAAATAATTTGGCAGTTCTCTAGTCAGTGTCCAAGTCCATTGTTGTTAGAAGCAAGGATAATCCCATGATTGGATATCTGAAGACTTAGTTATAGGAAGGACTTCTCCAAGTGAAGTTGATGGGGTTGGTGGGGTTGGTGGGGTTGGTGGGGTTGGTGGGGTTGGTG
>NW_021604632.1:4307411-4327821 GCF_004785775.1 Grammomys surdaster
TGGGGTTGGTGGGGTTGGTGGGGTTGGTGGGGTTGGTGGGGTTGGTGAGGTTGGTGAGATTGGTGAGGAGGTTGGTGCAGCAGTTGCTGAAGAAACAGCTTCCTCTCATATTGGCTTGGAGAAGGGTTGGTAGTGTTCTGTGGCTTGAATGGTGTTCAGGTTTTGTCTGGATTCAAGTGCGATACCCAGGTGATCTCAAATGTTTACATTTTAAGCGACTAAGTCTGTACTGCCTGGCAATAGAAAATGAATGTCATTAGTCTAAGAACAAGACAGCTTGAATAACGTCTGTCCACCAACAGTTAGTGAGTTAGAAATGTAGGTAAAAGCAATCCAGGAGGTAGAAGTTTACATCTGCAAGTGAACATACAGTTTCTGCAATGTATTTGTTAACAGTTGTCATTTCGAGGTGGGTATGGTGGCACGCTGTTGCGATCCCAGTACTTGAGAGGTGGACGCAAGAGGACCAGGGATTCAAAGTTATCCTTAGCTACAAAGGGAGTTCAATCTCAGACAGGGATATATGGAACCCTGTCTCCAAGACAATGACAACAACAGAAAATCTATTTTATAAAATTGCACATCTGGGGCTAGAAAGATGGTTCAGCAGTGGAGAGCAAGTATTGCTCTGACAAAGGTCAGAAGTCAATCCCCATTGCTCACACCAGGCAACTTCCAACAGCCTATAACTCCATCTTTGGCCTCTGAGAGCAACTGCACTTGTGTGTACAAAGCCACATATCAGTACACATAGTTTTTTAAAAATTAAAGTAAATGAAGCTGGGTATGTTAGCATACGTTCTTGCAGACAGATCTCTGTGAGTGCCAGGACAGCCAGGGCTAGAGAGATCCTGTCTCAAAAACAAGCAAGCAAGCAAGCAAACAAAAGTCCACCAATAAAAGTCCATCAGTAGAAGTTAAAATAAATGTTTGCATGGCAAATGCTTCGACCCATTGAATGTGGAAAGGTGCAGTAAGAAGAGAAAGACTTACTTGGGGTTGGAACTGTGGCTCCCTAGCTAAGAGACATGGCTGTTCTTGTAAGAAGACCAGAGTTCAGTTCCCAGCACCTGCAAAGCAGCTCATAACTGTCTGTAACTCCAGCACAGACACACTTTTTAAAAACTAGAAGTCCATATAAAGTTCTTAGCATGAGTAGAACTTAAATTTGTTTTTTGATGACAAATCAACCTTAGCTTAGTATAACGTTTTTACTTTATGCACCTTAAAAAAAAAAAACCTCTTTGACTCTTTGTAATAACACTTGGCCTAAAATTACAAAAACACACCAGTCAGCTATACGACATTTTTTTTTTCTTTCGGTCTATCTTTGTTCTGTAAGCTTTTAAAAATTATTTCTCTGGAGCTTACTTTTTACTTTTAAAAAATCTGTTTTTGTTTTGCTTGGGTATCTGAGTACATATGCGCATGGTAGATGTGCACATGTGTGTACAGGTACACGTGCTTGAGTGTGTATGGGAAGGCCAGAGGAATGCATCAGGTATCCTACTCTATTAGCCTCTAGTCTCTTAAGATGAGGTCTTTCACTGAACCTGGAGCTAGGCTGGCAGCCAGCAAACTGCATTGATCCTCCTGTCTCTGTTTGGCCCAGCACTGGGGTTGTTAAGTTTCTGTGTTTTTTATATGGTTGCTGGGAATTTGAACACTTCCTGGCAAGTGTTCTTACTCACCAAGCCATCTCCCGTCCTTTTAAACTTTCTGTTAAAAACCAAGATTCAAGCACACACAGTAGCCTGGTTTGTTTATGCCGGGATTGTTACAAACCTGTGACTACAATGTTGCACTGTGATGTTCTTTTTAAAAACTTACTATCCTTACTTGTCTACTTTATTACATTTGTTTATCTGTTTGTTTATGTGTGTGGCACAGTAAGCCTGTGGAGGCCAGAGGACAACTTTAGGGAGTCCTTTCTCTCCTTCCACCATGTGGGTTCCAGGGATGGAATTCAGGTTGTCAGACTCAGTGGCCATAAGCACCTTTTCCCACTGAGCCATTTCATTGGCCCTGTGATGTTCTGATGACCACGATGTTATCAGCAATTGGAATTCTTTGGCCCTATCATAATCTTACAGGACTGGGGTCAAATGTCCTGTTCATTGTCGATCAGAAGTCCCATTGCATGTCTCATGACTGTATAGGATTAGAGTCAAAGCATCTCTCTGTGTTAAAAAACCAAACTTAGACATTTAAAAAGTCAGAACTTTGAGTATCTGAGTATTGGTTACATAATTCTTATTATTATTTTCCTCCTCCTACTTCTCCTTCTTCTCCTTCTTCTTCTACTTCCTCCTCCTCCTCCTCCTCCTCCTCCTCCTCCTCCTCCTCCTCTTCTTCTTCATCGGTTCAGTAGCATATGTTGTTAGACCCACTATGTGCTAGGACCAGACTCTAGCAGTGGCCTCCATAGCTTATCCCTAGGTTCAGCCTGGTCTTTCCCATCATGCTCCTTTGTTCCTCCAAAGGGCCCTCTCTAATAATCTTTCCCCCCTAGTTCTAATGTGGGACCTTTCTTCTTTCCAGTGAAACTGAGTCTTAAAAGGGGTGTGTCCATCCTCAGTAGAGCCACTGATGGCACATTTGAATAAATCTTCCTGGGAAATCCTGGGGCTGTTAGATATCTTGGAATGCAGCAAAGAACAGAAAGAGCAAACCAAACAGGAAGAAATGGATTCTACAGCACACACTCTTTCCAAACGCTCTTTCTTCACATCACCTACCTGCTCTCTATGCCCTTTTAAGCTGGATAAATGTCTCAGACTTGCTACTGTGTGTGTAATCCAGGCAGCTGGCCAAAGGCAACCAGCCCATGGGAACTCAAGTCTGTCGAGCTGCGGGTGAACCAATGCAAGCCACACTCAGACGCTCAGAGCCTCAGCTTCACACTAGAATTAACTTCTCAATCCAGGGACTTGTGTATTCTTATCCTCATTCAAACGGTATCCGTACCAATATCTACATTCTGATTTCCATATATATAATTCAGCAACTCTTTCTGTGCCAACTTTAATTTCTGCCAGCCTCCCTGATCCCTGCAAGGGACTCATTTTGTATTTTTTTTTTTTTTAGTCAACTCATTGCTAAGTAGTCCAGGCTAGCCTTGAACTCACCATCCTCCTGCTTAGCCTCCCAACTGCTAGGAATAGAGACATGAGCCAACACCACGTGACTGAGATCTGTACTCTTTTGGGAGGGATCATGTTTGATTTTTCTTTTCTTTTTAAGGTGCTACATAGACAGAATTGGATTGGTCTTTTACAGGGTAAACAATTCACAGTCTCACTCACCAGTGTCACTGAGTGGATTGACTAAAGAGCCCTTCTGTCCCATACTACCCCACCAGAGTACATGGTAGAATCATGTACTCATTCCTTTCACCTTCTGAAGCCTGACTCATCCTACTGGGACCTACGTATCAGAAGAGACATGGTGGAACCATGAGGGTGGGGAGGGACAATCTAGAAGGCTGGCTACTTCACTCAAACAAGCAACCGACAGTTGCCTGTTCCTCTGAGAATTTCTTCCCTAGACTTCCGCGTTTTCTTTGTATTTAGGATAGCCACTGGCCCCCATTCCATAGTTGATTGTGACTATTCTAACTTAGAAACAACAACAACAAATCCAGGCTTGGGATACAGTTTATAAAATAAAACATTTATTTGCCTAGCATGAATGTTGCCTGGGCTTGGTCTCCAGCACCACATAAACCAGGGGCTGTGGCTCATACTTGCCATCCCACACCTTGGGAGATAGAAGAGTAGGCTCGGAACAATGTCATCTTTGGCTATACAGTAAGTTTAAGGGCATCCTGGGCTCCTTGACATTCCTGTCTCTGAGTAGTTGATTAATTAGCTAGCTAGCAAAAGGTGAGGTGCATCTCCTAATTAAGTTTCTCATCTTAAAAAGTTTTTTTTTTTACATATGTACTTATTTTATTTTGTCATAGATGGAAGGACATGTATGTGGATGTCATAGGAAAAACCCGTGGGGGTTGGTTCTGTTCTACGACGGATCATAGGACATAGGTCATAGGCTTGGTAGTAATTGCCTTTATCTGCTGAGCTATTTCACATGCCAAACTGTCTAATCTTTATGGATATTTTTAAGGTGAAGAAATAGCCAACAACAAAATGAAAGCAATGTCTCTCAATAGGGTTTCGGCTGAAAGGTCAGTTTTTGTTTATTGTTTTTTGTTTGTTTGTTTGTTTTTCCCTGTTACCACCATCTTAGTAGGTCACCAGTGGACAGCTTGTGACTTGGCCGTTTGATTGCGGACGTGCTTGCCGTCACCTCATCCACTCTTTATGTATCTGTCTTCTCCGTTTCTTCATTTGTATAGGTGAGAGACCATTGGGACAACAGTGAGCTTATTTACAAGAGATGCTGTGATGTGACAAGTTCACACACAGCCCTTCACACACAGGGTTGGCAAGTCATTCAAATGGTGATGGTCACTGATGTGTCAGTGGGAGCCTTGGGCTTCCAGGTGAAGGGATTGTTGAAGGAAATCTGATATGTTCACTTTGCTGCTAAGAAACTCTGTTCCATTACTAACGGCTCTTGGCTTAGTTAGTCCATTTCCAGTGTTAGCTCAGCCTTGTGGGATTTCTACTACATCTGAGATAAAACCATCCTGGATCCCATAGAATCACAATAACTTGACTGTAGCTTAAGAGTTTTAAAATATGTTTTGAAAACAAAATGCATGGTTGATCCTATACAGTGATATTCCAATTTAGGACATTGGTTAATATTTTCAGATGGTTATTAATAAAAGATAGCTTTAGTTTGTTGTTCTGATTCTGTTTCCTTTTCCCACATGGACTTTTTCACTATTTAACATACTGTTGGCCGGGCGGTGGTGGCACACGCCTTTAATCCCAGCACTTGGGAGGCAGAGGCAAGTGGATTTCTGAGTTCAAGGCCAGCCTGGTCTACAGAGTGAGTTCCAGGACAGCCAGGACTAAACAGAGAAACCCTGTCTCGAAACAAACAAACAAACAAACAAAACCCCAAAAACCATACTGTTGGGACTGTAAAGTTCTTGGCAATTAAAAATATTCTCACTAAATAAAACCTGCTGTCTGTGGGCCAGCAGCGAAGCAGGAAACACCTGTAGACGTTTTGAATGGTGTTTGTACAACTTGGTTCTTTGATAATTTTATATGATGTGTTTTGGTCACAATCAGCCTTCCCCCAATTCCTCCCAAGTCCATGCCCCCATCCCAATTTTGTAGCCTTTTGTTTTTTTTTTTTTTTAAACACATAGAGTTCAATTTGTGCTGCCCAAATACTTTTAGATGTGTAGCCTTCCACTGGAGTATGGTGGTCTTCCCAGGGGCTACACTGTTGGAGAAAACTCCTCTCTCTCTCTCTCTGTCTCTCTCTCTGTCTCTCTCTCTGTCTCTCTCTCTCTCTCTGTCTCTCTCTCTCTCTCTCTCTCTCTCTCTCCCAGCCACTACCAATTGCCAATCAGTCCCTGGCTACAGGTGAGACTTCATACCCACCTCTCTCCGTGACAGGATTTGGTCCGGCTTGAACCTACACAGATTTCGTGCATGTGTCGTAACTGCTGTACATTCATCTTTGCAGTTGCCTCCCTGGATCTGGAAGATGCTGTTCCCTTGTAGCCGTCCTCCCCCTCTGGCTCTTACACTCTCTCTGCCCTCTCCTCAGCAATGATCCCTGGGTGTCGGGAAGAAGAGGTAACATTATTTTTCTTTGTTTTTTGAAGCAGGGCCTCTGTGGGAGAGGCTGGCCCTGAACTCCTGATCTTCTGTGCCCCCTCCTGGGAATGACAAGCATGCACCACCACATCCAGTTTTGTGTTCTGTTTCCTACCCATCATTACAAGTGGCTTAGAATATAAAAATCTTGCTGTAATAGGCATTGTCATACCCCTCGTGAAGCAAACTCAGAAGGCTTCGGTTGCCACTTCATCCCATTGCATGCCGAGCTGCAATCTTGCTTCTTGCTCAAGCCGTCTGAAGCAAGATAAGCTATAAATTAAGTGAAGCAATCTCGTTGCATACAGACGGACAGAAAGTGAGAACAGGAGTCCATGATTCAAGGCCAGCCAAATTCCCAGTGCTCGGGCAAGCTGCTCAGAGCAGGTGGAATCTTGCCGGCTTATACTCCGTTTGCCCCACAGCTGAGACCTTGGAAAGCAGCCCACCTTTGGTTTTATACCCTGTCTGTCCAAGCACTTACAGAACTTAGCCTCCACGTCCTAGGTCTGTCAATCAGTGGCTGTGTTAATTTATATGGAAAAATAGATGCTACAGATATGATGTGTTAAGAAGGTATCTAAGGGGCTGGAGAGATGGCTCAGTGGTTAAGAGCACTGACTGCTCTTCCAGAGGTCCTGAGTTCAAGTCCCAGCAACCGCATGGTGGCTCACAACCATCTATCTGTGAGACAGTGTATTCACATAAAAATAAATAAGTCTTTTTTTAAAAAAATAAGATATCTAAGCTTGGCATAGTAGCAAATTCATGGTATTGGGAAGGTGGGTGTCGCCGTGGAAAGTGGGTGTCATTGTGGCTGCCCAAGGGAAGCAGTGTTCTTTCTTATGGGTCAAATAATATCTTGGTAATCCATTTCTCTATGAGTCTCCCCTGCTTCATCTTTGTCTCTCCTTCCCTGTCCATTCATTGTGGGAAGACTAGTATGTGGAGGTTACGACTCAGAATTAGTTTTTTCCTTTCTCCATGTAGTGTCCAGGGACTGACCTCATGGGTTCAGGCTTGTCCGAAAGCCCCTTTCCCCACTGAGTCATCTTGCCAGCCCTCTATGGTTCTCTCTGTGGTACACTCAAGCACTTTTTGAAGTCAACAAGTTGATCTAAGTACAAAAAATTTAAGTCAGCCTACTGTACAAAACCATAAATAGGAATGTGTAATTAAGGACAAACCCTGACACCATTCTCAATGCAGAAGCAAATAGCTTCCTCCATAGGGATAATTCAAATTAGCCACTTTGTTGGACTGATTTAAAAAAAAAACAACTTTAATTACATTTGTGTGTGTGTGTGTGTGTGTGTGTGTGTGTGCTCGTGCGCACATGCCAGGGCACGTAAATGGAGGCCAGAGGGCAACCTACAGGAATCAGTTCCTGCCAACCTTGTCTCAAGGAAGAAAGAAAAACATCAGGAGAGGAAGGCAGGGAAAGGCCAGGGAAGAGGGGGGAGCGTGGTTAAAGTTTATTCTACATTTACATGAGAATGCTCTTGGGAAACTGCATAACAAATGTACACCTCTAAAAAGTATACTTTAAAAAAAAAAAAACGAAAGATTTGGCCTGTGAGACGGCTCAGGTAAAAGTGCTGGCGACCAAGCCTGACAACCTGAGTGGGAGGAGAAAGATCCCATGGTGGGGAGGTGCGCGCGTGTGTGTGTGTGTGTGTGTGTGTGTGTGTGTGTGTGTGTGTGCTTGTCTATAATCTAGGATTTGGGAGCTGAAGGCAATTTAAGTCTGAGGCATCATTTGTCTTTGGAGCGTCCTTCCAACTCCTCTAGGGGTCTTTTGTCACAACCGCTTCAAGCATGGTGACTCTGTTGCCTCCAGGACTCCTTTTATCCAGCTATCAGGGCGATACACTTGTAAGAACTTGCCCTGTGGTGGGAGCTTTGATGAAAGCCAAGGATTTAAGTAGCTTCATCTTTTATGTCATCAGGAGAGGATTCAGTCTGGTCCCTGTTTTCAGCAAGAAGCATTTTGTAAACATTAAGCCTTGTAAGACGTAGCATTATCACACGCAACTATAGTAGCCTTCCAAGCAGATGTTCCACTCTAAACACAGTAGTAAAGCCTTTTACAACCAGATTCCTTGTGAGTGGTTCAAGAACCTTAGGTGATCGCCAGTCCTTCTTTTGACCAGGAGTAGTGGCACCTGCTTTTAATTCCAGCACTTGAGAAGCAGAGGCAGGTGGATCTCTGTGAGTTCCAAGCTAGGGGTACTTAGTGGGACTCTGTCTCAAAGAGAGACAAAGATAGATGGACAGATGAGAGAGAGAGAAGAGAGAAAGGGAGAGAGACAGAGAGAGCACAGAACACCCTTTGTGCCCTTGGACTAGATTCTGAACTCTATAACAACTTCCAAAGCTTTGCGTAACTGTCAGGTCCATTGCCGTCGGCTCCCGTTTCATCTTCTCGGGTTGCACCACTGTCTGCCCCAGCATGCCTCAGTTTACCCTTTTTTTCCAAACACAGCTCCCTCCATTGATGCCTTCATCTCGGTTAGGTAAGTATTTTCCAAGGTGTCTTTTTTAAATCCCTCTGTCATTTTGACTTTACGTCTTAGTTGTTTTAGAGATTGTCAGGGGAATTACAAACAACGCCTTATGAGATTGAGGTCTGATGACTGCAGGCCAGTCCCGGGGCTGGGGAGGAACTTTCCCCTACATCACCTGACTCTTTGCATCTTCCTCTCTGCTCTTACTCATTGATTGTATCAGGCTGGCACATTCACGTTGGTTTTTTATTATCCAGCTGTCGTTTAAATCATACGAGACATAAAAGAGAATTACAAAATAATCATCACACCTGTCTTGTATGCTAAACAGGATGCTTACTTTTTTATAAATGTCCTCTATCTCTTTATAAAGATTCAAGTTTCAATCTAGCTATTTTCAGCCCAGGTCAAAGTGCTGTCTGTGGCTCAAATCCTTGTGAGCTTGCTTGCTATACAGTTCCAGTTTTGTTTTCTCGAAGAACATCGTATTTCTTTTTCTTCTCTTTTTGAATGTAGGAATGAAGCTAGGGCATGCTAAGCAAACATTCCCCCTCTCAGCCTTATTCTTGGTCCTCTTCCCCCACCCCTTTCCTCCTCTCCCTCCTCTCCTTCTCCTTCCTCTTCCTTCTCTCCCTCTTCTCCTTCTCCTCCCCTCCCTCCTCTCCCTCCTTCTCTCCTCTCCTCTCTCCTCCCTGCCTCTCCTCTCCTCTCTTCTCCTCTTCCCTCTTTTCTTTCCCTTCCCTTTCCCCTTCTCCTTTTTCGTTATTCTGAAACAGAGACTTACTATGCATCCTGGGCTGAAACGATATTGCCACATAACCTAGGCTGGCCTTGAACTTAAGATCTTTCTTCCTTAGCCCCTTGCCTAGCCTAATTTCTTTTTCCAGTGTTTGTTATTAGTACATAGTAACTATACTGAATAATGAATTTTATTGCAACATTTTCCTAAAAGCATATTAACACTCTTATGGCACTGGCTGCTAAGTCTTCTGACCTAAATTCCATTCCTAGGATCTGTGTGCTATAAGGAGAGAGGCAACTCCTGAAACTTGTCCTCCACATGTGTGTGCCTGTGCTCACAAGCACATACAGGAACCCCCCACCCCCCGCGCATACATGTAGAAACGTAACAAAATTAAAAATCATACTTAAAAAAAAGAACTATTTATTTATTTTATGTATATGAGTACACTGTTGCTGTCTTCAGACACACCAGAAGAGGGCATCGGATCCCATTACAGATGGTTGTGAGACATCATGGGGTTGCTGGGAATTGAAATCAGTGCCTCTCTCCTGCTCCCCAAAGCACATTTTAACCATCTCCTCACTACTATTACCTTCCTCTCCTCCAAGGCCCCCTCTCTAGTGGTCATTACCCTACCTTTGCGGTCTCTGACACCGTACACCCCCTTGCCTTGACATATCACATATGAGAGAAAACACTAGACGTTTTTGTAACACTGGCTCCTTTCATTAGTGTATCTTTAGCTCCATCCATTTTCCTACAAATGGCATGATTTTGTTTCTCTTTATGGCTGAATAAGTCTACATATATAATATTCTTTCTCTATTTATCCATTGACAAGTCTCTATGCTGGTTTCCTAACTTAGCTACTGTGAGGAGTAGAAAGTTTTGACAGATTTGGAATCCTTGGTTGACCACATTTGAATTTGCTGTTCCACTGTCTTTCTGGCCCCATTGCTTCTGGTGGGAAATCAGCTGTTTGTCTTACCAAGATGTCCTTGAAAGTAGCTATTCTTTACTTTTGAGATCACCACTGTCTTTCCACAGCTTGATTATCTGTCTTTCTGGGGGTGACCCAATTATTCCAATTGTAATTTGTTGGGTTTCTTCTCTCTTTCTCTCTCTCTCCTTCTCTGTGTGTTCGTGCACATGTGTATGTGTGTGTATATGCATGAGTGTGTGTGCATGTGTATGTATGTGTGCACACACACGCATGCATGCGTGTGTTGTATGTGTGTGTATTTATCTGTGTGTATCTGTGTGGATGTATGTGTCCCCACACACATTTACACAGCACACATATAGGTGCCACAGCATGTGACTGATGGCCAAAGGATAACCTGCAGAAGTTAGTTCTCTCTTCATTCATGGGAGAGGAATGTCTGGGCCAGCTCTCCTACACGCAAACCCTAGGGGCTGACTTGCCCTCTCCCCTGCCACCAGGGTCATCTCTTCTGTACTGCCCAGGCAAGGTGCAGGGCCTGTTCTCTGAGTGCTGCAGCTGGCTAGGGGTGGGGTCAGCTCTCCTGTTCTCATGCCCCTATGGCCAGCTCTCGCTCCCATAATGCCCAGGCAAGGGGTGGGGCCGATTCTGCATATCGCACGGACATCAACATATCCCAGAACAGCAACCCAGACCAAGGATGTTCACCTGGACTTTGGTGGTAACAGACCCCTGTTGCTGCAGGGCCATGGACCCAGATATGTCCCCCAGTGGCAGCACAAGCCAGGACCCCACCATAGTTCCAGGTGGCATCACCAGCTACTCAGATCAGACTGTTCGTTACTACCCTGATTCTCCAGCTCTGCCTCTCTTCATGGTGCCCACATCCTTCTGCTTCTCTTTCTCTTCCATTTCTCCACCACTTGCTGGCTCCTCTTAGCAGTGCCCGGGGGCTCTGAGTGTCTAGGTCTTCTCAGAAGTGGTCTCAGGAGTGCTGTGACTCATCCATGCATTTTGGAACCAGGCAGGGGTCACTTCAAGCATGCTCTGTGCCCCCAAGCATGCACAGCACTGGACTGGTGGTGTTCATCTCAGGCTTGCTTTGTTCACGGAGTGTTAGGCTACTTACTAATCCTTCTGAGTCAGAAGTTCACAAGTCAGAACTCTTGAGCATAGACATAGCCTCTCTCCTCTCTGCCACCTACTGATAAAAATATGACATAGCAGTCACATCTGCGACGCCTTTATGAGAAGACCTAGCTCATAATTTTTAATCAAAAGTTTGATGGTGTGCCTCATGAATGTTAGGTTAAAAACTTGACCATTGCCGGGTGGTGGTGGCACACACCTTTAATCCCAGCACTTGGGAGGCAAAGACAGGCGGATTTCTGAGTTCGAGGCCAGCCTGGTCTACAGAGTGAGTTCCAGGATAGCCAGGGCTACACAGAGAAACCCTGTCTCGAAACCCCCCCCCAAAAAAAACAAAACAAAACAAAAAAACAAACAAACAAACAAAAAAACTTGACCATTAAGATTGAGCATTTTAAGAAGAACCTTGTCCATCTTTCCAGCAGATTTTGTTGCTACTGTTTGTGGTAACTGTTGGGTTAGTGACACTTACGGGCTAATTCAATTAACATCTGCATTTTTTGGTTGTATTGGTCTGGTTTGTGGAGTGGCCAACTCTCAGTTAAATGGCTTTGATGAATAACTCTTTGTCAGAGAGTCCCATGCACATATTACGGTACGCCTTCAGCAACCAGCATGGTGGTTGAGAATTTGGCCTTACCCTCATTTTTCCCTTGTTTGGAGCCCTGAGGCATAAGCCCACACACATGCACATAAAAATAAAAATTAGGGGAAAATCATAATGGTAGTTTTTGTTAACAACAGTTGATGACTTCTCTTGAATAAATGTTTCCTGGATCACGTCAATTGGTTAGCTTCTAGAATTCTAAAAAAAAAAAAAAAAAGTTGATTCTAATGATTTTTTTTTGTTTTGTTTTATTTTGAAACAAAGACTCACTATATATATAGCTCTGGCTGTCCTGGAACTCACTATCTAGACCAGGCTAGCCTCAAACTCATATAGATCCACCTGCCTTTGCCTCTGAAGTGCTGGGATTAAAAGCATGTGCCACTAGACCCAGCTGATTTTTTAATAGTTTTTTTTTCATTGAATAATATGGGGGGGGTAAGATTTTTTGGAGTTCCTATAGATTTCTGGGACCCACCCCAGTAGTTTTGAGGCAGCATCTCAAAGAACTAGACTAAAACTTCGCATTTTTATGTGTCACTGGTAATTCTTGCTCAGATCTGAAGAACTGTAAAATGATTTTTTTTTCCCCAATCCCCTTCTAAAAATAGCCTTACTGGACAGCCAAACCAGTGGGGTTTCTGTGAAACCTGGGCTTTTATGGATGTGCAAGCAAGCACTATAGCAGTTCTTCCTGCTTCCACCACCCCTCCCTTGAGGCAGATAAGAAGCATCCTTAGTCTTAAGAATGCCACCTCCCACCAGGCAGTGGTGGCACACACCTTTAATCCCAGCACTTGGGAGGCAGAGGAGGGCAGATTTCTGAGTTCGAGGCCAGCCTGTTCTACAGAGTGAGTTCCAGGACAGCCAGGGCTACACAGAGAAACCCTGTCTCGAAAAACAACAACAAAACAAAACAAACAAACAAAAAAGAATCCCACCTCCAGATAGTGTAGAAATGGAGGTGCTTAATTTCCTAAATATAGTTCTACATGGTACTGGCTGCCTATAGCCAGGCCTACATGCTACTGGAGAAGATTAAAGGTGAGGGTAACGCGCTGTGGCAGATTCTGGCCTTTGGGAGATCCATTCAAACCACACTACAAAACGTGAATAGAAGTCACAACAACCATTTCTTGTTCTGATTGATCTCTGTCTGAAAATTAACAACCTGTATAACCAGAAACCACAAGTAGCAGTGAGTAATTACGTAAATGATGGTCTTTTACTTCAGGACAATGGACAGAGGGAGGGAGGGTCATTCACACCCATTGTTTAATATTCGAAGCAGCTCTTCTTACGTGGCACCTTGGAGGTGGTTGGTTGAGCCAAGGTGACGCTGAGTATCTCCTTCTCAGCCGCTGCTGTCAGAAACTCACTGATGTGGACAGTGACGGCAGGCTTTGAACTTTCTGTGAGAAGCACATGGCAGGGTGCAACTTATACTGAGTAAGGGATGTTCTTGTTACAGACCAAAGAGAACTGGGAAAAGAGAGAACACAATATATTCAATGACGCATTGTGGATGTCAACGTGGGTGTTCGCAACTTGGTTCTTGTTTTGTTGGTTGTGTTTATTTTTTTTAGATTTATTTATGTATTTTATGTATGTGAGTACACTGTAACTGTCTTCAGGCACACCAGAAGAGGGCATCGGATCCCATCATAGATGGCTGTGAGCTACCATGTGGGTTCTGGGGCTTGAACTCAGGACCTCTGGAAGAGCAGTCAGTGCTCTTAACCACTGAGCTGTCTCTCCAGTCCCCCCTTTTAAAGCACTACAGAAGGATATTCCTGGACAGATAAATATTATGGTGTCTTGGCAGCTGGTGCTCAAAAGAGCTAGCTGAATCTACAAGCTTTTAAATTACTCTAAAGATGCTCTCCACCCCAGAGATCCTTGTTGAACGGAACACACCTAGAAGGCCGTCGGGCACCACTCCAAGGAGCAAGTAGGTTGTGAAGAGATGAGAGAGAAAAACAAGTGGAAAAGTTTTTGTACTGTGAAGAGAGGCAGAACTGGAAACTCGAGGACGGTGAGGAACAGACGGATGTGAGTAGCCTGCACTGCCACCTGAGGCCATGATGATGTCCAGACTCATGCTACCGCCAAGGGCCATATCTAGGTCCATGACCCTGCAGCAGTGGGTGTCTTGTCTGTGTCATGACCATGGCCCATGTCTACTAATGGCCATGTAGATGTCCCTGATCTAGGTTGCTGCCTGGGGCCATGTTGATGTCTAAGGGTTGCCCAGAGCTAGCTCCACCCCTTGCCCGGGCAGCACAGTAGAGCTGGTCTTGGTGGCATAGGTGTAGGAGGGCTGGCCCCACCCCTTGCTGGGGTGGTGTAGGAGAGATAGCCCTGAGGATATGAGATGAGAGCCTTGGCCCTGCTCCTTGCCAGCTGCAACACTGGGGAGAGTGGACCACACCTTGCCTGGATGCATGGGCATAGGTGAGCTGGCTCTGAGGGCGTGAGGGAAAATTGGCTCTGCTCCTCAGTCAGCCAGCACGGGAGAGTCGACCCTGGTAGTGTGAGTGCAGGAGAGCTGGCTTCACCCATACCACCAGGGTTGTCAGGTTTGGGCAACATGTGCTTTTACTCACTGACTGAACCATCTTACTGTAGCTATATCTCTATTGCTGTAATAAAACACCATGACCAACAGATACTTATGGAAGAGTTTTCTTAGGCTTAATGTTTCAGAGGGAGAGAGAGAGTCTCTTATGGCATGTGAGGTATGGCAGGAAGTTGAGAGATCCCATCTTCAACCACAGACAGGAACCAGAAAAAGTGAACTGTAAGTGGAGCAAGGCTATAAACTCTCAAGCCCCGCCCCCAGTGACGTACTTCTAGTAAGACCGCATCTCCTAAGCCTCTCCAAACCGTCTACCAACTAAGGACCAACTGTTTGAATGCACAAGCCTGTCAGGGAAATTGTCATCCAAACCATCACAGGGCCCAGAGATGACTGAAGCTCTCAGACCTTACCAGAGAAGCATCTCTGTATAGTGGACAGCAGTTAATACAACCGGTCATAATCTAGGGAGTAAGCGTTTGTCAGATGTTCAGTCATAAATGGGACATCTACATCATACCCCTTCCCCTCAAGATGCAGAGAGAGCATTGTAGAAGAAGGACCATCCATATTATTAAGACCTTGAAACTGGGGAGGTTTCTGGATACAGGAGGATGGATAATCTCAGAGCGGCTGGAGTGGTCTGCACAGGATCAAGCCAGTCAACATTCTAGCATAGCATAGGACAGGGATGATGAGCCCCCATACCTAAGGAGGAGCTATTGACCATTGATGATGACTGTTAGGGAAAGAAGAGTCTGTCTTCTTTAGGTCTGTAGTCCCTGGCAGGTAAACCGGTGGATGACCCCACACCCGTGCATATGTCAGCAGCACAGATTTGAACTCAGTGACTATACTTTTTTTCTTTTCTATGCTAAAGTTGTAAAGCAGTGGGGTGGATCTGGAAGAAGTTAGGGAGAGGAGTAGGGACAAATATGACCGAAAGACATTGTGTGCGTGTGTGTGTGTGAAGTTCTCCAATAGCGAATAATAAAAAATGTTTTAACTTTTTTAAAAGAACCTGCTTTGCAGCATGGGAGGTGGACAGAGCTGTGGGTGGCTGTTTGCAGGAGCAGCTTCCATCTAAGGCCCCCTGGATTGGCACATTTGCTTAGGAGTTGTATGACTGTTGGCTGGTTTCCTAAGATTTCTAATTCTTGGTTGCCTCATGGGGACAGTAAGCATAATAATAGTGCCACACTCACGGGGCTGTTAAGAGCAGTAAACGCAGCAATCAAACAAAGCCCCAGCATGTCACCCGATGTGATGTAAGCACGACACATCCAATGCAGGCTGACTATTACAGCAGTGTGGGGAGAAAGTGTTGAGTCTAGAGGCTGCTTGTACAGGACTATCCTCTGGGCCAAACGACCCCTGAGCTTCCAGGGTCCACCTGTGCCTCCTGCAAATCTCATCCCAGCTAGGCTTGTTGACGGTTGACATCCCCTCATAGAAAGAAGAATGGAAAGGGTCCTGGGACCCTGGACAAACCTGGGGGCATGCTCCCCATACCTGTTGTATCCAGTTCTGCCTTAATTGCATGTGGTCTCAGGGTGGGGCTAGAGCATCCATTCTCAAACTGTGGGTTTCGACCCTTTGCCTAAGACTATCTGCATATCAGACATTTACAATACGAGTCAGAACAGTAGCAAAATCACAGTTGTGAAGTAGCAACAAAAATAATTTTATAGTTGGGGGGTTACCAGAACATGAGAAACTATATTGAAGGGTTGCAACATTAGGAAGGTTGAGAATCCCTGGGCTAGCATACATAGGCAGAGAAAGAACAGTGGAACAGGCTCCTGTCTGTGCATCTGTGGGAAAGTCTCTGTTGGCTAAAGACTCTATCATGTTCTGTTCTGAGAAGAGCACCCACACCTTGTGTGTAACCCCTCACCTCTTCTCTGTAAGCGAGCCCAGTAAACTCACTGGTGCTCCAGGGTGAACTCTGGTGGCATTGTACCTTGTTTTGCTGTTGGGAGGAACTTTAGCAACACTTGGCGTGCTGGAAGAATTCAAGAAAAATATTGATGAGTCTGGGGAATTGACTCTTAAGTTGTGTAGGGTCGAAGGGGAAATCTTGACACAGTGGTTTGTCCCTATAGGCTTTAGGTAGATAATGGCGAGACCTGTGCAGAGAGTAGTGGGACATGTAACTAAGATGAGGTCACTTGGGGGTATCTGTAGGGAAATTCCAGTCTTCTAGGTGGTATGGAGTGGCACACCTGTTTGATAGGTAATGCTTGCTCTGGAAGTGTGGAGACACTTTGAGCACAGCTGATAGTTTAAAGCAGATGTCACATGCCCTGGGACTTTCAATCTGGTCATGGACGGGGTGTCAGTATGCAGCTGCACAGGCAGCCTGGCCACTGCTGTAGGTAAGAAAGTATCTATCTGAAGCTGGGGGGGGGGGAGCTGGGAGGGATGATGCTGGTGTAAGGAAAGAAGTTTAGATAGATAGATAGATAGATAGATAGATAGATAGATAGATAGATAGATAGATTTGGTATTGGTCTCTTGTAGGTAAATTCTATAAAAGAGATATGGAAATATTGGCATGCCAGTTTTTATGGTTAGGAGCCAAAAGAAGAGAGTCCATGTTAGATTGCTAACATAGAGACAGACCCTCTTTGGGACCCCCAAACCTGGACCCCATGGAAGGAGTCAGTAATACAGGACTGGCATAGAAGTTACAGAAGATCCTTAGGTTTAATCTTCAATACAAAGAAAGGGGAAATCTGTGGTCCAAGATGTTGCTGGGGAAGTCTTAACAAGGTCCATGCCAGAGACTATGTTATCCTCCATATGTTTAGTACCAGAGCCATTGGAACCAGAGAAGACTTTCAGACAAACAATGAAGGAGCTCTTCAACACCGGGCTCTTGATGCTGAGGGATGCTAAGGCAGACGGGTCAGCCTGAGCACTGCCAAAGTAGAGAAGCTGAGCAAAATGACCAAGCACAATCCTTGAGACAAAGCCTTCACTACCTAAGACAATCTTCACTGATCTAAAGAATCAGTCCCTGATGGATTGTCTCATAGGAGCCACTAGGGAATGTGGCTAACTCCAGCCCACGTCCCCAGGAATATCAGGAACTGGAAAACAATAGAAGAGCAGGCTCTACTAAGGGAATTTGGGATGCAGGAAGTGGTATTGGATGCCCAGCTCACAGGTCCAGACAGGCTTGTATTTTAGGAGACCTGAAAAAGAAACTGGCTCAGCAAGGACAATCAAATGGGGCATTGAGGGCAGTGCTGAGCCCCAGGGTAGGGAGGGATCTGCATAAAGCAGGAGAGGGTTTGGCTTCCCTAAATGGTTTGGATCCCTAAACCAGGAAAGATGCTAAAGCCCATAGGAGCAAGTGAGAAGTGTGAGCCAGGCAAGAACACACCTGTGGTCGGACCTGTACCTACCTAGACTCCCTAGGGACAAAACTGATGGACAAACAAGCACCATTTTGCTGAGCGAGCCTTCGGAGGACCCTTAGGGCCAGATGAACAATTCAACACGTGAATAAGGGGAATGGGCAACCAGGAGGTACAGGTGTTTCCCACTGCACTCCTGCCACAGAGGAAGATCTCTCAGGACAAGAGTCTCTTTAGCCAGTTGCCTGAAGGAGTAGCCAAGCTTGCCTATAGGTGAGGGCTGTACAGGGTGATCAGAGGCCCCCCACGTTGAATTGAGAAGTTACTGCTCACCGATATGTAGAATACTGGACCCTAGTGAGTCTTGGAATGGGATGTCATAGTGAGTCATGGTAACATCCAAAAGCAGCAAGGGCCCACGAGTGATGGGGTACAGGTGTGAGGATAAAACTATACAGGGGAAGTAGACTAAAAATCCAAAGGTGGATAATTATCCCCCTTCCCTGGGAATGATGTGTACATCTCTCCTGTATGAAAAAACATTCTGGGAGTGACGGGCTTACTAGGATATACCCTGCAGACTGCTGTTGGAGAGGCCCAGCTGAGTCTGCAGACGGTGAAGGTATCTCTACAGAGTGGTGGAGGGGCACAGTGACTCTTATGTTACGACACACCTGCCTACTCCATGAATGGCGTGAAATATCTAACAGTTTATGTTGCTTGCGGGTCAGGATGATTAACAGAAACCTTCCAGAAGCTAAAAAGTGTGGAGATTGTCTGCTCAGTCCAAGCCCTTTCAATAGCCCTGAGCAGCCAATAAGGAAGACAGATAGCTTCTGAAGAATGACTGTAGATCTTTGGGAGCTAAATAAGGTGATGCTTCCCATTCATTGCAGCCGTGTCCAAAACATCGTTATTTTATATATCCGGTGCAAGCCATGGGCATCCCTCGACACAGCAGTGGACCTTGGTGATGTGCTTTTTAGTATCTGCTTACTCACTGAATCCCAGGACCAGTATTCATTCACATGGAATTAATGACAGTGGGTCTTCAGAGTGCTTCCCCAAGGTTAACCTTCATGGGGTGGTGGTTCTGGACCTGCCTGGTTATCCTGCTCCTCATGACAAGGTTCCTCTCTCTAGATGATTGAAGGCTAACTTCTGAGTGCTTTGCAGATTTGAAAGACCATTTGAGGGACATACAAGGGAATATAGGTGATCAATCCCCATAAAGGGCCCAGGAGTAATTTGGGGGGAATATTATGGTCAGGTAGATCACACATGATACCAGACAAGGAGAGTTGTTAATCTGCTCAGATAAGGACATCCCATCTGGTACAGCAACCGAAATTGAAGTCACTACTTGATGGGGAGTCCACTGTCCTTCTCGACGATCCATCTGTCGTCTGCACAGGGCGGAGAGGAGAGGTAAAGGGAGATGTGGTGGGAACCACCACCCTGCATCATTCAAGTCCTTGATGGATTTCTGCAGTTCCTCCAGGGATGCGATACTGTTTGTGATTCACTCTTTTCCTTGGCAGAGGCAACTCTGAAGGCTGTGCTAAATGTGTAATGTGTTTCCAATTGTATTTGGAATAGTTATATCATGTTTAGGCATACTTATGACCCGGTTATTGTTTTCATTTGGAAATTGATCATGAACATTAAGGAGATATGATTGTGTGTCAAGTTGACAAAGGATGGACTTGTGATGGATATTTTTGGATGTCAACCTGACTACATCAGGAATTAACTAGAACCCAAATGAATAGGCATAATTTTAAGGGATTATTGGTTAATTTAAAGTGAAAAGAATCCCCTCCTCTTCCTCCTCCTCCTTATCCTCCTCCTCTTCTTCCTCCTCTTCCTCCTCCCCTTCCTCCTCCTCCTCCTCTTCCTCCTCCTTCCTCTTTGTCTTTCTGGAACTCTGTAAATCAGGCTGACCTTGAACTCAGAGAGCTCTTCCTTCCTCTGCCTCTAGGCTTGGATTAAAGGCATACCCCACTACCACCTGGCTAAAATCTACTTCTAATCTGGATCTTTGAGGTGGATGACATACCTTTAATCCAGATCTTTGGTTGTAGGAGGATCTACCTCTAACTGGATTACACCTTCTGCTGGAAGTTTACGGATATGGAAGAAGGAAACGTCTGCTCTTTGCCTGCTTGCCCTCACCTCCCTAGCAAGTCAATGCCTTCACTGGCATTAGAGCCTACTTCTCTGGGACTCCAGCATATACTGAAGACCAGCTGAGACATCTGACCTTGTGGACTGAACAACTACTGGATTCTTGGACCTTCCATTGGTAGAGAGCCATGTGTTGGATTAGCTGGACAACAGCCTGCGAGTCATTCTAATAAACCCCACTAGTAATTTCTGCATTGATGGTGCACTGCTTTGATAATTTAAGGTACATTGGTTAAATAACATAAAAATTAATTCCACTGCATTTGCTTTTACCTTCTTAAATGTGGCTGCCAGGAAAGTTAGGAGTCGGTGCTGGGAATGTGGTTTGTGTAAGCGGTACTTCTCGGAACATCTATAGGTGAGTTTTGTGTAGACACTTCTCTTGGGTGCGGTGTGCTAGGAGTAGATGCCAGATCCTGTGATAAGTCTAATGGTTTGAGGAAGTCTAGGTTGTTCTCTCAAGTCACCACATCACTTTACATGCCGGCCAGCGCTGCATCCTGCGTTGCTTAATCCTGGAAACCTGGTTGGAGTGATGTGGAAATGAAGGAGCAGCAGATACAGAGAGGGGGGAGGGGGAGGGGG
>NW_021604632.1:4328221-4331875 GCF_004785775.1 Grammomys surdaster
GAGAGAGAGAGAGAGAGAGAGAGAGAGAGATAGGTTATGCACTGTCTGATTGATGGAGGTCACCTACTACACAACCCTAAAACTTAGCCCCTTAGAGAGTAGTTAGCTAGTCTCTGTGGGAGGGCTCTACCAGGGAGCAGTTTCAGGTTGCAACCGTCCTGTAGGAGGAGGTTTCCATTGCTACTATTCACACACTTTGGTCGAATCATTTGTAAACACCTGTTCTTGGACCAGATGTAGGCCTTGCTATGCTTCTGAGATCACCTGGAATTGGAGTTACTGACAATTGTGAGCTATTCAGTAAGGGTGCTGGGAATCAAACCCAGGTCCTCCCCAAGAGCAGCAGACAGCTGAGACATCTCTCCAGCCCCTCATTTTGTTTTTGAGGCAAAATTTCACTCTAGCCCACTGACTTGTAGCAGAACCCTGCCTTGGCCTCCCTTATGCACACCTCTGTCATTGTAAACCACCTCCTCACAGGAGTTAAGGGACTGCTGGCTACCGAGGCATCCCGGTCAGCACAGGGTCATGCTGCAGGCCCTTGGATCATGGCTGCAGTGTCACCTTCTGGCCCTCTACCCAGTGATGTCTCTAGATCCATATCTGGACTCCAATCAAGAACTATGTCCTTCTTATTTTTTTTTTTTTTTTTTGGTTTGGTTTTTTGAGACAGGGTTTCTCTGTGTAGCCCTGGCTGTCCTGGAACTCACTCTGTAGACCAGGCTAGCCTTGAACTCTCGAACTCAGAAATCCTCCTGCCTCTGCCTCCCAAGTGCTGGGATTAAAGGCATGCGCCACCACCACCCGGCTGAACTATGTCCTTCAATAGTTTTTTCCCATTAATTTATTTATTAATGAGTTTTAATTATTAATTTATTATAAATAAATATTAAATTTATTCATTCATTCATTCATTCACTTTACATCCCAATTGCAGCCCCCCTTTCCTCCCAGTTTGCTCCTTCCCCCTCCCCCTCCGCCTCCCCTTCTACTCTGATAAGGGGAGAGGTCCCTGCTGGGTACCAACTCACAACCCTGGCACATCAAGTCATGGCTGTACTAGGTGTATCCTCTTCTACTGAGGCCAGACAAGGCAGCCCAGTTAGGGAAACAGAATAAACAGGCAGGTAACAGAGTCAGGAACAGCCCTGATCCAGTTGTTGGGAGACCCTGATGAAGACTAGGGTGCACATCTGCTGTATAAGTGGAGTGGGCATAGACAGGTCCAGCCTGTGTATGCTCTTTGGTTGGTGGTTTGTCTCTGGGATCCCCCAAAGGTCCAGGTTGAACAGTTTCTTTAGGTATTCTGTTGCAGAAGTTTGCTTAACCTAAGTTTCTAGGTCACCCAATAGAGTTCTTTCATACACATACACACACATACACACACATGATTTTATTTATATATATGTACATAATTTACATGTATATGATTTTATATATATTTCATACACACACGATTTTATTTATATATATGTGCATAATTTACATGTATATGATTTTATATATATTTCATACACACACACGATTTTATTTATATATATGTACATAATTTACATGTATATGATTTTATATACATTTCACACACACACACACACACACACACACACACACACTTGCACATTCCAAACTGGCTTCAAACTCAGTAAATAGCCAAGGGCAATCTTGAACTTCTGATTCTCCTACACCCAACTCCTGAACAATTAGAGGTATGAATCAGCATATATATGCAGGGGTGGGGATGGAGCAGGCTGGGGATGCAGGGAAGCACTCTATGAACTGAGCTGTATCTCCAGCCCTAAGATGCTTTTTAGAAATAATAGTTCAGCAGACTATCCATCAAATATGTTTGGTGGTAGAAATGAAATTTCAGTTAAGTTAGCTTTCCTCCTGCTTCTTCCTGACATGCCAACTGACTGATCAGAAGACATCTTTCAGTTACAGGCAGAGTCAACATCACACATGCCTGCATGACCACATAGAGTCCTGTGCTTGATTAATGCCCTCCTGAATCATTTTGAAACTCATAACCATGTTTTAACACGTTTGACTTACATAACTGATCCTGGACCAACAGGATATTGAGAGAGTCCCTACAGAAATGAGTGGACATTTGAAAATGTCACCCCTGAACACAGCTCACTGTGAACTCTCCCCCTTTCTTCTTTTTATGAATTTAAATTGTTTTATGTATACATGTGTATGTTGCATGTATGTATGTGAACCACATTCATGTGAGGTCTGGAGGAGGCCAGAGAAAGACGTCAAATTCTTGGAAGCTAGGGTTGCATGGAGTTGTCAGCAACCTAATGTCAGTGCTGGGAACCGAATCTGGGTCCTCATGTCATCCTGGCTGACCTGGAACCCAAAATAGGTCAAGTGTACTCTCCCTTTTAAAGCTTTGACCCTACCCCCACCTCAGTAAAATAAAATAGCTAAACCCAGAGCAACTGGCTGAACTAGGAAGGTGCTAGGAGTGTCCGGTTCCTTGGATCTAGGCTTCTCCTGGAGATGAGATTCTCTATCCAGGCTGTACCCACCATCCCCATTAGAACCTCATTTGTCTTCTATAGCTAATGCCTCCTCAGAAAGTTTGTGTAAGCCAGACAGTAACAGGCAGAAAGGACAAGGTAGAGGGCAGCTCTAGTGAGCTTGTCATGGGATAGTGTTCTCCTGGCCAGTGGTTCTTTAGAAGCCTAGCAGATATCTCAAACATATCAAAAAAGTGAACTTCAAGCCTTGGACTGTAGCTCAGTATTACAATGCTTGCCGGGCACATGCAAGGCCCTGGTTCAATCCCCGCACGGGGGTTGGGGGTGGAGGGTGGGGTGGCGGGGAGAAACTGCCCAAGGGCACCATTACTTCTTGTCTGAATTGTTGTAACCGTCTGCCTATTTCCCTATTTCTCTTTCCTATTTCCCTTTTCCTGTTTTTCACCCTCCTCTATCTTTTCTCTGCAGCTGTTAAGAGACTGTAAGTTGCCACCCTCTTGGAGCACAGGGAAGGAATTGTAATGACAGTTGATTATAACAACAGCAGGAGTATTAGCCCCTGAAAACCAGAACATGTGATCCCCTTGGTTAAAACTGGAACGAGAGTGTTCCTTGCTCAAAACCATTTCACACAGAGAGAAGCCAACATCCTGTAGGAAGTGGGCGGATTTCCTAACTTTGGTTTCCAACTGTCTCTCCTGTTCCATTTCTGTTCTCACATCTCAAGGCTCCATGGTGCTTTGATGATCTGCTGCTGGAAACATGGCAGAGCCACTGTATGCTTCCATGCTGGTCCCTTTAGCAGCTCCTCTCCAAAACTCCGACTGGTCCACTCTTTCTCTTCATAGTCTTGGTGAGGCCCTGAAGACTTCCCTTGTCTGCTTGGGGGAAGTTTGCCTTTACTAATTACCTCCTATTTATCTCTTAGACTCAAACTGGGAAAGTGGACATAGATGGTGGACCAGTGTTTCTAGTCTAAGTCATGGGGTTGCTCTGTGTAGTGTCTGCAAATGGCATGAGTGATCCTGATGAAGCCTTAACCCCACTCGCTACTGATGGATCATGCCTCTGCCCAGTGTTGCTGAAGCCAGCTCCTTTAAAAAGTTTTAGACTGCATCTGGTCTCTCTCTCTCTCTCTCTCTCTCTCTCTCTCTCTCTCTCTCTC
>NW_021604632.1:4331885-4339894 GCF_004785775.1 Grammomys surdaster
GAGAGAGAGAGAGAGAGAGAGAGAGAGAGAGAGAGAGAGAGAGAGAGTCAGAGAGAAATAAAGAGACAGGCAGACAGACAGACAGACAAAGAGACTCCCTGGAGCTCTAGATAAATTTGTGAACATCACTTTTGGTGAGAAACCCTGTCTCCAAAGCTAAGTCAGAAGAGCTGGCCCTGTTGGTAAAGTGTTTGTCATGAATTTGGATACTCAGACATCCAAGTCAAATCTGTACAGTCAGTTGACGACCTACGGGTTCAGTGAGAAACCTTGTCTCAAAAAATTTAATAATAGGGCTGGAGGCTTAGCTCGGTGGTTAGGACCACTGACTGCTCTTCCAGAGGTCCTGAGTTCAATTCCCAGCAACCACATCATGGTGGCTCACAACCATCTGCAATGGGACCCTATACCCTCCTCTGGTGTGTCTGAAGATGGTGACAGTGTATTCATATACATAAAATAAATAATAAATAAATAGATAGATAAATAAATAGATAAATAAATATTTTTAAAATTTTAATAATACAGAGCAGTAGAGGAAGACACCCCAAATCAACCTGTGTTGTTTATGACATGCACATACGCACATGTTCACAGTTACCTTCACACACGTACATGTATACATAACTAATAACAACATATAATAACAATAGCATGGGGACTGACTGAAGAAGACACCGGTCTTGGTTAGAGTTTCTACTGCTGTGAAGAGACACCATAACTACAGCAACTCCTAGGAAGGAAAACATCTAATTGGGACTAACTTACAGTTCAGAGGTTTAGCTCATCCTTGGCATGGTGGAGAGCGTGGCAAACACAGGCAGGCTTGATGCTGGAGGGGTTGCTGAGAGTTCTACAACTGGATCTTCAAGCAGCAGGAAGAGAGTACAATTGGGCCTGGCTTAGGCTTCTGAAACCCCAAAGCCTTCCATCTTTACCCAACAGTGATACGCTTCCCTCAACAATGCCACACTTTCTCCAACAAGGCTACACACCTTCCAGTAGTGCCACTCCCTGTAACTCTACGGGGCCATTTTCATTCAAACATCACAACACCTAATGGTGACCTCTGACCTCCACAAGCTTGTGCACACACATCTGGACATGAGCACACCAAACAAAATCCACAAGACTGGTTACTTCATTTTTCCTTGTGGCTCTGGTAGCTCTGGGATTTGGAGTGGAGGGGACTGGATTTGGCTTAGTGAAATCTTGCTCCTCCCTGTTTTATGGGCTCTTCGTAGAGAGGGAGGAGGGTCCCAGACTTGTTCTAGAAGGATTCTCACTGAGGCAGAGCCTCCTCCGGGAGCCTAACTCCACCACCTAGCTGTGAGTCAGCTTGGTGTCATGAGTCCCCAGGAAAACAGGGTGTGGCTCTTAGCTCCACAGCCTCTCTGCCTGAATTCATTTGACTGTCTGAACCCTAATCCCCGACCGGGGTTGATTTTCCAGCCTCTCCTTTCTGGCAGGATTCTGAATTTACATATTCTCCTAGGTACTTTCCTATAGGCTGCAGAAAGCTTGATCCAGACAACTTGATACTGTCCCAGCCATGCATTGCGTGCTTACTGACCAAAGCAGTGCTGCCTTCTTGACTCCTGCCATCCTGTTGGATTTAAATTTGCCATCATTTTCCTTAAAGATTCGTTTTTATTTATTTATTTGTGTATGTGACGACACACGTGGAGGTCAGAGGACAACTTTTAGGGAGTCGCTTCTCTCGTTCACCTTGTCTTTGAGGCAGAGTCTGTCTTATTTCTGGGGCTGCTCTGTATATGCAAGATTCCTGCCCCCCACCTCCCATCTCAAAGTAAGACTTGGGGGCTGAGATTATAGATCCATGCCACCCAGAGTATCCCACGTTTGCAGGTGGATCTCAGGGATCAAACTCAGCATCAGGGTTTTCATGACAAGAACCCTCACTGGCTGCGCTCTCTGGGTGCTCCCATTTTATTTCTGTGACTCACTCACTCACTCACTTATTTACTCATTCATTCATTCATTCATTCCCTTAACATCCAGATCACAGTACCCCCCCCCCCCCCCAGTCTCACCCTCACAACCACTTTTCCCTACTTCTCCCTCCCCTTCTCCTCACAGAAAGGTGAGGACCCTACGGGTACCAACCCACCCTGGCACATCAAGTCGAAGCAGGACTAAGCACATCTCAGGGGCCAGGGTCAGAGACATCTCCCACTCCAACTGTTAAGGGACCCACACGAAGACCAAGCTGCGCTCTGCTACATACATATAGGAGGCCTGGGTCCATCCCATGCATGCTTTTTGGTTGGTGACTAATCTCTGTGACACACACCCCCGCCCCGGGGCCCAGGTTAGTTGACTCTGTAGGTTTTCTTGTGATGTCCTTTACCCCTATGGCTCCCTCAATCCTTCACAAACACACACACCCTTCCACAAGACTCTCTGAGCTCTTGGCCTAATGTTTGACTGTGGGTCTCTGCATCTGTTCCATCAACAGCTGGATGAAGTCTCTCAGAAGACAGTTGTGCTAGACTCCAGTCTGCAATCATAGCAGAGTACCATTAATAGTGTCAGGGGTTGGCTCTCTCCCACGGGATGGGTCTTAAGTTGTGCCAGTCATTGGTTGGTCGTTCCTTCAATCTCTGTTTCCATCTTATCCCTAACCATCTTGCAGGCATGGCAAATTTTGCGTCAAAGGTTTTGTGGGTGAGATGTTGTCACTCTCTTTCCATTGGAAGCTGTAACTCACCTTTTAAAGACCAAGTAAATACATTAAAAGAAAACCAAACCTGATATGACTGTGGCTCAGATCTATAATCCTAGTTATTCTGGAAGCTGAGGTTGGAGGACCTCAAATTTAAGGCCATTCTGGGCAAAATAGTGAGGCACGTATCGAAACACATGATGGAGAGGAAGAAGAAGAGGAGAGAAAGAAAATAATTCTATATCACTGTCAAAAATGGAAAACCCAGTTGCCATTGCCACATGTGTAAGGAAGCTATAACAATAAATATAATAAAGAAGATATATTACATGAGTGCTAATGAATCCTCACTAGGCTTTGCCTGAACAGTAAAAGCTCAAGTCTTTGACAAAGGGTGAGAGACCAGCATCAAACAAAGGCTTTCTCTCTGGCATAGTCAGTAAGACTAGGAGTGAGGGTGCAATGCAAAGTACACAGGTTTCTTACTGCATGACATACAGAACCCCTGCTGTCAGAGCTTTCCACCCTTGGAAAATACCGAGGGCGGCAAGGTTCTGGGCACCTCAGCACTAAACAGCCCAAGGGGTGGGAGATGCACAAATCCTGAATTAGGGGTTTTGAGTCATTCTAGTATTTTGTGTTCTTTTCAGTTTTTATTTTTGTCTTTTTCAAGACAGTGTTGCTCTGGGGCTCTGGCTGGTCTGGAACTTATTTTGTAGACCAGAGTGGTCTTGTACTTATAATAATCCTCCTTTCTCTGCCTCCTGAATAAAGGATTACAGGTATGTGTAATGATTCCCTGAAATCTCTACTGCTGACGGACATTTTGGAAGACTTGCTTTTCCCCTGGTAGATCTGCAGAGATCCATTTTGGGGCTACAGCTGGGATGCCACAAGATGCATTACCTGCACATGGGGTGATTCTCTGGGTAGTAAGGCATGAGTGTGCAAGCATGTAGGAGAGGCCAGACTGTGGGCAGATGGCGCACAACTTCACTTGTGGCCAATATACTCCCTCAGCAAGTTCATGGCCTCGGGTTTGTGCCAGGACTCATTGCTCCATGCAGTATTTTCCCAGAGTGTTTCCAAAGGAGGGAAGGGGGAGAAGAGGGGGAGAGAGAGAGAGAGAGAGAGAGAGAGAGAGAGAGAGAGAGAGGACTGAGTAAGGATCCAAAGGAGCTGGTAATGACTTGTGTTTGGTGTGTGCATGTATGCATGTGTATGATGAGAACTATGGACTTCTTAGAACAGAATTTCATTAAATCTGAAAGTCAACTAAGGAAGAATTGATGTCTCAAGACACTACTAAGTATGCTAGTTTACTATTTTCTTAAGTAGGGTCTCATATAGCCCAGGCTAGCCTCAAACGAATTATGTAGTCAAGGATGACCTTAAACAGAGTATGTGTCAGTACTTCTAAATCTTCCTAAGTTTCTCACTGACACCTTGTTGTTATTAATATATAATCACTGACTGACCTTTGTCAGACATATCCCTATTTCATGCTTCTTTTTTCTCCTTTTTTGCATGGTGGGCGTGCGCGTGCACATGGATACTCATGTGAGCGGGTGCGTGTGGATGCTCTCGATGGAAGCCAGAGGTTGCCATCTGACATCTTCTGTCATCAGTCTCCACCGATTCTACTAGTCTAGTTCTTCAGCTTGCTTTGGGAGCTCCTATCTCTGCCTCCCGAGAGCTGGGACGACAGGCAGCCACCAAGCCTGCCTGGCATAAATTTAGGTGTGTAGTGGGGAATCTTCTTTCCAGTCCTCTTGCTTGTCTACCCAGGACTCTGTTCACCAAGCCATCCTCCCAATTCCCCTGGTTCACAATCTTAATGCTCTATTTAACAGGTTTTTTTTTTTTTTTTAAAAAAAATCTTCAACTTCTAACCATTTGTTTCTAGTCTATGGAGCTATGATTGATTTCTGTAAATTGACCTTGAAGGTATGTCCTTGCTAACCTTATTTCCTCTAGGTTGTGTGTGTGTGTGTGTGTGTGTGTGCGTGTGTCAATTTTTACTGGATTTTCTACATAGACCATTGTGTCACCGCCCAATAAAAGACAGTCCAACTCCTTTCCTCTGAGCCGGAAGAAATGCCTTTTCTTTTGTTGACCTTCACACTGGCCAATCCTCTCCTACAAAGCCAGACACAACACCCTACACTTGTGGTCCCTGTCTATGGGAGTGGAGGCAGAAATATCAGGAGTTTAAGGTCATCTTCAGGTACATAGAGAATGGGAGGCCAGCCTGAGGACACTTGGAATCCAGACCCAAAAAATAAAACAAAAGCCAGGTGTGGTGACTGGTGCCTTTAATTCCAGCGCTCTGAAAGCAGAGGCAGGTGGGTCTTTGTGAGTTCAAGGCCATCTCGGTCTATATAGTGAATTCTAGGACAATCCGGGGCGATATAGTGACCTTAAAAATAAAATTAGTACCATGCTAAAGAAACATGATAAGAGTGGAATCTTCAGACTGTTTCTGATATGCATGGGAAAGTTTTTTTTCATCATGAAGTTTGACATTTGTTGTAGATAACCTTTATCAGGATGGGGATGTGTTTTCTGTCTCACTGGGAGGAGAAGACACAAAGGATGATGGAAATATATTTGGGTTGATTACAAAAAAAACCGATTTTTTTTTTGCCATTCATCTGATGATCACACAGGTTTGAATTCTTTTGGTTTGTTTATGTGGTGCAAGTTCCTTAGTTCCTAACGTTAAAGGAAACTTCCCTACCTGAAATAGACCCCGTTTATTCATGACATACCACTTATTATATTGTTGTATCTTACTGCTGTATTGCTAAAGTTTGTTAAGAGATTGTATGGGGGGGGGAACTACTCAGAATAAAAAGCATTACCTGAGTTCAGATCTCCGGAACCCACGTAAATCCAGATGTGGTAGCATGGATCTGTAGTCACAGCGTACCCTTAGCGACATGGACGCCAAAGACAGGAGCCCCTCTGGAAGCTTGTGAGTCAACTAGCCTGGTATATTCAACAGTAAACAAGAGACCTACCTCGAACCAAGTGGAGGGCAAGGCCTGACACCTGAGGTTGCCCTCTGACCTCAGAGGATGTGTGGATGTGTGCAGTGGCACCCATGTACCCACACCCAGTCATTTATACACAAATATGCAAATGCAAAGGACGTTTTCCAGTGATGTCAGTGAATGGTCCTGGTCTGTAGCTTTATATTTTTTTTCCCTAATGTTTTAATCTGGTCTGGGGGTTAGAATAACGTTGGTCTCTGTATCGGTCATGTTTCTGTTACTGTGATAAAATACCAAGACCAAAAGCAACTGATGGGAGTATTTAGTTTGGCTTATAGTTCCAGATGGATGAAAAGTCACCGCAGCAGAGAAGCATGGCAGTGGGCAGCAGGCATTGAGCGGCAGGCAGCAGGCGGCGGGTGGCGGGAGGCTGGCAGCAGGCAGCAGGCAAGGAAACAGAAGCAGGAAACTGAGAGATCACATGTCCAAGTGTGAACACGACGCAGAGAAAATGAACTGGAAGCAGGAGAGATATACTCTCAAAGTCTACTCCCAGTGGCCTACTTTCTCCAGCAAGGCTACACCTTCCAAACCTCTCCAGACAGTGCTGCCAGCTAGGGATGCTATCTTCAGACACAGGAACCTCTGGCAAACATTTCTCATCCGAGTGACCACAGTCTTTAAGCATCAGGTGGAAAGTATTACTTCTTACTCAATTTCTGGAAGGATTGTGTAGAATCATTCTCTTTTTTTTCGAGAAGAGAGATGTATTTATTTTTACTTATGTGTGTGAGTGTTTTGCCTCCAGGTAAGTAGATGCATCATTCATCCTTGGTGCCCTCAGAGATCATAGGAGGGCACCAGATCTCCTGGCACTGGAGTTACAAATAGTCGTGAGCCACCATGCCCGTGTTGGAAATTGAAGGTCGGTCCTCTGCAAGAGCAGCTAGTGTTCTTAACTGCTTAGCCATCAATACAGCCGAAGTTGTTATTTTTTAAGTATTTGCCAGTATTACAATGCTTCACAGAATTAATCAGTGAAGCCCCATGAGCCTACAATTACCTTTAAAAGTTTATTAACTTAACTTGTAGAGTTTTATTAACAAGCCTGGGGCTATTCCATTCATCTATTTCTTCTTTAGTAAACTTTTAACAACTTGGATACTTGAAAACAATTAGCTCGCTGGGCGGTGGTGGCGCACGCCTTTAATCCCAGCACTTGGGAAGCAGAGGCAGGCGGATTTCTGAGTTCGAGGCCAGCCTGGTCTACAGAGTGAGTTCCAGGACAGCCAGGGCTACACAGAGAAACCCTGTCTCAAAAAACCAAAAAAAAAAAAAAGAAAAGAAAAGAAAGAAAACAATTAGCTCATTTAATCTAATTAGCAAATTTATTAGGTGAAATTACTCATGATTTTCATGTATTAGCTTTTTGAGGGGGAGGGTGAAATAGGCTGGTCTTACTTAAACTTGTGCTTCTCCTGCCTCTATCGTCTGAGTGCCAACTTCAAGTGGATCTGGCACCATTCCTGGCCTGCATCTTTTTTCTAAGACCATCATCCAGTAAAAGGAACAAGAGAGCTATGGAGGAATGGCTGATTCTATACCCGAAGGAACATATCGAAGACACACAACAGCTCTCTGTGGTCAGAAGCTTAAGCATCAGAATAAAGTAGAATTGTATTATAACTCGAAGTATAAAATGAATGTTGACTGCATAAGTATATGAAGGAGAATATCAAAGATGGGAAATATCACATGGTTTATGTAGCTATTCTGCTATCAAGGAGGTAGAGATTGTTGTACAGTACTCATGGGAATATAAACCAGTATAGTTACTTAGAAGCTAATTTACTGTATTGTAAATGTAACACTTGTATATCCCAGGACACAGTAATTTACATCTCTAGATATATAAACTATAGAAATTCTTACCCATGTATACAGGAATGCTTATAAGAGAAGAAAAAGACAGAGCTAAGTATGGCAGCACACTCCTTTCATCTCAGCACTCAGGAGGCAGAGGCTACCAGCAGTCTGTGAGTTCCAGGATAGCCTGGTCCTCAAAGCAAGTTCCAGGTCATCCAGGGCTATTCCGTGAGACCCTGTAATAAGAGAGGTGTTGGGAGAGAGAATGTGCTTCCTGTGCAAAGGTCAGGGAAAGTAGATAAGTTCATACAGTGGAATAAGACAGGATGATTGGGAGACTGTAGAGATGCTCTGCCCCAGATGACCCTTAAACACCACCAACTGAAATACACAAAGCTACACAGTGACCCTTAGACACCACCAACTGAAATACACAAAGCTACACAGTGACACTTAGACAC
>NW_021604632.1:4339904-4342472 GCF_004785775.1 Grammomys surdaster
ACACCACCAACTGAAATACACAAAGCTACACAGTGACACTTAGACACCACCAACTGAAATACACAAAGCTACACAGTGACAAATGACTATCATGAGCTTTCCACAGAACCAACTTAATTTAAGCAATACACGTTGTGGACACACATGGATTGTTAACATAACAGATAAGGAAGCTGCGGAGGTGTGACACACAGAAGGTAGCACGCTTGTTTCGCAAGCATGGGGGCATGAGTTTGAATTTCTAGAACATTAGCAAAGCTGGACAAAGCAACAAAGGCTGGTTCTGTAACCTCAACATTTCTCTGATGAGATGAGAGGCAGAGATTATTTTAATTTAAAAAAAAAAAAAACGAGGCTGGAGAGATAGCTCAGCAGTTAAGAGTGCTTACCGCTCTTCTAGAAGATCTGAATTTGATTTCTAGCACCCCACTAGGTTGCCAGAGATTCAATGCCCTTTTCTAGCCTTTGTGGGCACCCTCAAACACATACATACATGAATGCATACACACACACACACACACACACACACACACACACAAATAAAATAAACCTAAAATATAAAAAAATAAAAAGCGAAGATAAGCTGGGAGTGTAACTTATTGGTAGAATGTCTGCTTAGCATGAATTCAACCCCTGGCACAGGACAACACCAGAGTCAGGGTCAGGGGCTATTTATTGATTGATAACCAGGAGGCAGAATGTCAACAGTTTGAAGTACAAAAGTAGGTTCAAGTTCAAGTGTCTGTCTTAACTAGTTATACTGTTCGTTCTAAAATTTACATAGATCCTTTTGTTTGCATAAAAATATTTTTGAATATCAAATAATTAAAAATAACAAGGCCAGGCTTGGTGGCACATGCCTTTGATCCCAGCACTTTCGAAGCAGAGGTAGGTTGATCTCTTTGAGTTCGAGGCCAGCCTGGTCTACATAGTGGTTCCAGGCCAGCCAGAACTACATGCTAAGACCCAATCTCAAAACAAACAAACAAACAAACAAGCGGTTAGCATGCCATACACTTGTTTTCCCACTACAATATCCTGAAGATTATTACATCCATTAACCATGTGTCTACCTGATTCTCTCTAGTGGCTACATGGTATTTGCTATCATTCCTCCTTCATGATGGCTGCATCTACTCAATAAACAATGTTGCAATTACTGCTATTAATTATACATCTTGAAATAGCATATCTGCATGATCACAGTTCTAGTCATGGAGTTACTAGGGCAGAAATGTGCATATCACAATTCTGAATGAATAGTTAGTCTGTTTCTCCAGCTTCGGACAGGGCAGTAGTGAGGAACAGTAACAGTAATGGAGCTTTCCCACATATGATATCTTCCAACACACTTAGGAGCCTGTGCCTGTCTGCTTTTACCATGCCACGTATTTGAAACACAGTAGATGTGAACCATTCAGGTCTTGTTGCCCAGGCCTGATGGCTATCTGTTCCTTACCAGACCTAAAGTCACAGTATAACTTTTTTTTTTTTAAGATTTATTTATTTTAAGCCGGGCGGTGGTGGCGCACGCCTTCAATCCCAGCACTTGGGAGGCAGAGGCGGGCGGATTTCTGAGTTCCAGGACAGCCTGGTCTACAGAGTGAGTTCCAGGACAGCCAGGGCTACACAGAGAAACCCTGTCTCAAAAAAACAAACAAACAAACAAACAAAAAGATTTATTTATTTTATTTAATGTATGTGGGTACACTGTCTTCAGACACACCAGAAGAGGGCATCAGATACTAATACAGATGGTTGTGAGCCACCTCGTGGTTGCTGGGAATTGAAGTCAGGACCTCTGGAAGAGCAGTCAGTGCTCTCGACTGTTGAGCCATCTCTCCAGCCTCCACAGTAGAACTTTTACCTATCCCTGGAGGGTGAGACCAGCTAGCCAGACTTTACATCCTTCTAATGTTGTAGTGGCCCTGAGGCTTCTGAGACAGGCTTACCACATAGTGCTAGCTAGCCCTGTCTGAGCAACAAGCACATGCAACCTGGAAAAACTTTTCAGGGAGTTGGGGACAGGACAAAAGTCAGCTAGATGGGGCAGCCTCAGGACTGGGAGTTTGATTACAAATCAGGATCCATTGCCGAGCAATTAAAGCTGTGTGTGGCTTTCCTTGTTACTAACAAGGTTCTGATGACACACTTAGTCTGCAAGCCTTGCCTCCAAGGCCCCCTATTTTTCCTTGTAGAAAGGAGGCATGACTCCATTTTCCCTCAAGGATTCTTTCCCAGGAGTTGTGATGTAAGACAGAGTGAGGTACCAAAATTTAAGTCCCTATGAAAAAATTCAAAGCTTCAAATCTCAAGAAAAATGCTTTAAAGTTTTTTTTTAATTATGTGTGTTCCTGGATGTGGTGGCGCATATCTTTGATCCTAGTACATAGGAGGAAGAGGCAGGCAAATCTATATGGATTTAAGGCTAGCCTGGTCTATAAAGTGAGCTCTCTATATAGTGAGATCCTGTCTCCAAAAAAAGAGAAAGGAAGGAACGAAGGAAGGGAGGAAGGAAGGGAGAAAGAAAGAACGAACGAAAGAAAGAAAGAAAGAAAGAAAGAAAGA
>NW_021604632.1:4342572-4351974 GCF_004785775.1 Grammomys surdaster
AAAGAAAGAAAGAAAGAAAGGAAGGAAGAAAGAAAAGGAGAGAAAAAAATGTGTGTTCCTATGGAGGCCAGAGAGGGTACAGGATTCTTCAGAGCTGGAGTTAGTTATATGTGGTGTGAGCTGCCTGCTAGGAACTGAACCCTGGTGCTCTGGATGAGCAGTGAAGGGTCTTAGCAATTATCTCTCTAGATCCAGCATAAATATGTTTTCCTTCTTGAAGATATTACAAGTTTTAGTCTCCATTCATCAAACGGCTCATGCAGAAATCAAGAATACAATTATCGGTCAGAATAAAAGATCTCGCAAAAAAAGATGACATGTACACACGCCCATCAATTGCCAGGTAAGCCAGAAGTTCACCTCTACCTCAGAAGGTTTCCAAAGCCACTGCTCTTCCCAAACAAGAGGAAAAGAAGGAGGCTGGGGATGGCACTGGATCAGCCATGTCTTCATTACAAGATTGTGATGTGACAGATTTGCTGATAGGTGAATAGATACATAATAAATTCATAAGTCAATAAAGTTAATAGTAATTCCCAAGATAAATACTTTAATAGTCTCCACAACTTAGAACTAATTCAAAAGGTCCATAATGAACAAAATAGAAAATGCTTAAATAAAAACACAATCTAGCTATGCAGCTTCCCAATGCTGTCTTACGAATAATGACTTTTATTTCAATAAAATATGATTTATAAAAACAACTGGAGGGCTGATCCGGTGATTAAGAGCACAGGCTGCTCTTGCCTAGGACCAGGGTTGGGCTGCCAGCATACACATGGCCCCTCACAAACCTCCCACAAATCTCCAGTTCCAGAGGATTCACACACACACACACACACACTCACGCATAAAGTAAAATAAATCCTTTTAAAAGTCGTTTGTTCACTCACCCAATCCACCCAGTAAAATACGTTTTGAATTTTAAATTTAAAAATTGTAATGTGTATAATATAAATTTACATTTCAAGAACAAATATTCAGCATTTAGACGCGCATTCACATGGTGCGACGATGTAAGTTCTTAAATATTAGATCATTAGATATTGTGGCTGAGTTTCAGGTGACTTTACATATTTCGCACCCCCACACCCCACCCCCGGGGTTAAACCAGACCTCTGCCCTGGTGCCTCTTGTCCTTGGCGCCGCTTGAAAACAGCCGAATAGAATACAGTTAAGTTTCCCCCCCTGAAGATGTGGTTCCTTGAAAGGTTACAAGTTGCGTGCCCGCCGAGGAGGTGGTCCTGACAGTCCCCTTCAACCGGCTCGCATCCACTAGCAGCCGGGCACACCTGGTGGGCACGCCCTCTACCTGCCCAGGGCCACCTGGCGGGCCACGCTCAGCGCCTTGCGCTCGGGGCTCGGGTCCCTGCGGGCCAATGGGGAGGCGGCTCCGGCCACCAGCCGCGTCCCACCGAGTGGCCAATGAGAGCACGGCATGCAAATGAGCAGGTGCGGTGGCGGCCGGCCCGTTGCGGCTGCCCCGGCTCCCGAGATGTTAGAGGCGCGCTGGGCGGCCGCGGAGCAGACTGCCGGGCTCCGAGATCCGAGCTCCGCTCTCCCGCCATGGCCCCCGCTCCGCCCCCCGCCGCCTCCTTCACGCCCGCCGAGGTCCAGCGGCGCCTGGCGGCCGGTGCCTGCTGGGTCCGCCGCGGGGCCAGCCTCTACGACCTCACCGGCTTCGTGCGGCATCATCCGGGGGGCGAGCAGCTGCTGCTGGCGCGGGCTGGCCAGGACATCAGTGCCGACCTGGATGGGCCACCTCACAGACACTCGGACAACGCCCGCCGCTGGCTGGAGCAGTACTATGTGGGCGAACTGCGAGCGGACCCGCAGGTACCAGGCGGCCCCGGGCACACTCCGCTCCCTGACTCCCACCCCTCCCCCCAGTCCGCCACTTCAGAGAGCCCAGATCACTTGCCCTCTAGGAGAAGGAGAACGCAAGGTGACAGCCGCCACCCTCACTTCCCTCCGTTTCCCCAGTTTCTCTCCAGGTAACAGGTCACTGGCAGCCCCCTCTGGCCGCCTATTCCCCGTTCCTATCGCCAAGAGCTCGATCTTCCTCTTTCCAGCGCTACCCCCTGACTCCCGGCTGCATCCTTCCAACAAGTCCCTTCTGTAGCCCCCTGTCTCCTGACAACTTCGACTCCTGTTTCTGGCTCCAGCCAGTACCATCCCCCGTCCTCTCTTCCTTCTCTCTTCCTTTTCCTTTATCAGCCTTTCAGTGATTTCCTTTCTTGTTTCAATAATAGGTTCCTATGCTCACCTGGCCTCAGTTCCCTTTCCCACCGCCCTCTTGGTTCAGGAGGCATAAATCCAAAGCCCTGCTCTCGTAGCTTCAGGGGCCCCTGTGGGTGGGTGGAGGACCCGGACAGCGTTTTATTGACTCCATCCTCCAGCCTCTGGTCTTATTTCTGTCCTAAACAGTGCTGTGGGTTTGAAAGAGTGAAATAAAATACACGAGCCGGCTTGCTAAGGAGAAGTTGATACTGGTAACCTAGACTATGCTAAGCTCGGTACTGCTGTGTGGTACAGGCTCATCTTGGAGTTTACCTTCTGGGTGTTATTCTCATTTCAGGATGTGAAAACAAGGGTTCGGTGAAGTTCTTAAATGTCTGAGGTCAAACAACTAGGTAGTACAAAAACCAAGTGTTTCCTACTCCGGAATCAAAGTTGTCTCCATCCCAAGGATCCAGAGGTTGGGGACACAGTCCTTATCCACAGAGTTCTTGGTAGTCTCAGGTTGGAGCCGAGCTAGCTCCTTGTACTCAAGCCTGGCAGTAAGGGTGGTGACAGTAAGGCCATCGTGATTAGGTGTGAGGCAGTGGTTGTTCCTTGTTGCTTACTTTCTTTCAAGGGCTTTTAGATCTTTAGGTGAGAGAACAAGCCATTCACGGTTCCAGGAGACACTGCTCATCCATCTCAACTAATCTTTAATCTCTTCCTGAGACACTTACTTGGTTTTTAAATGGGTCGACGACACCATTCTAGGCACCAGCAGACACTGAACAGAAAACGGTTACCATTTTCATGGAGTGAACATGTCAGTGGGGAGGAGAGGGGCCATACTATCGACACGGTCAGTGTTTAATTACATCCATTAATATGTATAATGTTTGCATACTGAGTCCGGGTGAAGGTTTTGGAGAGCAGGTTCAGTAAGAGCTACCTTGAAGAGAGTGACGTTTTCACCAACAGCTAATTGAAGACAGAGCTTAGCCAAAGTGGTAAGAAGAATATTCCAGACAGAGGAATAGCATGTATTAAAAAAAAAAAAAGAGTGTGGCACAGTCAAGAGACAGTGATGGAACCAAGGCGACCAAGGGCTGGCAGGCAAATGGGAAGAGGTGTGAGCTGGAAGTCACTGGGACTTGATCATGTGAGCCTCAAAGGCTGTGGTTGGAGGCTTGACTCGTGAGGCCAAAGGGCTTAAGCTGGAGGGTAGTGTGGAAAGATTAGCATCGTCGGAAGAGTATCCTTGCTCCAGTGACAAGAAGGAGTGGAGGGAACTCCAGTGGATGTAAGGAAACAAGAGAAAAGGCAGCTGAACCACCATGACCAGAAGGGCAAGGAGTTTTCATAATAGAAGATTTGAGAGATTTCATAAACTGTCCAGACTTGGCATTCCACGGCAGGATCCCAGAACAATACAGAAAGCTGGTGTTTAGTGTCAGAGCTTGCTGAAGGAACAGCTTACCCTCCACTGTGAGAAAAATTGCTGCAGAAATCAGCAAGCACTGGAGACTGCCAGGCCTGTGAGGGCACATGGGCCTGCCCTGTATTGTAACTGTGTCCTGCAGATGGGAGCCTGAGGGTGTGGCCTCTCTACTCAGTATCCTTCTGAATGTCACTCCTTCCTCTGAGCTGGATGGCCCCACCTTCCTGCTTTGCCAACCACCCAGCATTAGGATTTGGTTTTGTTTCACCTTGCCTCGCCTGACCCCTAGGGTCAGAGAGAACTTAGAGGCAAAGCCAGTTCACCTTAGCTTCCAACACCTGCTCTTCACCTGTTATATCCACGAGTCCCAGTGTGGTCACAGCGGAAACATCCAGATTTCTGGGCCCCAAACTGAGGGTATAGAGAAAACTAAAATTGAAGAGTATACCTCTGAGCCCACAGACCAGATCTGGCCAGCAGCTACTGTCACCCTCCATTCCAGTTTCCTGTCACCCTGTTGGCAGAGTTCAAATGTAGACAGTAGTACAAGATTCTCCTTATTTTAGCTTAGGCTTTCGGTTTGGTTTGGTTTTTGGTTTGGTTTGTGTGATACCTTGCTCTATAGGTAAGGTGGTCAGGCTGGTCTCAAACTTGAGATCCCTCTGTTTGAGACTCATAAGTGATGGGATCACAGGCATATACTACTATACTTGGCAAGGCTCTCTTTAAAGTGAAGGAGACAGGTAGGTAGTCAAAGGAGAAATGGGGGGGCAAGGTGTCCATTCAAATAGATGACTAGATAAGTCTTTTAACAACTTCCACGTTATCTTCTCTACCCCCCTCCTCTCCTGCTGAACCAAGGGTGCTGACACTCATGGAAGTTAAGAGCCCTCTCCTGATGTATGAGGAGCAGAAAGTGCTAAGAAGTAGCTCTATTTCCCCTCTTCCTAAGGACCCTCCTCCAGCCTGTTGTTAAGTGGGGGCACTCTGTATCTTCCTCCATAAACATGGCCTACCCCACTTTTTCCCCTGTTCCCTACTTTGCCACACCCCTATGTACACACTTACACACACATTCACACTCACACAAAGGCACACACGGAGAACAAGTCCGACTTGTTTGAGCTAACATGCTGTGGGGTAGGGGAGTTGAAAGACCCGTGGTTGATCAGGGAAGCTATCTCACTATCTCACTGGCTGCCAGAAGCCAGTGGGATTAAGTCCTTCACCTGAGCACGGACAGAAGCACTCTCCCACCTGTGGACATGAAGCCCTGTTGTGAACGCCACTTCAGAAAAGGAAGCAGGGCCGGTGAATGGCTCGGTGGGTAAGGGCACTTGCCACCGAACGTAATAACCTACCAGAGTTGGATCTCTGGAATCCATACAGTGGAAGGAGAAAACTGACCCCTGCCTCTGACCTACCCCTGTGGACTCTGCACAGGCAGACAATAAAGTAAATAATGTAAAGAGAGAAACAGGCAAGGAAGGGATTTTGTGTCTAAACCTCCTTCCAAGACCATAGATGTTATGTTCCCTAGACTTTGGTCACCTGTGAGTCACTGACAGACACCACCTGAATTATTATGTTGGATAGTCGTCTCTAGATAGACTCACCTTTTATTTTAGCATTTACTGACCCTAGGTGATAATACCAATGGAATCATGGGGCTTTTTGTTTCGCTTCTGTGTTTGTTTGTTTGTTTGTTTTTTGACACCGGGTCTTTCTGTATAGTCCTGGCTGTCCTAGAACCCCATGTGCAGAACAGTCCAGCTTCAGATTCACAGAGATCCACGTGCCTTTGCCACCAAGGTTCTGGTATTAAAGATGTGTTCCATCACACGCAGCCTTATATATACTTTTAAAATAAATATAAAATTGGGGGAGGGGGCGGAGACAGATATTATGTGGCCCAGCCTGGTCTCAGATTCACTGTGTAGCACAGGATGACCATGGTCCTCCCACATCCACCACTCTGGTGCTGAAATTACAGATACATGCCACCACGCTCAGTTTATATGGTCCCGAGGACCAGCCCTGTGCATGCTAGACAGACAGCACACCAAGCTCTATTCCCAGCCTCAAACTTAAAATGAGAAAAATTGTCTCTTGTATCTCCTAGAACCATCATGGGTACCACTTGGACCACACTGTAGGAAACAAGACTTCTTAAACCTAGCATTCTGTGGGACATCTCCTGCGACCAGTGAAAGAGATGAAATTGTGTGTAGAAAAAAAAATGTGCATGTTTTTCTGGTGAGAGTTACAGCTTACAGCACAGCCCACATCAGGTCCTCCGCAAACCACAAATCTGACACCCAGGGGATAATAACTGTCAGAAAGAGACCCGTGGTTTTCCTACATTGTATCACAGACCTGGAGAGTTCTTACTCAGGAACTGGTGAGACTTGAGCCATCTGCGTGAGAATACCCCAGGCAGGATAAACCTCGACTCTCCAGACTGTGGCACTGAGGTAGGCATATGTCTGAAGGACTTGGGGCGATATCGCAGCAACATAGGATGTGTCTCTTGAGTAGTTAAGAATGCCACAGTTCCTGCTGCCTGTGGTCCTGCTGGGCTTTGTAATACAGGCTCAGAGTTTCAGGGTCTGAGTGATTAAATGTGAATAGAATCTAAATGCAGGAAGCAGCCGGGCGGTGGTGGCCACACCTTTAACTTGGAAGGCAAAGGCAGGTGGATTTCTGAGTTCGAGGCCAGCCTGGTCTACAGAGTGAGTTCCAGGATAGCCAGGCTACACAGAGAAACCCTGACTCGAAAAACCAACCAACCAATCAATCAATCAATCAATCAATCAAGGAAGCCTTGGGGTTCCCTCCCTTCTGTAAAGCCTCGGGACACCTCCAGTGCCATCCTACTTGGAGATCTGAGCTGAAACCGGGGAGAGCCGGCAATCTATCTCCAGTTGTGTCCTGGGGTGGAAATAAGAAGTCAGCTTGCTGACATCCACTGTCAAGAGCTTTCCAGGAGGGCCTGTCTGGCCCAGTAAAGGTCATCAACCTTTCCTAACTGCTCTGGCCTGCTGTAACATCCTGGAGGATGAAACCAGAGCCAGGCAGTAGCACATCTGTAGACCCAGCCACTGATTCCACACACAGATCCCAAGAGTGCTTACTGGTATCACTTCAAATTGGATTTTAGAGCAAGAATTGAGGAAGTCCTCTTGAGAGTCCTAGAAGCACACGAGAGTTGTGTCCTTTGGAAGTATTGCCAGGAAATACCACAAACCAGCGCCTGAGTGGCACCTGTCATCCTCACTAGCCTTGCTGTTTGGTGTCTCACTTCCCTAGTATGACACAGAGTATTAACCCACATATAGTTTTAGTTGTTTTGTTTTTTTTTTAATTTAGACAATTAGCATGTTCCCCCATTGTCTTTACAACCTACCTTGCTGTTGAAGTAGCCTTTGCCAGGGTCTTCTGAGCCTTAGCTTCCCTAGCTCTGGCAGTTGGTTCTCACCCTCTCTTTGCTGGCCTGGCTGCAATTTTGAGGCTGACCCCTGCTGGGGCCTCTCTACTACTCTTCCTCATTTGGATACCCGATCCTTTTGGTTTTCTGCCTGAATTCATCTTCTATTGCTATTGTAACAAAATGCCACAGAAGGAGATTTAAAGCAACACAGATGTATCCTCTTACCTTTCTGGAGGTCAGAGGTGGGGCATGAGCAGACAGCACAGCATTCTTTCTAGAGTTTCTAGAGGCCCCTGTCTTGCCTTTTCAGCCTTCCAGGGAAACCCTGTGTTCCCTGAGTGACCACTAACAAATGTCTGACTTCAGCTCTATCAACACAGCTCCAACTCTGACTCTTCTGTCTCTGTTTAGGGTGCTTTTAGGGTAATATTGGATTATAGGGTGATATGCTTTTTAGGGTGATATTGGGCACACCCAGATAATCCTAGATAATCTCCCCAATTCAAGATTTTTAACTGACACCTGAAAAGTCCTTTTGACAAGTAAAGTAACATAGTCACAGGCTTCAGGTCCTGGGACACAGATTCTGGGAGGAGAGGGCATTATTCTGCCTACTGTGCCCCTTGGTCACCACCTCTGGGTCTCTGTTACTCCCTTCTCTTGCTTTGCCTCTACCAGCAAAGTGGAAAAGGCTGAAGACAACCCAGGTCTTCAACCCAGTGGGTTTCAGCAAGCCAACTTCTCATCCCCACTCCACGGTGGAAGTGGAGGTTACCAGCTCTCCAAGGTTTCAGCTCAGACCTCCAGGTTCTGTTGTGCTGGAAATGTTCCAGGCCTTTACAGTACGGAGGGGACTCCGAGGCTTTCTGCAAGTGCTTTTTAACCCAGGCAAACCCTTCTATTGCTACAACCCAGAGGAAGATGTAGGACTCTTCCAAAGCCTGCAATGAGTCTTTTCCTTCTCCCAGCCAAGGGCACTTTTCAGAGGTGTCTCTGTCCTAACCTCCATCACGACCGGATGCTTTTTTTTTTTCCCTACCTCTGAGTTTCCCCTGAAAGGCACCATGCTCTCTGCAGGGTGGTTTCCTTCACTCGATATCTCCCCTGGGGATACTCAGTGTCCCTGTCTCTAACCACAGCTAATCTCTGGTGCTTGCTCTGACCTAGAAGAGCCAAGTTGAAGGGGGAAATGGTGAGTGATTGGAAGTAGAGAAGTAGGAGTCTTGACAGATGACATGCTGGTCCTGAGTGTCCTTTCTAGACAATATCCCCTACTAAGACCCTACTTTGGTCGGGGTCCTGTCATGCTCAGTACTTCGGCAGGCTCCCAGGCAGGTCACTCCAGTGACCCCCATTGTCTGTGACACTTTCAAATGAGAGCTTATGCTGAGACAGTCTTCATTGCTGTCCTCTGGATGACTCAAGGGCTTTGTCTTACATAGATTCTCTTATCTCTTTCTCTACAACATCCATTTTCCTTCTCTCAAACCCTAACAGCTTTTTACCTAGACTTACTTCACAGCCTTTACAATGTCGTTCCCTCAGGGTTTCTTCACTACCCACCTTGTCTTGTCCCTTGCCTATGGAACTGTGAGCTCTCTAAGGCCGGCACCTGTCTAACTCACCTGGGCTTCATTAGAACACCCCAGTTCTTGCCAATAGGGACTAAGAGAGAAATTGAACAAGCCGATGAATGGGCTGCTTGGAAAACTGGGCTGTGTGCATCACTGAAAAGATAATAATTCAAAAATTAAAATGTATGAAAAATATCTCCTGTTTATTAGACAATCGGGTTGGAGATAGGGGGCGGGGCTAGTGAGTCAATTGTCTCTGCCTTTGCCCTCCATTTGCTTCAGCCAGAATGACTGGAACTTACTCTTCACCTAGACACTACGGTTCACTTCTCCTTGGACTTCTTGCAAGGGATAAAAGGGAAGTTGGCCAAAGGAAATAGCAGTAGAGCTGACGTGGTGCGCACCTGTAATCCTGTGCTTAGGGAACTAACACAGGAGGACAGAGTTGAAGGCCAGCATTAGCTATGTAGATTGATCGTATTTCCATGAGAAAAAACCCCGAAACTTTCCAACAACAACCAATCGATTCTGGTTGTAGTGTTATGAGCTATAATCCCAGCACTTTGGAGGCAGAGGCAGAAGCAGAGGCAGAAAGTCTGCCACAAGTTCAAGGCCAGGGAGAGCAATTAGGATACCACTTTGCTTGTAGGGTATGACTGGTCCCCCAGTGGCTCTTAAAGCCTGGATGATATGCATAGGAGTGACACAGGTTCCCTGGATTTCTATTTACCTCTTCTAAT
>NW_021604632.1:4352374-4377104 GCF_004785775.1 Grammomys surdaster
CCCTCCCTCCCTCTCCCTCTCTCTCTCTCTGTATTGCACACGTGTCTCTGTGTCTTCCCTGTCTCTGAGATTTACTTACATCTTTTATGTATGAGTGTTTTGTCTGAATCATATGCATGTGCATGTGTACTACACATGTGCCTGGTGCCCACAGGGTCAGAAGAAGGTATCAGATTCCCCAGGACTGGAGTTACAGTCATGCCATGTGTGTGGTAGGAATCGATACCAGGTCCTCTGCAAGAGCAGCCACTGCTGAACTATCTTCCCAGCACCAGGGAGTGGCTCTCAGTCTTCTCTAACTGGTACCCGTCTAAGGAGGGCAGGCAGCTTTATCACTCTCCCTACCTTTTCTTCTCTGCAATAGAAAAAGTACTCTGTCAGTAATAAAAAGGGAACGAGGACAACAAACAAGCAAAGCCCAATGCTCAAAGCCCTTGAAAAGCTTATGACTGAAAAATATGAAACCCAGACTTGGTGTTTTATACTGAGGATCAATTTCCCAGTGCATAATTACAGGAATACTTTGGTTTCCTGTAATTTGGTTTTGAGAATATATCACGTGATATTTAAATAGTAGTATCAGATAAATCAATTTCGGGGGGAGATTTGCTTTGAGATATTTGAACTACAGTGTATACAGGAGACCCCAACACTCTGTTACAGGAAAGCTAGTAGAAATTCCATTGTTATAAGTATACTTGGGTATGTAGAGTGAGCCAGACAGTTAACAACATATCTGGTTGATAATTATCTAAGTGAATTAGTCATAATTTCTTCTTGCACAGGAAGAGGAGGTAGGATTCTGTTCTCTGTATTCTTCTCGGTCTGGTAGGACTCTTCAGTATTGCTCAACATTGCATGATACGGAGGCTTCCTAATGGAAAAGGAGTCAGAGTTTGGGGGAGGGGGAGATATTTCTTTAAATGTCTAGTTTTAGTTTATGAATTCAAATAATACAACCCCCTTACTTGTTCTGTGGTGGTCCCTGTTCCTATGTAATCATGAAAATATAGGACTGGGATGTGTCTCAGTTTGTAGAGTACTTTGCCTAGAATGCAGGAGGAACTAGGTTTGATTATTGGCACCCATAAGCCCAGCATGGTGATGCATGCCTATAATTCTAGCACTGCAAACAGTGGGGAGGTAGAGGTAGGAGGATCACACACACACACACACACACACACACACAGGGAATTTGAAATTATCCTCAAACATGATCTACATAAGATTCTGCCAAAATAGAAAGAAAGGAAGAAAGAAAGAAAGAAAGAAAGAAAGAAAGAAAGAAAGAAAGAGAGAGAGAGAGAGAGAGAGGGGGGGGGGAGGGAGGGAGGGAGGGAGAGAGAGAGAGAGAGAAGGAAGGAAAGAAGGAAGGGAAGGAAGGAAGGAAGGAAGGAAGGAAGGAAGGAAGGAAAGAAGGAAGGGAGAAACAAGATCTATGACTTAGGCCATTATTTGCTCATAAATATCAAAAACCTTGGGGATTTTTGTCATTGAAGTTGGTGTTTGTTTTTGTCTTAGTTAAGGTTTTACTGCTGTGAACAGAGACCATGACCCAGGCAACGCTCATAAGGACAACATTTAATTGGAGTTGGCTTACAGGTTCAGAGGTTCAATCCATTATCATCAAGGTGGGAACATGGCAGGGCCCAGGAAGACGTGATGCAGGCAGAGCTGAGAGTTCTACATGTTCATCTGAAGGCTGTTAGCAGAATGCTGACTTCCAGGCAGCTAGGATGAGGGTCTTAAAGCCCACACCCACAGTGACACACCTACTCCAACAAGGCCACACTTACTCTAGCAGGACCACACCTTCTAATAGTGCCACTCCCTGGGCTGAGCATATACAAACCATCACAGTTTTTAAAGTTTTTTTTTTTTGAGACGGCGTTCATATGCTAAGTCTCCCCTTGAACTCCTGACCCTCTGGCTTTCACCTGCCAAGCACTGACGCTACAGTGGTCCTAAGTTACTATACATGGGTCCACTGTTTGTTTTGTTGCTGTTTTTGGGACAGAGTCTTGCCTTATATCCCAAGAGCTCAAACTCAAGATCCTCCTGCCTCAGTTCCTCAAGGGTTGGGATTGCAAGCACGTGATGTCACATCTTGATTATTAAATTATTGCAAGGCCTGCAGTCTGAAACTCCCTACATTGGAATAAATGTGGTTTTTCTGATTCCCATTATTGCCCCAGGTCAGGGTGAATGCCAGATCAGCCTGGCTTCTTCAATGCTCTCTTTTGACCCTGGTGAGTCCTTGGAAGTGCCAAGTTTAAACAAGATATGATACAAGGTGTCATTACAAAACAAACAAAGCCTCAGCTGGTTCTTGGTCTAAGTATAAAAGACTTTGAGTTCAAGGATAAAAAGGACAAAGTGAGTCTTCCTTAAATGAAGACCAGTATTTTACAGTCAATAGAGTGAGGGGTGGGGACTGGCTATCCTTTTAAGACAGGGAAAGGACACTGGAATCAACATAGGTAATTTCTCAGAAATGCAGTAGCAAGCAATGGGTCAGAGTTCATATCTGGCTCTGCTCTGAGCACTTACTTCCCAGCAGGGCTAGCTCTCAAGTGCATCTGAGGACCAAGGGCCTCCCCTGGTCCCCTAATAAACAGGTTAGGGTCTTTCAGAGGTCTTAGCTTCCAATTAACTCTTACTATTAATAAGCCCGGGTGTGGCAGGTCCTCATTTGCATTCGTGAGTTCTCTTTACCCTCACTGCCATAGTGAAATGTCCTCTATTTTGACACTGATTTTTTTTTCCAACCTCACTCTGCGTTTTGTTACATCACCTATAGTCAGATAATAGCAGACTCCAACCATTCGAGATGGGATGCTTTGCCCACGGCCTGGGAAAAGCTAGAGAAGGAAATGGTCAGTGATCGAGCAGGACCTGGGGTAGGTCCCATCAACCTGATGGGATCTGAACTCAGCTAGGAGGTAAGCCTCCATGAACGCGTGTGAGGGATTGTTTAGATTAGGTTAGCTTCTGGACGTAGCTGTCATGGATTATCTTGATTAGACGGATGGAGATGTTCTCTGGGCTTGGATCCAAGGCTGCATAGAACGAGGAAGCTAGCTGACAGTGGGATTTGATCAGTCTCTAATCCTGATGCAATTTAGCCAGCTATTCCAATTCCTTGACTTTCCTGCCATGATGGGCTGTACCCTCCAATTGTGAACCAGAATAAAGCCTTCCCGTCCTTACGGTGTGTTCATCTGGATATCTTATCACAGCAACAGAAAAGTAAGTGATACAGAGGCTAGACGCTATGTCATCAGCTAGTGGGTAGTTGTGTGCCAAGATGGTTTTGACTAGAGTCTTTAGGACTTAGGTAGAATATCTGGAAGCCAGTAACCTGTACAGAACTAACAGTAAGGTGACTTAAGTTTGTTTGGCGATATGTATTTTAAAAAATATTTATCATAGATTTTCGTTTTAGTTTTTTTGAGAGAGAGGGAGAGGGAGGAAAAGGGAGGAAGGCCAAGAGGAGGGAAGGAGAGAGAGAGAGAGAGAGAGAGAGAGAGAGAGAGAGAGAGAGAGAGTGTTGATATGCACCATTCGCCATCTGGATGCCGGAGCGCCCAGAGGAGGGCATCAGAGTGCCTGGAACTGGATTCACAGATGATTGTGAGCCACACTGTGGGTTCTGGGAACTGAATCCTGGTCATCTGCAAGAGCAGCCAGTGCTCTTAACCACTGGGTCATCTCCCCAGTCTAATCAGTCCTTCCTTCCTTCCTTCTTTTCTTTTCTTTTCTTTGAGACAAGGTTTCTCTGTGTATCCCTAGCTGTCCTGGAACCCACACTTTCGAGCAGGCTGACCTCAGAGAGTGTTGGGATTAAAGAGGCGTGACAGTACACCTGGTTCTGATGTCTATTTTAACTCTTAAAGTAGATAGATTGTTCAGCTCAGAGAGATCCAACGTTGAGGGTCCATGAATGGTGTTAAACCATGAGCTTACTGGGGACAACTGTGCATGTCATTAAACCAGTGGAGAGCACGAAATGTCTTTTGGAGTAAGATGAAATGATTTAGGGTCCCTCTTATCCTTCTGCCTGGGCTTCTTCACCTTCTGAAGACAGGAAGAGGATTCTTAGACTGATTCTGTTTGCTTTCGGGATCTCATAAACTGCCTCTGCCTCTGGGACGATCCCTAGGTGAGGGAACTCTCCAGCCCAGAGCAGGGACTCCTTCCCCTGACATATGCCCCACTCTCTGTATGCTCAGTCACTGATTAGTCAGCAGCTTGGACACTCCAGTCTCCTGACAGCTGTGCCTCTACAGAATGGGGGTTTGGAGATCAAAATGTAATATGGGGAGATGCACTGGATTAAAAGGTGCACCTGGAGTCAGTCACTGGGACTCGAGCACCCTTGTTTGCTACAGCTGTATCCTGGATTCTGTGATTTAGATCACTTTAGTTTAACTAGGCCGGCAAAGTTTGGTCTCCCTTTATTTCTTCTTTTCTTTTTCCTTTATTCTCTTCTTTCTGAGGACTCAACATGTAGCCCAGGTTACCCTCAAACTCTCTTACGTAGCTGAGGCTCTAGTCCTGGTCTTCCAGCCTCCATCTCCCAAGTGCTAGGACTGTAGGCATCAATGACTCCTGATGGTAGCACTCGCTTTATGGACACTATGTGAAACATCCCCAGACTGTGGGGGAGAAGTGAAATAATAATGATTTATGGCCCCCAGAATGCTAAGGCAGCATAACCCCTTTGGGAAGTCACATATCAGATAGCCTGCATATCAGATATTTACATTATGAGTCATAACAGCAGTAAAATTACAGCTATGAAGTAGCAATGAAAATAATTATATGGTTGGGGGGGGTCATCAAAATATGAGGAACTATATGAAAGGGTTGCAGCATCAGGAAGGTTGGGCATCAATGCTCTAAAGGGGCCTTATGTACTGACAGTGCATTCAGTGCTCTTGAAGGTCCCTGGTGTCTGGCTCAAGCTGAAATAGAGGAGGAGCACCCAGGGAGTTGGACAGTTCTTGCCTCTGTTGAATGAGGCTGCTAGGCTAAAGAGGTGGCTGGTTAGTTACAGCTGCTTTGTCACATATGTCTCCAGGGGACTGTTCAGGATCAGATGACTTTCCCAGGCCTTGTCTCCTTCCCAGAGATTTACCACGGGGTCCAAACATGCTGTGTCCTCACCTGTGCCTGGCTGCCCTAGAGAGAATGCTTAGGTGAATACTTCTAAGATCTGAGAACCAAAGGGTAAACCTTAGCATTGGGTAGTCCCCTGTAATAATGTAAAGCCAGTGTGGGTTATCTCAGCAAGTGGTAGCCTACTCTGGGCTTGTCTCTGTAATGCCAAGCTGGCCCAGGGAATCTTCCAAGTCTCTTCTGAGTTTTCCTTGCCCACCATATGCTCTAGGAACATTGCTGAGGTCTCTGTTGAGGAGACACTGGAGCTCCAGCAGGCTTAAGCCATTAGCAGGAAGGGCCTTCTTCCACCAGGCCTGAACTCAGCCCCATGGGAAGTTTAATATGCATTCATTGGAGCTGATCCTGGTTAGCCAACCTGGAAGTACATCTCAGCAGTCAGACTAGATCTGTCAGTATCTGACCTGGGGAGAGGGGAAGAGACATGGGTCATGCATGTAGCACATGGAGTAGATATGTGTGGCCTTAGAGAGTAAAGACTGGTAGAAACTAATGAGGTCTGGGGATATGGCTCAGCTGGTAGAGTGCTAGCCTAGCATGCACACGACTCTGGGTTTTATCCCCAGTAGTGAATAAATTAGGTGGCTACTCAGAATGTAGAAGCAGGAGAATCGGAAGAAGTTCAAGGTTATCCTTAGGTACATAGAAAATTTGAGGCCAGCCTGAGCAACATGAGACTTGGCTCAAAACAAAAGGAAGAGGAAGAAAGGGATGGAAGGAAGAAGAAAGTAGGGAAGGAGATAAGGAGAAGAAAAAAGGGAGGGAGGAAAGGAAGGAGAGAGGGAGAAGAGGAGGAGGAAGGGGAAGGGGGAAAGAAAGGGGAATGAAAAAAGGAGAAGGAGAAGGAAGAGAAGGAGGAAGAAGAGGAAGAAGAGGAGGAAGAGGAAAGGAGGAGGAAAAGGAGGAAGAAGAGGAGGAAGAGGAGGAGGAGGAAGGGGAGGAGAAAGTTAGTTCTGAACCACCCCTGGTCCTACCTTTTCTGAGTGACTTTTTATGCCAAAATATGGGTATAGTAGATAGCCAGGGCCTGGTGATGGATCAAGAGAGAACCTTCCGGGTGCAGGGAAGAGGAATGTAGTTTGATGGGTAAAAAAGCCAGAGACAGACATGAACTTATGTTCAGATAGCCTTAGTAACTGCAGCATTTGCCTCCTGGCTTTGATCCTTACATGTAGTCAGCACTTGTGGGCTTTAAGAAGGCCTCCGTGGAGTGTTCTAGGTGCAGAATATTGGACTTGCTGAAATGGCAAGGAAGGAGTTTGGTCCCTGGATCCACCAAGACCACCATATCCCAGACACACTGGTTTCACATTTCAATAGATAGTAATCAAAACTCACTGAAGACATTTCATTAGAGATGGTTCTCAGAGGTTTATCATGTTTGCAAGCATTCAGTTTGTTCAAAGGTGACATAGTACCTTTTAAAAATTAAAAAAATTAAAATTAAAATTATACTTTATTTTTAATCTCTTAATTAATTTGTTATTTTATGTGTATGAGTGGTTTGTTTATATGTGTGACTGTGCACCATGTACATGTCTGGCACCAATGGAAACCAGAAGAGGGCATCAGATCCCCTGGGACTGGAGTTACAGAAGACAGGGATGAGCCTCCATGTGAGTGTTTGGAATCGAACCCGAGTCCTCTGGAAGAGCAGCCAGTGAGTGCTCTTAACCACTAAACAATCTCTACAGCCTCTGTGTGTGTGTGTGTGTGTGTGTGTGTGTGTGTGTGTGTACATATATGCATGGGTGTGTGTGTGTTCAAATAAATGGCCTTGTGTGCACACTAAACAGACATTCTATCTCTGAGCTGCATCCCCAAACTTTATGTCAATGAAAACGCTGTCCAAAAATCTGCTAGTTTCCTCATATTTCTGCCAAGGACGTGTGGTATTGTTTTGTTTAAATTCTGTACTAATAGTTGAAGAAAAGCATTGCTTATATTTTGGCTTATAGAAAATATGAGGAGTCCAAAATATTTTCTTGTTACGCATCTGTCTGTATGTATTCAGAAAAATGCTGTTTATACCCTTTCCCTATTTTTTTTTTTATTAAACAGTTGCTCTTTTTCTTTTTAAAAATCCCACTCGTTTATTCAGTGCACGAGTGTGTGTCGGTCAGAGGACAACTCCTGGAATTTAGTTCTCTCCTTTCACTAGAGCCCCAGGGATCAAACTCAGATCCTCAGGCTTGGTGGTGAGTGCTGCATTCACGGAGACATCTCCGATCTGCTCCTCTTGGATCGATTAGCACTCCTTAGAAATAAGAGATGTCAGTGCAGTTCCAGCCATCTCTGCTACTGTGCTCATTCTGCTTTTCATTTGTATTTGGTTAATTCAGTACGTTTCCTTTTCTATAAGAAGTTTTGACATTTTCTTTAACGAAAAGTTATCAGGGGCTAAGAGACAGCTCAGCCAATAAAGGCTAGGCTCACAGCAAAAAATACAAGAAAAGTTATCGACTTTGCCCAACTTAGAAAGGATTCTTCCTTTAAATTTTTATACGTTTGTTTAAGAGCGGCATCCTATGAATAAGCTATGCTCAATGATTTTTCTTGTTTATTTCTTAATAATATACTTTTTTGGTATAAAATTAAGCTTTCTAAGTGGCCATTGCAATACATTTATGTTTTAATGTTTTTGGACTGGTCTTTAAAAACTCACATTTATCACATACATATGTGTGATAAATATAAATATATAACATATGTCTATTGCATGTATTTATTACATACATGTATTTATTACATATATATTTAATACTACTTGGGAGCTCAATTTTGTACCAAGGAAATCAAAGGGCTGGAATTATGGGGTAGTTGTAGACTACTTGCCTAGCATGTACACGGTCCTGGGTTCAATCCGCTGCACTCCAAAAAAACAAAAATCAGTAACAAAACACATCAATATCAGTGCCCATAATCCTAGTGTTGGGAGGGCTAAGACAGGAGATCTGCTTTCAGTACTAGCCTAATCTAAATAGTTAGACCACATCTTTTTTTTTTTTTTTTAAAGTATCTTTCTTTCCATTTCAAACAAGAGACTACTGAGGAAAGGGCAGGACAGGAGCTGGGAGTCACACTAGCCTTGAGGCATCACACAGCTGAATCTAACTTTCAGAGGCTGGGGCAGCTCAGCTTGCCCTAAACCCTGTGGTCAAATAGCAAAATTGTGGAGGAAGCCAGCTCATGAAAACCTATGCAGACGACGGACCCCAAGTCTCCGAGTTTATGCTGCGGCTTAGAGGGTCCAGAGTGGAGGCTGGAGAGGTCACAAGTGGGGGCTGCCTAAGTATTTGTGGGATGAATGGCTGTGGAACTTCTGGGGAATGCAGGAAAGGGGAGAGCTGAAGAATGAAAGTGTAGAAGCAGCTTTGCCCTTGAACTCAGCATCAGAGCAGGTCCCACGCACTGCCTGGCTCTGTGCTGGCACCCTGGGACTGGAGGCGCTGCCTACATACAGGTCAGGGTGTATATGTGGTTGCCCAGAGACTCAGAGAGTCAAGAGGCTGTCCTGTTTACTAGTAGCATGCGTGGTGTCTCTCCTGCACAGCACTGTGCACCTCAGACTGCTTGTCCCTCTGGTCAAGGGGTCTGGACACTCAATTCTCTCTGCTTTACCTGTTGTTTTTGTCCCATGCAGAGCTTACTTAGGTGACCTGTGGGGGCAGGAGAGGCAGCTCAGTGTTAAGAGTCCATACAGCTCTTGCAGAGTCCCATACCCAGCACCCTCCTGGGTAGCTCACAATTACCTGTAACTCTAGCTACTGAGGGATCTGTCATCTCTGGCCTCCGTGGGGCACCTGCACTCATGCACACACACACAAACACACACACACACACACACACACACATGATAAAAATAAATTTTAAAAAGAATGGACTCCTGGTGTAAAGGAAACAGTCGTATCTTGATTAGGGCATTGCCTACACCCTTAAGATGTGTATACCAGGGAGGGAAGAGCATGGGCAAATGTCCTGGGGTATGAACAGAAGGAGGGAATTTCATGAATGAGGGCAAGTGTGGAGGGAGAGGAAGTGAGAACTAATCAAGGAAAGCTTTCAGTCATTGTACACACGAGACTGGAACTTGTCAGCATGGTAGCCACTAACCATACCAGTCATGTTAGCACTGCTTAGTTTATGTCATCTTGACACAAGCATGAGTCATTTGGGGAAAGGGTATGCCAACTGCCTCCACATAGTTTACTGGTAATGCATTTTCTTTTTTCTTTTTTCTTTCTTTTTGTTTTTTTTTTTTGTTTTGTTTTGTTTTTGTTTTTGTTTTTCGAGACAGGGTTTCTCTGTGTAGCCCTGGATGTCCCGGAACTCACTCTGTAGACCAGGATGGCCTCGAACTCAGAAATCCACCTGCCTCTGCCTCCCGAGTGCTGGGATTAAAGGCATGCGCCACCACCGCCAGGCAGTAACGTGTTTTCTTAATGTGTGATTGATGTGAGACGGCCCAACTCACTGTGGGCAGTGCTGCCCTTGAACCGATGGTTAATGAGTATACAAGAAAGCAGGCTGAGCAAGCCAGTAAGCAGCACCCCTCCATGGCTTCTACATCAGATCCTGCCCTGAGATCCCTAGTGAAGGAGTGTGATGTGAAACTGTAAGCTGAAGTAAAACCCTTTTTTCCTCAAGTTGTTTCTGGCCAGGGTGTTTTGGCACAGTGATAAAAATCTTAAGGCTCTGCTTAAAATAAAATTTAAGAGGGTAATTTCTCTCAGCATCTGTTTTGACTTGGTTTGGTTTTTAGTCTTCAAACAGGGTCTCATTATGTAGCTCTGGGTGGATGAGAACTCACTATATCAACCAGGCTAACCTCTTACTCACAGACATACACTAGCCTCTGCCTCCCAAGTGCTGGGATGAATAGCGCGCACCACCACACCTGGCTTACTATAATACACGAGGCAGCTCAGATACGGAACATTTTAATCAGTACAGAAAGATCTGTTAGACAGTATTGGTCTTGGGCTGTGGCCTCTCTGGGATGACAGTCCCCACATCAGAGGAGATTGTGTTCTTGGGTGTATTTGTGCACCAGTCACAAACAGCTGCTTCTTGTCCCCTTTGCCTGACATGCTGCAGTTTGTGCTCACCATGGCCATATCAGACAGGCCATGCAGCAGGACAGCCTTCTCCCAGGCTTGTTCAAGGAATTCATCCCCTTGGGTTAAAACACTGTGTGACCACCGAGTATAAAATGGGGTGTGTAACCATATAAAGTTCCAAGTACAAGCTTCCCGGGAACCACCTCCCATCACCAGTTAGAGGATACCCTATGCAACCTTGCCTAATTTCAGCAGTGTATACTGAGTCTGTATAGAAGCTGTCAGGCTAACTGTGAGGGAAAGAGACATAGGCGTATAGGACATAGGACAGCCTGTGTTTCAGAACCAACCATGACACCTAAGACAGGGACACCAATCTCTGCAAGCAAAAATATCCTCCACCATAAAAGAAAGGAACCACGGAGCCATGGTCGGGCAGTGAGAGTTGTCCGAATCAATCAGACAAAGCTAATGTTTTAGGTGTAAGGCAAGCCATTGTTGTTGGCTTGGGGGGTTGTTTATTGTTGTTGGTTTTTTTTTTTTGGTTTTTATTGGATATTTTATTTATTTTTTATTTTATTTTTTTTTATTGGATGATTTATTTACATTTCCTATGTTGTCCCCTTACCCCATCCCCCACCACCCCCTCGGAACCCCCAATCCCCTCGCCCCTCCTCCTTCTTCTCTGTGGATGTAACCTCTATCTACACCCCCCCACTCCCACCTCCCCACCCTCAAAATTCCCACCCCCTGGGGCATCCAGCCTTCATGTCAAGGTTCTCTTTTTCCACCTATGCCCAGCAGGGCCCTCCACTCTTACATATTCAGCTGAAGCCCTGGATCCTCCCCTAAGTGCTCCCAGGCTGGTGGTTTAGACCCTGGGAGCTGTGGTTGGTTGGTATTGTTGCTCTCCTCATGGTGCCGTAAATCCTTTCAGCTCCTTCAGTCTTCACTCTAACTCCTCTATTGAGAACCCCATGATCAGTTCAATGGCTAGTTGTGAGCATCTGCCTCTGAATATGTCTGACTCTTGAAGGCCTCTGAGGAGATATCCATATCAGGCTCTTATCAGCATGCACTTCCTGTCTTCCACATCAGCATCTACCTTTGGTGATTGCACATGGGATAGATACTCAGGTGGAGTGGTCTTGAGACCGCCCCTCCTTCAGTTTCTGTCCCTCACTTTGTCTCCATATTTGCTATTGTTGTTTTTAATAAAAACAGTTCAGAGACTATTATTGGCTCTTACCATGTAGTTTTGCATAGGTGTAAGTAACGACAGGACAAATGTCTTCTTAAATAGACTGTATAAGCGAAATGAAGGAATATTGCTTCTGGGGTGGTCAGATATGTGGTTATTTGTAAATCCGTGGTTTTGTTTCTCTTTTAAAAATTAGCCAAGATCTCGGTATGTAGCCCAGTTGGTAGAGTGCTTGCCTGCCACACACGCTGTGTTTGACCCCAGCATTGCATGAATGCACAAACTGGGCATGCTGGTATATATCTATAGTCCAGTACGAGGGAGGCAGAAGCAAAGCACTCAAGAGTTCAAGATCATCCTGTGCTATAGAACAAGTTCAAGGCCAGCTTATGCTACATGATCCCTTCTCTGTCTCAAAAAATAATAATAATAAAATAAAATGGCTGGTGAGGCGGCTCAGCAGGCGAAGGCACTCGCCATCAAGCCTAACAACCAGTTGGGACCCACACTGGGGAAGGAGAGAACCAACTCTGAGAAGTTGTCCTCTGTCTTCCACACATGTGCCTGCACATATGTGCGTGCACACACAGTAATTAAAAAGTACCAATAAGTTAAAAATGGTCAAATGCAGTATCCAGTATGGAGAGGACAATCCCTACCACTCAGGGAATCACATACTGAATCCTAAGTTTGTTTTATGTGTTGGATCAGTGAGGCGGCATAGATTTTGGATGGCTTCCTGGAGTTTTCCTTGTGGTAGTGCACCCTATAGACCTGTCTGAGAAGCCAGGAGGTGAAGGCTGGAGAGGCTGTCGTTTGTGTGATACTGTATCTGTTTTGCAAACATTTCAAGGCAGTGACACCCTGAAGTTGCCGATGTTCTCATGCGAACCCAAGTTCTGTTTCTTTCTATCCCTCTCCTGCAGCAGAGGACAGAGGGGTCCAGAAGCCTCAGAGAACATCCTTGTTCAATTTCACCAAGCCCAGGTCATACCTCCAGGAGTGAGAATTGCCCATACAGATCCCTCTGAGCCCCTAAGGAAGACATCTCTTGGGCAAATGCAGCCGTCTGCTTGACCACTTTCTTGGAAGTGATTCCCTAAGGGAAGTCAGAGGTCAGAGAGGACCCATGCAGGTTTGGACAGTCTGTGATGAGACTTGGTAGAGATTCAAATGAATAGCGTGACGTAGCATCCTGGTAAATCCTGTAACTTTAGCACTTAGGCTGAAGGAGGGTGACCACTATGAATTCAAGGCTAGCCCAAGCTACAAAGTTAGCCCTAACTCAAAACCCCTGTCCCCAAAACAGTTCATAGTAGCTGATAAGATCTAGTAGGGGTATTCTGGCAATGTTTTTTGTACATAATACTTTTTATTTACCCGTTGAGAATTTCATACATGTATACAATGTGTTTTTATCGTATCTACCCCATCTTCTTGCTCCAACATCCCCCCAGACTTCCCCTAACACCCCCCCAATCCATAAAGTCCCATTGTTCTTTGTCTCCCCCAATAAGCCATTGAGTTCAACCTGTGTATTCTGTCTGCACATGTTGGGGGTGGGGGAAGACATCCACTGGCACATGGGCAACCTATCAGTGGCCACACTCACTTGGTGAGGTTTGAATGGTGATTTAATATTATCAAGCCGCTGGTCCCGTTTCTGATGTCCTGTAGAAACAGGCTTCTGCTTCCAGGGACAAAGCTGCAGGTGATGGCATCAAAGGGACCTCATTTCATGACCAGAATAAATGTCACATTCATGATTAACCGAAGTCAAGAGGCTAGGTGCCCAGTCATCACCCTGTCCTTTCCATGTGTCTTAAGGAGTAGCAGGTGGCCAGACCATGGCTTCCTGTCAATTTCTTCCTGCGTCTCTTCTTTTTAAAATTATTTATTTATTTTTAGAGCATTAATTGGTGTTTTGCCTACATGTATGTCAGTGTGAGGGTGTCCGATCCTCTGGAATTGGAGTTACAGACAGTTATGAGCTGCCATGTATTTGCTGGGAACTGAACCTTCCTCTGGAAGAGCCGCAGGTGCCCTTAACCACTGAGCCGTCTCTCCAGCTCATTCTCCTTTTCTTCTTACCATGGACACTGGGATACTGACCTGGAATTAACACTGCTGTGACTATATAGATGGTCATTATGGCACTACTTTGGGGATTCTGTAGCTTGCTGGTAGTCAGATGTGACCCTCAAAGTTCACAAAACATTAGCCAGAGCTGAGCCCTGCAAGACTTGGCTTCTGATTTAGACAGGGAAACAGAAGCAGTTTTTTTAGAAGTAGAAACTACCAGACCCTGCTGTCTTCATTATTGCTAAAGTTTCCTGCCCTATAAACAGCCAGCTCCCAGGAGGCTGCTCCTGGAGGCCCCTGAGAGTGGACTTGTCAACACAAAGCCCTCCTAGCAAGAATGCTCTCTCTATGCCTCCAGATGGCCCTGACACCATCATCTTCCTCTCAGGGCCCCGCCTCTTGCACCTATCCCTGGACAGTGTGTTACCAGGTGTGTGGAGCCTCCAGGGGCTGGGGGCAGCTGGACACAGGGCCAGGGGCACCAGTTTCATTTCACAGAAAGGGTTTTCAAACACAACCCAGGCTGAGGGATAAAAGGACATCTGTCCATCCCTCGGTGCCCAGCCCCAGCTTTCTCAAACAACATTCCTTTATGCGGTTCCCCCCTCCCTCTGCAGCCCCCGCCCGTCATACACTGCCTCCTTTCAGACGGCCTGTATGCTGGACTTGTTTGTTTGCGCTGCAGCACGCAGGCTTTCTGTTGTTCTTCACTGTTCTCTCCCCATGAACCCTCCAAGCACACCCTCTCTAGGGAAGACAGGGCCTGGGGACTGGAAGGATGCTGGGGGATGAGACGGGGACCCTGGCTGGGAGCTTGGAGACATCTCAGTGAGTACCTCCCAGAGCAGAATCTTGTCCGAGAAGCCCCAGAAGAGGGCATCTCTAGCCTTCCCAGAGACTACTCATCTGAGAGATCTTGCATAGGTTACCTGGTCCTCCTCATCCTCAGTTTCCTCCGACTATCCTGTCAGTCCCTCAGGGAGACTTATGTTGATACTACTGATATGCTAGTTCTCCATGGAGATGTCATAGGTGTCCCAGGAGCTGTGCATTAGGGGAGAAGATGGGAAGTACAAAGAACAAGGCTTGTGTTAAAGAGAGCAGCAGTTTGTTATCAGAGGCAAGCATAGCCTGCCTCTGATGCACAGTACTTCTAAGTGGAGAAAACTGGGGAATGACTTCTTGAGCCTTAAAGAAGGGGGACGGGCCTCTTCTGAGCCAGGAAGGGAAACAATTGAATATGCCTTCTAAGAGGTATGCATGGGTTACCACCATGGACAAGGAAGGAGGGCTGTGTTGACCAGGACACTCAGCTTTCTGACATCTTGGCATAGGGTGAGATGTAGCCCCTGTCTCCATATCAGCATGGATACCTCCTTCAGTATGCTTCTATCTCCATTGAATCCCTCTTCCCCCAAGGCCTGGTCTGGATCCCGGGAGACACTGAATAAGACTTTAATTACTTCCCACTAGCTTCCATGATGAATTTCTTCCTATACTAATTAACAATTAAGACAGTCCCACATAGACATGTCCACAAGCCACTGTGATTTAGGGAACTCCTCAATCCAGGCTTTCCTCTCAGGTGACTCTAGGCTACGGCAAGTTACCAGTTCAAGGTATCCACAACTCGTGGGTCTCTCCTGAGGGCTGTAAGAAGTGTTCCAGGCAGCACCCCAGCTTCTGGTAGGTCAATATTAGAATGATCTTTCCCGCTGGGCGGTGGTGGCGCACGCCTTTAATCCCAGCACTTGGGAGGCAGAGGCAGGTAGATTTCTGAGTTCGAGGCCAGCCTGCTCTACAGAGTGAGTTCCAGGACAGCCAGGGCTGTACAGAGAAACCCTGTCTCGAAAAAACAAACAAACAAACAAAAAAAGATCTTTCCCTGGCTTCTTGATGCATCTCCCTTGCCTGTGCCTTCACCTTCCTAGTACCGTCTTCATTGAGGTTTTCCCGTGATATAGGAATGTTATGTCAGAACATATTCCAGTCCCCCCTCTTCTGTATTTCCAAATAAGGTCCAATTCTGAAGTGCTGAGGGTTAGAAGGATTACAAATGTGGAAGGATGTGCTCTCCTGTGACTTGACACTCTGAGAGTGACATTCGTGGTCTGTGGCTCCTTCCCAGAGACAAGGGAAGGAAGGATCACAAGTATAAACGAGCATCTACCAACATGCCAAGCCCCTCCCTTCCGCTTCCCCTTGAAGCTGGTCCTTGTCATCTTGCACTGGAGGGAGGAAGCAGCTTGGGGGTCTCCCTTCATGTATCTTAAAACCCTGTTTCCTCAAATGCCAGCGTATTACCCAACCTACCCAGGGCCTTGGTACTGGGTTCCCTGAATACCTGTTCCCTGTGGGTGCAGCCCAGCCTCCCCGTCTAGATTCTTTGTTCTGGGAGTCTGGGAAAGAACGAAATCCCTGTTCACGGCTATCCCTGCCCCTCCCTCTCAGTGAGTGAGGCGGCCCACCAGGTGGTTTCCAACAGTCACACTAAGGACTATATTTATATTCATGCATGTCAGTTTGGACCACAGAATTTTGATAAAAAGGCAAGTCTCCCGGCTAGGGCTGGAAGTCAGTAGAACATTTTCCAAGCATCTACAAAAAAGTAGGGGAGAGAAAAAAAAAAACTTCTAGACATTTTATATAAAAAAAATCTTCTGGATCTTCTTAGACAGCATTGATGAAATAGGCCCCCATCTCCCATGCCCTGGCCCTATGTCAGAGCTGCCCCTTCATGACAGTCTGCCCATTCCTGTCATTCTCCCAGAGTCCAAGATCTCGTGACATGGAGATTGCTTTGTATCTCCTTAATCGGGCATTGATTAGTATCTCCTTATTGCTTTACTTGAGCCTTGATTAGTATTCCCTTACTGCCTGCCTGCCTTCCTTCTGTGCCAACACTTGTAGCAAAAGGTATCTCATGCTTTTATCTGAAAGTGATGCCTAATCTTCATTATCAACTTGATGGGATTTCAAATCACCATGGAAACACACCTCTGGGGGAAGATATTCCCAGATAGGTTTAGCTAATCAGAGAAGACCTACCCTGAACGTTAGTGTCACCGAATACAAGGGAGAAAGTAAGCTGAAGAGTATCCTCCATCTCTCTCTGCTCTCTGACTATCCATCCACGTAACCAGCTCTCCCACACTTCTGCCACCATGGCCATCCTGCCAGGAGATACTGTATCCGCAAGCCAAGGGCCAAAAGTAAGCCCAGCTTTTTGTCTGATATCTTGGGAAGCAATGAGAAAAGTAACTCATGCGCTGAGTCGTTCTTGGTGGCTCTAGTTTGAGGGAAAAATCCATGCAAGCATGCCTCAGTTTATGGAAGCAAAGACTATTCCTTCTTAGACGTTGTCTATGAACAAAAGAAGTCTGAGCCATGAGCCATACCTGGCTACTCTACTTGATACTGTCACCTATTCAGCTTCTAAAGATAGAAGCAAGGAATTTGGGTGCTCTTACCAGAAAGAACTGACTTCCTGCTCCAAGAGGAAGATGAGGAGGCCGTAGGAGGGGAGTGGAGCTTGGACTAAACTGAACCCCTTATTCTAGAACTGACTAGGTATAGCAAACTAGAGGCTGCCTTGAATTCTTCTCCTGCCCTGGGCTGTCCCCAAGAAATAAATGTATCAATGGAGCCATCTGGAAACCTCAGGGGCTGCCAGTGAACGCCTGGCAGGTACTCTGGGTCTTACGGGGCTGAGCTTGATGCGGGGGAGCTGGCTGGGGAGAAAGGCCAAGGGATGTAAGCAGGACTGTTGCCACAAGACAGGAACAAGTGATATCCTGTGACTGGCATTGAGTCGGGGGAAGCTGGGGCAGGTGCTGCTCTCTGCATGCTTCTCTCCCAAATAGCCTCAGACTGTGACTAGAAGGATTTAAGGGGGTCAAAATGCCTACCTCACTCTCCACAGGGACTCTTAGCTGGGTAAATACAGTGCCAGCCTATGTCACCTCCTTGGTAAATTGTATTGGTGATTCCTTGTAGCTGCCTTTCTCTTTCCAAGGAAAAGCAGCCCATGGAAGGCACTGCAGCAGTCTTCTGCCACCCTGCCCACATATAAACCCACCTCATGTCTTTGCACCTAAACAGGCCATTCATCTGCTGATACATGACTGAATCCTCTCATTCAGTAAGTATTTGAGTGCCATCTCAGGGCCGGTGCCTCATAATAGGCAAGGCTAACAGGACCCCACCTAGAGGAGTTCATGGTCTAGGCAGAGAGGCAATCAACAGGCAAAGAAAGGAAGAAAAAGAAAGAAAGGAAAGGAAACAAAAGGAAAGGAAGCTTGAAGCCCCGAGCACCTGTGAATCTTCCCACTGTAAAGAATTTGGGAGAAACCCAGACACTGTCTGGTATCCCCCAAGTGGGTCCTATGAGAACATGGTTGCTTGTCAGGCATGGTGCTAATGCCTATGATCTCAGCAACCATAGGGCTGAGGCAGAAGGATGGTGAGTTCAAGTCCTGGCTGGACCTCATAGCAAGACCGTCTCAGTCACCTTTCCCCTAAATAAGAAAGCTGTCACTAGACATAGGTGGAAAGGACACCCACTGTCGAGTCACACTCATTAACTTTTGTGTTAATCATTCTTGTGAAAGCCAATATAAGTGTGACTACAGAATTACTCACCTTCCTCCCCAGTACTAAAACTGGTCTGATCTAAAGACATTAACCAGAACAGTTTTGTTTTGTTTTGGTTTGGTTTTGGTTTTTTGAGATAGCGTTTCTCTGTGTAGCTCTGGCTGTCCTGGAACTCACTCTGTAGACCAGGCTGTCCTCAAACTCAGAAATCCGCCTGCCTCTGCCTCCCAAGTGCTGGGATTAAAGGTGTGTGCCACCACTGCCTGGCTCAGAACAGTTTTCTTAGCTTTGGGATTCTTTGTTGGTTTATAAAGGTCCCTTTTGGCTTCCTTCCAGGATCCAGGATCAAGTGAATCTTTTAAATGCATTGTGGAAGTTTCCAAAAAAAAAAAAAATGTTTAGAGATTTTTAAAGTTAGAGCTGTACCCTTTTTCCCTGGGGTGACCTTTGAACACTTCTGATTCATGGATGGTGTTTGCTTGTGGAATCCAGGGGTGAGCCCAACCTGAGTGCAAAATAAACACTAGCTTGGAAAACAAGATCCAGACTTATGTGTGTGGTGTGCATGACAGCTGCTGTGGGCAGGTCTCAGTTCCTGGAATCCCCCAAGAATGGGACCAGGAGAACCTCATTCAGAGGGTCTTCTGTCTACATGTAGAAAAGGCCTCAGAATTGGTTTGAAGTCAACAAGTGGCCTATTTCCTCTGATAGCTTCTATCTAGAGTCCCACGTCAATAACTTTGTAACTTTCCGGCATTGATAAATATTTTTAAAATATTTTGTTCCCTCTGAGATCTCACAGCTAGTCTTAAGAAAATTAATGATAAGCCGGGCAGTGGTGGCCCGCACTTGGGAGGCAGAGGCAGGTGGATTTCTGAGTTCAAGGCCAGCCTGGTCTACAGAGTGAGTTCCTGGTCAGCCAGGACTATACAGAAAAACAAAAAAACAAAAAACAAAACAAAAAAATTAATGATAAAATTATTAATGACATGTGAGGGGAACATGCCCAAACCAGAATAGTCCTGCTAAAGGTGATGTCATGTGAGGCTGGCTCTAGCTCTCCCTGGAGTCTCTTCCCATGGTGGATGCCTGTTAAGTCTTGTGATACTACCTCAGGCCTCTGACAGAGAAGGGTGTTGTTCTCTTTGGCCTCCTAGGGAGTACTTTGTTCATGTGGTCACTCCAGGAATTGTTGAAAGCATACCACTCATGACACTTCCACTTATTGGCACCCAGGCCTCGAGGTCTGATTAGGCTGGGACAGCAGAAGAGAAAAAAAGACAGGAAGAGATTATGCCTACACCTTCCCTGTGTTCCTCTTCTTCTCATCCTTCATGGATGTCAGTTCTCACTCAGGGCTGGTCCATGACTCAAAAAAAAAAAAAAAAAAAACTCTCTGGTGAGAACTACTGGCCACACCATACTGGTGTGCGAGGCGCTGAGTCACACTTCCATGTGAGAGCACGGTCTGCCTACTGGTTCTTAGGAGGAACAGGGCCCTAGAGCAGCTGTCCGTCAACTTCTCTCCATTAAAAGAGAGTACTTTCTGAACTGAACAGAAAAGCCTTAACAGTTTTGTTTCCATTTGTAGCCATCTCTGTAAACTCGAACTCTCAATAATCTCTCAAGTACAGCCTTAGAGTTGGTTTGAAGTCAACAAGTGGCCTATTTCCTCTGATAGCTTCTACCTAGAGTCCCACGTCAATAACTTTGTAACTTTCCTGTGTTGATAAATATTTTTAAATTATTTTGTTTCTGCTGTAAATATAAAGTTGCCAACTGCCCTTCTCTAGAAGAGGCATTTCCTGCTGTAAACTTGTATTTCCTACGTATTTGGTATCGAATCCTCTCTTGTTTGTGAAGTGTTGCTGATAGTCATGTTTAAAAGAGCTTTTATTTCCGGGAGGGGGGGGGAAATGCTGGTCTTCAATACATGTGAGAATGCCAAAGAAGTAGTTTCTAATGCCAGTGAAGGAATGGACATACTAGAGAGGGGGGTGGGGGGAGAGAGGGGGGGGAGGGAGGGAGTTTCCTTCTTCTATGACCTTATATAGGCAGCAGAAGGTATGGTCCAGATTATAAAGGTATGTCTTTCCACTTCAATCTGGATCACAGGCATATCTTCCTGCAGAGGTCGGGATTAGAAGTGGGTCTTTCTCTTCCAGATCATTTTTTTACTCTCCCCTTTCCCGTTTCGTTTACACATTCAACCTGATGATTTATTGTTTCCTGCTATCACCAACCGGGAGTGGTGCATGGGCTCCACCTCTGCTGCTCCATCCCTGCTACCTTCCTCTTGGACACCATGGCAGTGCCCAGGGCCATGACAAACCTGTCGCGGAGCTGCCACCACCGCACAAAACACTGTGATATGCCAAGGAAGCCATGGAAAAACCAGATCGCAAATGATTTTTTGAAAAAAATAAAATCCCTCACAGTTGTGCCCACTCATTTGGGTTTTAGTGAATTTCAGATGTAGTCAAGTTGGCAACCAAGAACAGCCATCGCAGGAGTAAGTGGAAGAAAATAGCCATCTAGGAAAGGGGTTAATAGCTCAGTAGCTAAAGCCCTCAGGAATATTTTGAGACTAAAACATAACTGTAAGACCATGTACAGTGGCTCACACCTGTAGTCCCAGTGCTAATGTAGAAGGAGCACCAACAGTTTTAGGTTAGCCTGGGCTATCAAGTTAAGTCCCAGGCCAGCCTGAGCTAGAATGAGACCCTGAAGGGAAAAAACAACCAACCAACCAACCTGAAAGGAACAAGAAAGATACTTGAGTTGCTGACAGAGCAGAAGAAAGAAGCTTACCAGGAATCCTTAGGGAGTATCCATGTATAATGTGCTATAAAATCTCCCTTCGTGGTCCTCAAGAGAATGTAAACACACACACACACACACACACACACACACACACACACACACATACACACACACAAAGGGCTGGAGAGATGGCCCAATGGTAAGGAGTGCATGCAGCTCTTACAGAGGTCATGGGTTTGATTCCCAGAACCGACATCAGATAGCTCACAACCACCTGTAACTCCAGCTCCAGGGGATCCGATACCCTCCTCTGGCCTTATGTGCACACACCTACACACATACACATAGTTAAATATAACAGCCTTACTGAGGTGGTGGTGGAGCATGCCTTTAATCCTAGCACTCTGGAGGCAGTGACAGGTAGATCTCTGTGAGTTCTGGGGCCTACCTACCTAGTCTACATAGTGAGTTCCAGGACAGCCAGAGCTACGTAGAGAAAATTTATCTCAAAAAAATCAGGCCAAAACAAAAACAAACAAAAAACTAATAATAGTAATTCAGGTTTGGAAGCTTTGTATACATATCTATAATCCCAGCACAGGAGAGGCCGAGATAGGAGGGTTGTAGACCAGCCTGGGATACAAAGCAAATCTCTATCTCAACTAAAAATGCACATACACTTAGATATATAGTTTATGAAGCAGGTATTATGCCGAGAACACAAAGATGCAAAACTACAAAAACGTTGTGTCCTATCTGGGTTTTCCCTAGAAAATGCCGACATGATCACCATCACTATCAAACTGTCTTAGGCTTATTGGGAAGAAAAATGAAAGCATTGTAGCAAACCCCGATGCTGCTGGGCCTGGTGGTCCACACCTGTGATCCCAGTTCTGGGGAGGCTGACACAGGGGATGAGTTCAAGGTCAGTCTGGGCCGCATAGTGAGTTTAAGGATCATCTTGGCTACATACTCTGTCTCAGGAAAGTCTAAAGATGCCCCAGCTGCCTGCTCAGAGCTCCTAACCTTCTTACTAATATCTGGCTTCCCTGAGCTGCTAGGATTGTGGTTGTTTTGGGACACAGGGACCCAGGGAGGTCCCAGTGGCAAGGTCTGTCCCTGCCCTTCCTACAGGGAAGCCTGAGTTTTACTTCTGTAGAAATCTGCTTTCTCCAGCCTCGCCCCATGTGATGTGGAAGCTAGCTGAAGCTGTACGATTTTCCCAGCACATTCCATTTGCCTCTTTGCTAGTTTAACTTAACCTTGAGCCCAGTTGGGCACACCTCAGCTAGTTCTGTCCCACATGTGACCCTGGACTAACCGGGATAGCTGGAGGACCTGGCTCCCAGCTGCCTTCCTTTCCTGAGATCACATGGACCAGCCTGTGACCCACATAATCCACTGAGCAACCAAGCAGGAAGGAGGGGACAGAGGGACATCCTCAGGTGTGGCACAATGAGCCCCACCAGGTGTCTCTCTGGGACTTGGTTTGCCTATACCTGCTGGGTCTGGCAGCTACCCCTCGCCCCTCTTACTTCCTTGCAGTTTGCTTGCTCTTCCAGATCTTTCTGTGTCTTTCATTTTTGTTTTGTAAGGGAGAAGCACAAAGAATAATGACACCCACACCAGTGTCTCTGATCGCAAAAGTTCTTGATGTCCTTGATTTCCACCCACCTCAGTCCCACCCATGTTTTTTTTTTTCCCCATTCCCAGCTCTTTTGCTTGAGGCACTTTGGGGCTCCTTTCTTACCCTTCACCCTATGAGTGATTTTGTCTCTTCTCTTTCCAGGATCCCACAGAGAATGGTGCTGTAGCCTCTGCAGAGACTCAGAAGATAGACACTGCTATCGAGCCACAGTTCAAAGTGGTGGACTGGGACAAGGTAGCTGGCACAGGACACTGGGGATGACTGGGGTTGCGGGGGGGCGGGGGGACAGAAGCCATGATGGGTGCCCAGAGAAGATGAAGAAGAGACACTGGTGCTCACGATGCCCAAGTGTGACCTGGGGTGGCAAACCTAGCTGCAGATGGGATGACAAACCTAGCTGCAGATGTTGGGGCTAGGGGTGGGGAGAGGGGTTGCTGGTGGGAAGCTGGGGTAAATGGTACACGAGATCTCTGCAAGAAACTCACCCTCAATAACCTAGAACCCTGAAGCTAGAAAGGGGACAATAACAGGGTTGACACACCCACCCTGGCCAGTGTACACGGCAGATCTGCTCCTGGCACCTATGATCACTCGGAAGAGTCACTTGTGGATAGAGAATCCTGGTACCTGCAAATGTTATGTATGTGGCAGATAGGGAAAGCTGAAGGCATATGCAGAGTCTTAAATGTTGTTTGTAGTGTAGAGATCAAGCAGATGGCAGATGCCGCTGTGAGGTGAGCTCTGGAAGAGCGAGCAGGGGATCCCTGCAGAGAGCACAGAAAAACAGCATTGCCCAGAGGGACTTGGATGAGAATCAAGCTCACATGTTAGAAATAACATCCCTCGACCTGGGCTCACGGCACTGCCCCCAAAGTTGTTATCTCTTGGAATAGACATGAGTGTGCTTGCCTCCAAGGACCTGTGTGCTCTCTGCCTGCGGTGGACATCAAAGGCACAGAAACACATAGGACAGCTATCCCTCCCTCCTCAACACAGTCATGACAACAAGAGGAGGTGCAGAAAGCATTCCAGGGAATACAGGTGGTCAGAAAAGGGACATGGATCTCAGAGGAGCTCCTGCAGCTAGTTGTTTGCCCGGCCCCTTTGACCAGGACTCTGGCCTGTGGCCTCAGGACTTAGAGATCCTTGTCTGTAAGGACCACCTCTGGAAAGCTCCCATGACAAAGAGGTGGTCATGGGAGAGAGTATTCCATGCTCCTGTCTCCTCCAGAGAGCCATGGGGCCAAGAAGAAAATAGGCCACCAAGAGGAAAGGCTTGCCCACATCACATGGAAAGCCTTTCATGTTTCCAGGAGGAACACACTTCTGGCTCCCATTCCTGGAGGGGCCATAATTACCCTCATCACTAGCACAGGGCTTGGGCAATGCCCAAGGTAGAGACGAGAAGAGAGGGGTGCTTAGTCTACATGGGTTTCTCTAGTAATACGGGGGCTTGAGGATTGCTCTGCATATGGCTGGAACAAATGGGGAGCCAAGGACACTGACAACTAGAGACAGGACTTTGCCCTGGAACAGAAGGGGCTTTAATGAGGACAAGGGTTTGGTACAAGACCAGGAATGAGTCGGTGCGTCCTCATTCAGGGCTGTGAGTAGCCAGTGGAAGGTGCTATAGGCACAAGTCCTCCTAGCCAGCACCAGTGAGACTAGCTTAGGGTTTGACTCTTGGGAAGAACATACTGTAAGAAAGCTCACTGGGGCTCATCAGCGTGGCAGCCTACGCAATATAATCTCTCACAAGCAGATTGCTGTGATATACAAGTTGGGGCAGGACACACACACTTCACCCCCTGCTCTGGAGAGGGTCCCTCCTCCACCATGGTTTTTCTGAGCTCTAGTTGAAGGCTAACCCTCAGTCAACATTGTATGAGGCAAGAGGAAGATGTAGTTCACCAGGGCTTTATTTCATCATTACTCACAAAATGAGGGAGAAGGAACACTATACAGAGGGGAAGAAGGAACACTATACAGAGGGAAGAAGGAACACTATACAGAGGGGAAGAAGGAACACTATACAGAGGGGAAGAAGGAATACTATACAGAGGGGAAGAAGGAACACTATACAGAGGGGAAGAAGGAACACTATACAGAGGGAAGAAGGAACACTATACAGAGGGGAAGAAGGAACACTATGCAGAGGGGAAGAAGGAACACTATACAGAGGGAAGAAGGAACACTATACAG
>NW_021604632.1:4377204-4405873 GCF_004785775.1 Grammomys surdaster
ACTATACAGAGGGGGAGAAGGAACACTATACAGAGGGAAGAAGGAACACTATACAGAGGGGAAGAGGGTGCCATCCCCTAGCACACTCCTGGTCTAGCTCCTGGCAAATCAGACAGGTGGGCCTTACTCACCCTCCTCATCTCTTTCTCATTGTTTTATACACACACACATACATTCTTTCTTTCTCTCTCTCTCTTTCTCTCTCTCTCTCTCTCTCTCTCTCTCTCTCTCTCTCTCCTTCCTTCCTGTGTCCCTGGACTGAGAGAAAGGGACTAAGAATGGCCTACAATAAGGGATCCTTACTACTCTGGCAGGGAGCAGCCTTCCACCTGAGTCCCCTTACTGCTGTCCCCACCCCAGCCCATCCACCCTGGCAAGGCCATCCTGGTCCCTGCTTCCTGGGTGGAGTAGAGTGCTCTGGCCTCCCCTCTCCTCCTTTACTGCCCTTCCTCTCCATTCTTCTCTTTTTGGTTTTATTTTTCTCTTCTCTTCTCAAAAGAGTCCCCTGCTGTCTCACCATCAAGCCTTCCCCAGCCCCTTGGGAAGGAAGAGACAGGAGCTATCAGCTCTGTTTGTTTCTGACCACATCAGAAGCTTTGGAAAGACACCAATGAGGCTTTGTCTTGGCCACAGAGGGTCTGCAGGCCAAGGCTGAGTTTGCAAGGGGAGGACTCCCAGAGGGAAAACCTCTGGGTGCTGCCAAGGAAGGGAGACATGGGCTGCCAGGGTCCAGCTTCCCTGGCCCTAAAAGTGGAGGAAACCAAATAAGTCAGGCTGGGAGGAGTGAGGAGAAACTAGGCTCACCCTGCTGAGTTGGGAGTAGAAGAATCTGAAAGGAGCAAAAAGCAAGAGTCTCTGGTGCCACACCGCAGGAGGCAAGGTGCGTCTGACTTTCAGGCTCCCTGTGGAATTTTACCAGAATGATCTAGATTACCTCTTGAATCTCTCAACTGAGTAGAACTCAGGCTTCCTTAGGAGGTAAAAGAACAAGGCTGCAGCTCCTTCCCACACCCAGATCTTCCCATGGCCAGATGTCTTCGAGACCCAAGCTAGCCTGGTACCACAGTTCCCCATCACTCTTGACTCCTGGGCACACCTCCCTTCAGCCTGCCTCGTCTTTAGGCTACTTACCACTGTGTTCTTTTCAGAGCCCTCCCTGGTTAGCCTTCTGTACCCATTGCATTTTGAAAGGCAGTGGGGTGCCAGCCTCCTAGGAAGCAGGCAGAGCTGATGGGATTTAAGGGGTCTTCTGAAGCATCTCCTCCAGGAACCTCTAGGCAACAGAGAAGCATCAGATTAGCACGGCTTCGGGTGGGTTTCTTTCTTTTTGAGACACACTCCCACTAAGTATCATTGGCTGGCCCAGAGCTTTCTATGTAGCCCAGGCTAACCTTGAAGTCACAGAGATCCACCTACTGCTTCTTCTGCCTCCCTGAGTACTCCGGTTAAAGGTGTGCACCATCATGCCTGACTGAATTAACAATTTTGCTGTTGAGTTTGTACTTGAGCCAAGCATTTTTCACGAATCATCTGTAATTTAACTTGTTCCTGTTAACGTCAGGAGCCAGCCAGGAGTGGTGGTGCATGTGTCTTTAATTCCAGCACTTGGGAGGCAGAAGGAATTAGATCTCTGAGTTCAAGGCCAGCCTGGTCTATAAAATGAATCCCCAGACAGCCGAGGCTACACAGAGAAACCATGCCAAAACCAAACAAATCAAACAAAACCAGCCAACCAAATAACAAACAAATAAAATGCCAGGAGCCAAAGCATGTGACTTGTGAGGTAGAGCCAAAGTCTCCCACCAATGTTACTTGGCCAGCAGCTAAGCATCCTCGCTGCCATGTTAACCGTAGATTAGCCACAGGAAAGCAACCCAAATAGCAGGTTGCCTGGCTGACCATACCTAGTGAGCCCCTTTCTCTGCAGTGCCTTGCATGTATCTTGAAGTCCTTTCACCTCCCCTCTGGCCCAAAGTGAGTCTGAGCCCTAAACCGAGAGAGAGGATTACAGAAAGGAAGGACAAAACCAAATAGCTTCTGGAGATATTTACAAAGTAACCACATATTCTTTCTCATCTGCCTCAACTTAAACCAGACTCCAACATCACCCACTTCCTTCATCTTGGTGAGGCTGTCAGTGGACATAGGCTACCCTTTCCCCTCAAGAGACAGGGAGAGAATCATCCAGCCAGGTACATCACCAATCAGAATGCATCAGTGTAGCTGGGGAGATATCGAAACCATACAAGCATGAAGACCTGAGTTCAAGTCCCAGCACCTACATATATGCATCTGTAATCTCAGTGCTGGAGAGGGGTAGACAGGCCAACCTTTGTGAGCCAGCCAGTCTAGCCAATCAGTGAACTCCAATTTCAGTAAGCTATGTCTCAAAATAAATAAGTAAATAAATGAATAAGTAAATAATATGAAGATACCTAAGGTCTACCTCTGTCTTCCACACCCATAGGCACATAGGTGCGTTTTTACTCATATACATGTGCAAGCACAGAGACCTACAAGCACGCATGAACATCTGTCTTCACACTACCTAGACAGTATAGTGCTCAGTTCCTCCAAGTCCCTGCCCGGACCTCAATACCATTACGTAACCTTAATTAACACCAGGAGTTCCTCGGATCTACAGAGCTGCCAAAGCGCTCCTGTTGTCCAGATGGGCTCTGTTCTTTGGAGGTTCTAACGAAAGTCAACAAGGACTTGGGTCAAAACAAGGACACCATGGCAAACCCACACCTATGAAATGATAAAGCTCCAGACCGTGAGCTCTAGCTTGGCTCACTTCTGGGTACTTTGCCAACTCCCCAGACTTCATGTATCCTGAGTAGAGAGACACAGACTACCAGAGGGGAAGCCAAATGATCCAGAGCTACCCCACAGTGGTCTTGTGTTTGTCCCTCCTCTTGTGCTCAGGAGAGGTCTGCACCAATCCTGGCAGAACCACAGCCAACCAGCCCGATGCTCCAGCTAACACTAGGCACTGCGGCAGAATCCCCACAGCCCTGGGCTGGGGAATTCACAGCTGAGAAGCCCTGATTTCACTGATTGGTGGTCTAGGTCTCCAGGTGCTAAGAACTCAGGTTCTGAGCTCCGTGCTCAGGGTCAGGTCCAACCCTAGCATCTGTGCTGAGCAGGCAGCCTTCAATATTATCACCTGTAATGTGAGGTTATCACAGTCCCCAGCAATCTGTAGATTAAGGCTTATGAAGGATAATGAGTATGCCGTGAGACCCCAGGATGGCTTATCACTAGGATGTAGAAAAGGTGGCCAGGACTCCTAGGGAGGGAGTTTTCTATCCTCAGAGTCTCTCCCCACTGGCCTGTTGTTTCCTCTGCCTCCCCGGCTCAGAAAGATGACCTAGAGTAGATGCTCTGGGGTTCGCTGGACTTTTCCTTAAATAATTGCTTGAGCCCATGGCAGAGGGAGGAGCTACTGGCACCAGGCAGCCACCACCTCTTGCTATTGCTCCCCTAGGGAGAAGCAGACCCTGAGCTCCTGCTGGTAGGTTGAGGCAGCCCCAGAGGAGCGTCCTGTGCTGCCCAGGAGGAAGGGAATCTAGGGAATGAGAAGGAAAGCAGAGGCAGCCTCTCCTCACCCTGGCAGCAGGCCCTCTGCCCACTCTCTGGGTAGCAGGCTGCCCTTTCCTCCTGCTTGCACGCTGCTGCCAGCTGCATTCCTGGCATAGCCAGGATCAGCCTCCCCCTTCCTGGCTGGGCAGGGGCGGAGCTGGGTTGGGGGAAGGGCATGGGGTACACAAGATGCTTGGCCTAGACACTCACTGACTTGCGTCTGCATGCTAGCCCCGGCCTGTTGCTCAGGTCTATAAACCACTGAAGACCCCGAGCCCAGTAACCTGCCCCTTACAGAGTAGTTTCTGAGCATATCTTCATTTTCATCCACACAGCCCTGCACTGAGCACTACACTTGCCTATTACGCATATCAGGTCCCACCGGCTCAAAGTGAACGGAGGCACAGAAGTCTCCAGATGCCTGGGAGCTGGAGGCATGACCTGTGTCCTATTTTTTTCTCTCCTTTCCCCTACCAACCTCCTACGGTGGCCCTAGACCTTTACAGTGTCTTCCCTCTGTGCCCCAAGCCTTAGCCAGCATGGAGTGGGAGAACTAGCCCAAGGCGCCGGCTCAGTGGAGAAAGCCATTTGCATGAGACGGCAGGGGGCCAAGAAAGTGTGTGCCCGGTAAAGAAGGAATTAGCTCCTTTATATCTCATTAGATTCTACCTAGGCAGTCGGCCAGCTTTACCCCATCTCGAAATCAGCTTTCTGCCAGCTGCCGTGTTGAGAATGACCAGCAAGTGAGAACCTGTTCCCACATGGGGAAGATGCTGCCCTTCAGTAAGGAGGACTAGAAGAAAGCTGGGGGTGGGGGGTGGGGGGACAGTATGCACGTAGCAGCTAAACCAGGGCCTAGCACTGGCTGAAGGGAGGACCTAGCACCAGGTGAAGGGCTTAGCTCTTGGGAACCTGTTTTGACGATGCTACAGATACCGGTAACACATGCCTGTAATTTCATCATTTGAGAGGCAGAGGCAGGAGAACTGTCTCAAATCTGAGGACAGCGTTGTCTACATAGTAAAATCCAGGTCATCCAGGGCTCTATAGCATAAAAAGATCCTGTCTCAGAATACACCACCAGGAGAGCCTATGAGTCAGCTCAGCCATTGAAGGCCTTTGGTGCCAACCCCGGCAACCTGAGTTCAATCTCCAGGACCAATGTGGTATAGGGAGAAAACCAACCTCCTGGAGACTGTCTTCGACCTGCTAGTGCCCTGTGACACACTCTCACAAGAGCTTGTACACATGCATGCACTCACACACAAATTTAAGAAATGTAATTCTTTAAAAAAAAAAAAATCAAACAAACCGAGCTACAGGAGGGAATAAAGAGGTTTTCACTCTACAATCAACCGACTCAGCCCTTCAAGAGCCACCCTTCTGGGCCTCAATAGAGTTACTCCAAGCATAGGAGAAAGTCAGCGGGCTTGCACTTCTGTACCTGTATGGACGTGTCACTTTACACCCATGGAATAACAGGACAAAGACCCTATTGTAAAATTATTGCTGTTGGCCCTTAATGATGAGAGGGATGTTTATGGGGGTACAGGCAAGGTCTGCAGCCCCCCAGAGTCAAGTGACCCTTCCTGGGTACCAAGGAAGACTACCTCAGCAGTGAGGGGTAAAAAAAAAAAATGAGCAGATCACAGGCAGCGTTGGCACTGACCGTAGACAGCAACCTGCCCTGTGGAGAAGGTGTCAGGGCCCACTGGTCTACCAAGACAGGTCAAATGGGCAATAGGACGTCAAAGGGAAGACCACCACACAGAAAAACCCTGTCTCAAAACAAAACAAAACAAAAAAATCGCTTTTTTGGGTAGAGAGAGGAGGCTCACCTGGCCACACCTCTGAGTGATAACTATATACTTTTTTAAGATTTATTTATCATGTATACAGCACTCTGCCTGCATGTACACCTTGCATGTCAGAAGAGGACCTCGGATCCCATTACAGATGGTTGTGAGCCACCATGTGGTTGCTGGGAATTGAACTCAGGACCTCTGGAAGAACAGCCAGTGCTCCTAACTGCTGAGCCATCTCTCCAGCCCAATGTTTGGTTTTTTTTTTAATTACATGCATTTATTGGGGTGCATATGTGTGCTGTAGCACTTGTGGGAGGTCAAAAGACAAGCTGGGGGAGTCAGTTATCTCCTTCTGCCATGTTGGTCCCAGGGATTGAACTCAGGTCATCTGTGCCTGAACCCACTGAGCCATCTCACTGACCCTACGTAGTTGTTTTCTTAAAACATCTAAGGCCATATTAAATGCACAAATGAAACTTAGGTGTATGGGTGTCATGAGGAACACAGAAGGTCCAGGGCTCTCATCTGAGACAGGTAATTATAAAACAAAAAGATGCAGGTATTGCCCTTAGACAACAACTAGAAGGAGAAATCTAGAGACATCACTAAAAATGTAGTGTTAATGAAGGTGTTAATTTAAAGCATTTTTAAAATAGTTAACGCAGGCAGGGTAAGATGGTCTATCAGGTAAGACTCCAATCTGATTTGGTAATCTAGGTTCAGCTCCTGGAAATCCATATCATGGAAGGAGTAAAGTAAGTCTCAGAAGTTGTCCCCTGACTTCCATAAATCCACTGTGGCATACATGCACCCCCACACAAGCATATACACACATACAACACAGATAGATAACATGTTTAAAATTTCTTAAAAGTAAAACACAAAATTATGGCAAATAAGACAAGAAGGAAAGGACAGCGGAGCCGGGCGGTGGTGGCGCCCGCCTTTAATCCCAGCACTTGGGAGGCAGAGGCAGGCGGATTTCTGAGTTTGAGGCCAGCCTGGTCTACAGAGTGAGTTCCAGGACAGCCAGGGCTACACAGAGAAACCCTGTCTCAAAAACAAAACAAAACAAAAAAACAAAAACAAAAAAGAAAGTACAGCAGAGATAGAAGGCAGAGAAGAAGCATAAACGTAAACAAATCTGGGATGAAGAGATGACTCAGAGGTTGCTGACAAAGTGCTTAGTCCACAAGTGTTAGACCCTAGGGACTTCAGGGCCCTGAACACTATGGGGGACTCAGGAGACTCCTCCCCCTGAAGTAAATGGGCAATTCAACAAGAAGATACACCAGGACAACCTTAACAGATCAGTGTCACATCTGCAGATGACAGTAATTGTAGTTATCTGTCCAGCTGGGAATGTTAAGAAATGAGTGAGTGCCTTAAGCCATGTAGAGTTCTTATAATCGTGGTTGGCATATGGCACATGCCCAGTGAAGGCTGAGTTCTCATGTGGCCTTGTGCCAGCCCTTCTAGGGTGAGGCTCTGCAGATATCTTCACTACAAGATAAGGTATATACATGCTCTACCAGAAGGTTCCTTCCGTTCTTTTTCCTGGTATAAAGTATACATGTGTGCATACTTGGAGACCCTGGATAAACATGGAAGTCATGAGATTGCCTGTATCACTGGACCAAGGCATGAAGTTAAGGAGACGGTCAGGAGGAGAGTGGCAACCGAGTGAGGTCTGTACCTCTTGCCTTCATCACAAACACTAGAGTGACTCCTCAGCTCCCTGTTCCAGAACCCTCATGCCCTTTCCCAAGCCTCTGGTAGCAACAGTAGAAGAGCTTCAGAGAGGCTGGGAGCACACAAGGGCCGGTTCCTGGGAGACCTGTTGGGGCTGAGCCAGCTTTGTCAAGGAAGCCTGTGAAGGAAGAGCAGGCAGGTTTCCCACATCACTGTGAGTCCCCCTCCCCCTCCCTCTCCCCCTCCCCCCCCCCTCCCCAAGGCTTGCTTGTCCTTTCTCTCCTTCTCTTCCCTGTCCTTCCCCCCTTCCTCCTGCGGTGGCCACTTCCCTTTGATGAAGATTGATCTCCTGTATTGAAGATCTCCACTCTGTGGGTTATTGGGCTACCAGCTTTACATACAAGAAACTGAGCGGCTCTGAGAGGTACAGACAGATGCTTGCTCAGAGTCTCCCAGCAGATGAGCAACAAGGACAGGATTTTAATATGGGCCCCTGACTTTAAGTTCATTGCTCTTTTACTGTTTGGAATACAAATTAAACTTATTCAATACACTAGGTCATCAGAAATCTCCAAGTACATCTTGTTCCCCACAAGAAAGACGTCTCATGAACTCTGGCTCTGAAATCCTATGAGTAAACCTTTGGACACATTTCTTCACTATATGTCCATGTTAATCTATTGATAATTCATATTGTACTCTGTAAATCAGAACACAGATTTAAAGCTATGTGTGATTTGTGTGTGTGTGTCACAAATACAAATAGAGTTTCTGGGGACTAGAGATGGCTCAGAACTCAGATTTAGTTCCCTGCACTTAAAACAGGAAGATCATAGCCGCCTGTAACTTCAGATTTGGGGATCCAGTGCCTTTTTCTGACCTTCATGCGCTCTCTCTCTCTCTCTCTCTCTCTCTCTCTCTCACACACACACACACACACACACACACAATACACACACAGAAACACTAATATGCATAAAAATAAATATTTAAATTCGAAAAATAAATAGGGTCTCTGATCTTTTCTCTGGGAGTGAGCCTGTGAGTGCCGCTGAGGTTTGTATCGTGTGTCTGAGAAAAAGCTGGTCAGGTAGATGAAACACCAAGTCCAAGACCTGAATGGAGTGTCCTGTTAAGCCCTCAGCAGGCTTCTTTCTGCAATCCACAGAGCAGTGTCAAGGAGCTTGTCTGTAACGTGGGTCACACTTGTTCTCAGCTCCAGATCTGTGCCTGTATGCTCTCAGCCATTACCCTCCCCACCTAGCCAAATCTTACATGTGACAAACAAATCCCAAACCACCTTCCAAGTCTCTCTCGCTTACCCTAAATATGGGCACTGTGCCCGTCCTCTTGCCTCTGAATTGTGGCATCATTGAATCAGCACTAAACCGCCTGGCTTAACGTGCTTTGTCCTGCAAAATACCTTCCACTGACACTTCTGTTATTCTGTTTTATAGCTGAGGGAACTGGGTTCCCAAAAGTTCATATAATTTTCCCAAAGTCACACACTGAGTGGTAGTGCCAGGATTTGAGCCCAGGATTGACTCCAGAGTCTTCATGCTAAGCTCCACGCTGTGCGAAACAAAGGTGATCTCTTCCATACATGTTGATTCTTCCCAGCACATAGCACACCCATGTGTATAGTCACAAAAATCAAACTGCACAAAAATCAAGTGTTAAGCAACTGATTGAGTGAGTTATTACTTCAGTGAGTGGATGAATGAATTATCTAGGGCAACATTAAGAAGAAAGTCGGCACTGGAGGATAAAGGGCCTCGTTCATTTATGATGTAGGCCCCAGCAATGTAGAACATACTGATTTTTGTATGTATGAAGTCCAGCATGGGCTCTTAAGATATTATCAGCAGGTTTCAACCTCTCTAACTCTTGGTTCAGCCGTACTTGACACTGTCTGAGATATTAGCTGAGCTCCGATGGTAACTCCAGACTTACCCTACCAACTTAGCAACTCCAGTGGGAGGAACTGGCATCTGATGGTTCTTGGCCTAAGCTTTCTTAGTCTGATCTGGATTCCAAATCCTGGGACTGGAAGGGGCAGTATGGTTAGGTATGGATTCCCTCTCTGAGATGGTGCCAAGGAACAGGATGTTCTAACCAAGATGAGGAAGCAGACAGAATCCCAAGGTGTTGATTTGTCTCTTGCAGGACCTGGTGGACTGGCAGAAACCTCTCCTGTGGCAGGTGGGCCACTTGGGGGAAAAGTACGATGAGTGGGTTCACCAGCCAGTGGCCAGGCCCATTCGCCTCTTCCACTCAGACCTCATCGAGGCCTTCTCCAAGACTGTCTGGTGAGCACCATGCAGGGTCTGGAGTGGGTCACCCCTCTCCTCTGATAATACCGGTAAAATATAGAAGCAGGGAACAGTTGGGTCTCTCCTTATAATAAAGGACATCCTGTAAATTATTGGGGATGGTTGGGCAGGCTATATCCATAATCAATTCCTGCACATGGTTTTATCTCCCATCTGGGTAACATCCTTCTTTGTGCCTGCACCTGCTCTTTTCCAAACTTCTGTATAGGGTTAGAAGACTCTAATGCCCACGGAAACAAAATTTCCTGCAATTAGTTCCTCCTGCCACAAGAGGTCAGTGTCTATATATAGCTGCCCAGAGTCAGTAACTGTAGTATCCCATAATTCTTTTCTGCTCAAGACTCATCTCAAAGGGCAGATGGACTCACGGCTCTGATTCTCTTTTCCTCTGCTCTTCACACCACTGTCCCTTTGGACCACAGTCCTTCACATTGCCTTCCTTCCTCCATCGTTAAAATGTTTTCGAAGCTGGATCGTGTCGTCTGCCCCTTCCCCCACATGTATATCTCTCTCACCCCATGACCCTCCTGCAGGTATAGTGTCCCCATCATCTGGGTGCCCCTGGTGCTGTACCTCAGCTGGTCCTACTACCGAACCCTCACCCAGGACAACATCCGGCTCTTCGCATCATTCACAAGAGGTAACGCTACAACTGGCTTCTCCCTGACTTGTTCCCATGGGTCTTGAAGGCAGGAAACTGTGCTCCATGGTCTTGAGTTTCTATGGGCATAGAAAACCACATCACAAACACTTTAAAGTGGGACTTAACATGGAAAAAAAAAAGTTGTCCTCCCCAACCCATGGATACAAAAATGAGCGTCACATGAGCAGAAACTAAACAAAATGGTATCATCAAATGTCACAACAATAAAAAGACAGAGGAAAGGAACTTCTCCCTGAGATTGAGAACAGAGGATATGCTAGGTGTGGCGGGTACAGCCCCTGCTCAATAATCTCAGCTGTACGGAGTGGAGACAGGGGTATCCTTACAAATTGAGGCTATTCTTACATACATTACCAGTCCCAGGGCAGTCAGAGCTGCATAGTGAGGCTCTGTCTCAATTCAGATGACAGAGAATGTACAGCCTAGAATTCCTCATTGAGAGGCTAAAGGAAGACCAGGCATGGTGGTGCATCCCTGTAACCCTAGCGCTTCAAGAACAAAGACAAGGAAGTGACTTACTGTAAGCTGGAGGCCAATCTCATTTACTATAGCATATCCAAGGCCAGCCAGGGTTATATAATGAGTCTCTGTCTCAAAAGGCAATAGATGATACATAGATAGTTAGATGAATAGATAGATAGATAGATAGATAGATAGATAGATAGATAGATATGAAAGCAGTGTATGAGGTGGCACAGCTGAAATCAGATGAGTCTGTGCTCACATCAGATTGGAGGAGAACATGGGAGAAAAATATGCTACACCATAGACTGTCCTCAAAACGGCCACAGGACAGAAGCCGAGCCTGCAGTGATACCCGATCCCCTCTTACTGTGGAGTCTGTGCCAGACCAGGGACTTCCTTGAGATTCCTCTATTGTTCTGTCCTCTCAGAGCTGCGGGAACAAAGTTATTCCAGACTGTATACATGTGTCAAAACATCACATAGTACATGGTTGTGTGCCTACAATGTTATCTCCCAGGGTTTTTAAAAATTAACTAAAAATACAGTTGAGGAAGGGACTGGGGAGATAATCCTGTTGGTAAAGTGTTAGTCACACATGCACAGGCACCTGATTCTTTATAAACAGCCAGGCTGGGCAGTGAGCCCGTGTGATCCCAGAGCTCAGGAGACAGAGACACATAGACCCCTGAGGTTCGCTGACCAGTTAGCCTACCCTAAAGTTAAATGAGCGACTGACTCAGGGTCACTGTAGCCTGGGACGTGGAGAACAGCTATTCTCTCAGCCTCTAGTTAGGGGACAGGGGACAGAGAGAGTTTGACATGGGCTATTATCCAAAGAACACAGAACTGAGTTTCTCAGAATGGCTGCTCTACCATCTTGGTTCACAAACTTGATGCTTACCTCAGCCTCCTGACCAACTAATCTGCCTGGCACCTGAAGGGTATTACTTTCCCTCGTCTGATCACAGTTTGTCCCCGACATGCACCAGACAGTTTCCTTCCTCCACACACAGAGGCTTCCCTTCATCCTTCATCTCCCTAAGAGCAGCAAGTCAAGGGCCTCCCACAGCCTTGAGACCCTCGGTTTATCTGCCTCACCCAAGATAGTGTGGGAGATGAGCAAGCTGTGGAAAGTGCCCCCACAACCCAGCCCAGAGCCCAGAGGGTTACCGTGTACTTAGCCACAGTTACCCTTTCGGCCCACGCTGAATAGCTCAGGCACAGCACAGGGCTTGTTGCTCAGAGGACTGCTCGCTGAATCGCCCACTGTCTGCCCAGCACTCCCCTAACAATTACCAACAGTGGCAGGGCAGCCAGGGCTGGTGGCCAGAGGGGGAAGGGGACCCTAAAGCTTTGGCCCAGGTCCCTCTACTGGATTTCTCCAGAGATGCCACTCAGTACCAGCTCCATCCGGATGGGCAGACTGGGTGATGCTGGGGCGAGGAGGCGGGGCGAGGCTTGACCTATAGGAAAGGGCTGTTCTGCATGGCCGGGATAGTGATTTGAGGGCTTTGCAGCACCACCGGCCTCTGCAGACAGCTAAAACGTGCCTGTGTAATAAAGGTCCAGTGTGGCAGGCTAGTGAGCCGGTGGCCACCGTGCCGGCAACGTGACGTGAGAGACACATTGCCCCGTGCATTCCTCAGTCCGCAGATCGCCATGCAAGGCACAAGTCACAGGCAGAGCAAATAAGACCTCTCAAAGCAAGGTAAAGGGACACTCAGTGGGGTCCCATGGCAGCTGCTGGGCAAATGACATCCTGAAAGAAATGAGAACGAGCTCAAGGAAGACACCAGCCTCAGAGCAGCGGAGCCTAGGGGACCTCTGGGAGCCTCTGGAAAGCATCTCATGTTCATGCCCAGGGGAAGGGTAATTCCCGAGCACCTGGAGATTCACTTGGAGCCATTTGTCAAAATGACAGCCTCGCCATGCAGCTCTGGGACAGCTAATGTAAATAAGAACCGCCAGACTCTAGGCAAAAAGCTAGTGGTTATTCCTGTTTCCCATCTGCTCAGGATTTCTCCCTCCCATTGCACCTGGGCCTGCCTACAGTGTACAGATGACCTGGGTCCTTCAGAGGGACCTCCCAATGCTGTCTCCCTCTGAGCCCTGTCTGCTCCTAGGGTGACCCAGATCAACGTTCATCCAGGCACAAACCTACAGTGGTCTTTCTCTACCCCTTTCCTCTCCCGATAAATCTCTGTGAACCTGCTGTGTTAAGCACTGGACACATAGAGAAGAACTCACTCATAAAAAACTTACCAAGTTGGGGGCAAAGTACCAAATGGCAGTACAGTACCTAGTGCTTGAGAGTGGTACCCGAGGGCAGAGCAGGATGCACGAGCCAGCCAGAAGTGGGTAAAGACATCTGTGTGGACCACGTGAGCTGATCCCCAGGGATAAAAAAGGCAAGGGGACTCCAGGGAAGAGAGCATCAGCAAAATTGTGTGTGTGTGTGTGTGTGTGTGCGTGCGTGTGCAGGAGAAAAGGACATGGCACATCTAAGGAACCACTAGTGTTTTGACTCGACCTCCAGACAGGTGACATGTCTGGAGGACATGACTTGAGGGATATGGAATGTTGTGTGTGGCGGGGGGTGGGGACTAGACTTTGTTTAAAGGCCATGAGGTATCACAGAATGACTTAACAAAGTATAGAAGCAGGTGTGGAGGTCCGACTCTGCCTTGGGAGCCAATAGGTGGTAAGGTAGTGGGATTCAGAACCGTGACGTGAGGTTGAAGAGATTGCACTGCTCTAACTAACAGAGGACTTGGGATTGGTCCCTGCACCCATGTCAGGCAGCTGATGGCCTTTCTGTAATTCTAGCTCCAATAGATCAGAGATCTCTTGTTTTCTTGTGCACCTGTGTGTGTGTGCGCATGTGTGTGCGCACACTCACACACACTTAAAAATAAATATCTAGAAAGAAAAATAGTGAACTAAGATGGATGAGTGGGTAGACAACTAGATTTAAATTACAGATTGCACATAGTGGTGCAGGCTGTAATTTTAGCACTGAGGAGGCTGTCAGGAAAAACAACTATATACTCCTCCTCCTCCACAAGCCATATGCTTATGGGGGGGGGTATTTCGATAATAAATAAGGAAACAGACAAATGCCAACGGAGACAAGATTCATATATCGTGAAACCATTTTAATTTGAAAAGCTCAGTGGCCTTCAGTTCAGGTACCACCCCTATCTAGCCCCGAGCATCCTAACGCCTCAGAAGGAAGCTCAGTTGCTCCCTGTTCTCTACCCTTCTCCCCTCAGTGGCCTCCACTCTTTCTGTCCATGAATGCACTTGGGCCGGACTTTCACATAAATGGAAGCAGGCACTCTATGGGGCTTGCCCATGGCTGCTTTCACTTTGCCAAGAAGATCTGAAGTGGGTGGGGTGACAGGTCCTGGTCACCACCGGAAGAAGGGAAGAAAGATAATAACTTATCACTTTAGTAACAAGTGGGTATCCCCAGAGGAGGACACCCCAATAACTAGCCTGGAGGAGTGAGAGCCAAAGAAAGAGGAAGGTAGTCCGCTTCGTTTGGGAATGTTAGTTCTGGGGTCCTATGTACCCCATGTGGAGATACCAAAGGCGGACTGGAAGTGTAGATCTGGGGGTTGCCAGCCTGTGACTAAACTCAGTTACAGAGAGTGTGGAGAATGAAGGCTTCAATCCAAGGGACAGAGGCATAGTTTCCACAGTAGAGCTGAGAAGGGACATCCAGTCCCATCACTTGAATGAGAATGGGCACACAACTCAAAATCTCCTAAAAACAAACAAACAAACAACAACAACCAAAACAATCCACTGAACTATCTCTTTATGGGTGAAATGTGTAGTACAAGAAAATTTTGTGAGACAGGCTCACATTGTGTAGCCCAAACTGATTTTAAACTACTGATTCTTCTGCCTTGGCCTCCCAGTTATTGGAATTACAGGCATGCACAACTATGTTATGCTTAAGATCATATACATATATACATATACATATACATATACATAGAGAGAGATTTATTTTATGTATGTGAGTACACTGTTGCTCTCTTCAGACACCAGGAAAAGGCATCTGAGCCCATTACAGATGATTGTGAGCCATCATGTGGTTGCATTGAACTCAGGACCTCTGGAAAAGCAGCCAGTGCTCTTAATCACTGAGCCACCTCTCCAGCCCCTTAAGATTATATCTTATAATAAGGCTATTTTGAGAGAGAGAGAGAGAGCGAGAGCGAGAGCGAGAGCGAGAGCGAGAGAGAGAGAGAGAGAGAGAGAGAGAGAGAGAGAGAGAGAAACTGCAGTAGAAAGAAGAGGGATGTACAATTAGTTTTTTAACGGCCCTGACACAACATCTGATAAGAGTGATTGGTTTGTCTCCCAGTTTGAGGCTAGTCTATCACAGCTGGGAGGTCTTGGAGCAGGGGCATGAATCCACTGGTCATTTCATGCCCACAGGCAGGGAGTGGGAGAGCTATTCCCCATTCAGTATAAAAGTTTCTGGAAACACCCTCGCAGAAACACACAGAGGTACATTTCCATGGAGATGTTAAATCCAGTCAGGTTGACAGTGAACACTAACCATCACAAGGGTAAAGCCAAGAAGGTGAGACAGACATAGAAGAGCCTAGACAAGAGCAGAAACCAGAGCCCAAAGAACTGCAGGATGTCATCAGAGGGCTGGATCTCAAGGACTTTGACCCTGAAGATATCCTGGACAGCCTCTCCACATCCATTCAAGCTGATCTTTCCCCTCAGACACTGTGATCGAAAGTCTATTGACATTTCTGTATTTAGATTTTCCTGTCCTTCCTGCCCATGTGACCTTTACACATGGTCCCCAGTTGCTCATTTCTCCCATCAGCGACTACTGGCTCTGGTAGCTCTTTCAAGATGGTCTCCTTTTCTTCTCCTGTGCTACTGAGTCACCCTTCTAGGTAGAGATCCAGCATTCAGCCAGAGTTGTGCCTCCTACAGTCCCCATTGGGAAACATTGGCTCTCTGACCAACCTAGTAAAGAGCCCTTCCCAAGCCCACTACGGAGCCTCAAAGCCGCCTTCCCACCTTACCACGGGGCTTTTTGATGTGGCCTGCCCACAGCTACTAAGCAGAGGGCAACAACACCCAAGTTAGCCTGGGTGACAAGTGAAGGACTCGGGAGCCACCCGACACAGGTGTGCATGGCATTCATCAACCCTGACCACCTCTCTCCACTGCAGATTATTCAATGGTGGTGCCAGAGTCCGTGTTCATAGGCCTCTTCGTGCTGGGCATGCTCATCTGGACTCTTGTGGAGTACCTCATCCACCGCTTCCTGTTCCATATGAAGCCCCCCAGCAACAGCCATTACCTCATCATGCTGCATTTTGTCATGCATGGCCAGCACCACAAGGTGAGCAGGGTGGGTCCCACTCTAGGCCCCAACACATGCAGCCAGCTCAACAAAGCCCTGAGGCTACCACCAGCTCCCACGAGCCTTCCAGAGAATCCAGTTCTGGGCTGGAAGTGACGGAAACCAAGAACGCTTTGAGATTTCTCAGAGGGGTGGCTGGGTTGGACATTCTGATCCGAGCCAGGTAGGGACGGTGTGTGCCAGGTGTGTACATGCTCTAGTGTGGTACACACCCGCATCCCCCAGATCCGTCATCATCTTTAAAGCTCACAACTCATCCACTCACCCAGCAATGTTGTTGGAATGCTCCAGGTATTGAACCAGACTTCAATGAACAAAACAGACAAAACCCCTCATGCTGGTAAAGCTATCTTCTGAAGATGGCATGCCTGTGGTCCTATTCCACAGGAGAAACTGAAGCTTGGGGGAGATTAAGGAACCGAGTAATCAGCCCTCTTCCTTTGAGGGTCATGAGCCAAAGACTTGGGCTCTGATTCTATGGCTCCCTGTAAACCCTTTTCAACAAAGAAGCCTCCGGTTGAGGAATCGGGTCGGGGAAGCATCATGCTCAACTTCTAAGGTCCCCTCACCACAGTCTACCCAGGCTGCTGATGCACGGCTCTCCCATACAGCATCAGACCTCAGTCTCCTGAAAGCCCTGTAACAAAGGACCTGGTATTTGGGTATTTGAGGTAATGGCTTCTGGCTAGTAGCAAACAAATCCCAGAACCCAAGTGGTCTTAGGAGATGGTGTACCCTTGGGAAGTTTGCCAGGTCCCATCCTGACTATGAAATAAGGAACGGAACACTTTATCTGGGTCTTTCAGGCATGTTGACCTACCCGTCTCAAAGCAAACAAAGATACCAGGCCTTTGCAGGACAGGTCACTATCCCCTCATTGGAACACCCAGCTGCTCCACTCCATTCTTTAGAAGAAGCATCTCCACTCTGACATGCCATAGACACAGATAGGCCACCGGCCTTTGGCTGCCTCTGACACCCTCACCTCTCTGCCAACAGGCACCCTTTGATGGCTCCCGTCTGGTCTTCCCCCCAGTGCCAGCCTCTGTAGTAATTGCCTTCTTCTATGTGTTCCTGCGGCTCATTCTCCCTGAGACTGTGGCAGGCATCCTCTTTGCTGGGGGTCTCCTGGGCTATGTCCTCTACGACATGACCCATTACTACCTGCACTTTGGCTCACCACACAAGGGTTCCTACCTGTACAACATGAAGGCCCACCATGTCAAACATCACTTCGAATACCAGAAATCAGGTAAGGCTGAGCCTCCCCGGCCTTGACTTTTGTTTAGTGACCTATTTGGCAGATTCAGCCCCAACTAAGAGCCGGGCTCCATCCAGGGAATGGCCTATACAGAGAGCTCATTTGTATAGACAGCTATGCAGAGAGGGGCAAGCAGGGAAACCAATACATGGCAAAGATGATCTCAGACAGTAGTTTAGTGTCATAAAGAAAATAAAGCAAGAAAGCATTAGGCTGGGGAGTGGTAGTGCATGCCTTTAAACCCAGTACTCTGGAGGCCAAGGCAAGAAGATCTCTGTGAGTTCCAGGCTAGCCTGGCCTAGGTAGGGAGTTCTAGTCCAACCAGAGCTATATAGTGAGACTCTGTCTCAAACGAAACAGAAAAAAAGATATTTAACCAGCATAACCAAAGGATTACCATCTTGTAATTGACATAAAGAACATATATATATATATGTGTGTGTGTGTGTGTGTGTGTGTGTGTGTGTGTGTGTATGTGTGTGTGTGTATGTGTGTGTGTGTGTGTGTTAGCTTACATTCTCTTACACTAAGTCTATTTTGTACTGAGAACACATCTCAATTCATATGCTAAATTTTCATCAGAAATACTTGATCTATAAAAATCTGCAACTAAAAAGACAGATTGGTGGGGGCTGCAGAGATGGCCCAGTGGTTAAGAGCACTACTCCTCTTCCAGAGGCCCCGAGTTCAATTCCCAGCACCTACCTGGCAGCTCACAATTGTCTGTGACTGCCAATTCCAGGGGATCTGATGCCCCCCCACACACACATATAGTCAGGAAAAACACCAATGTACATATAGTAATGAATAATAATATATAATAATAATAGTAATAATAATAATGCAGATTCATCAATATAAGTTGCTTCAAGTTGAGTTATCCAGTAACTGAGTCAAATATTTGAGTTCACATCAAAGCTTAAAATAGTTTGAATTGAGTGAAATCCTAGCCACACTCCCAGGACTCGTTAGTCAAGTGATTCTTGTAACTACCATGCTGACACATAAAGCCCAAATAATGAATTCAAGAAACAGGTTTCTGCAGGAGTCACTGGAGCTGAGACCAAATGAAAAGAAGGCAGTGTCTGATGTCTGGGAGGCTGGCTTTCCAGGAACAACTCCCCAGATAGGAATGGACTTGTCCCAGCAAGGAAGAGGGAAGCTGGGGGCAGGGGAAACCTGGGAATACAGGTAGGGCCAAGCCAACCTGGAAACAAGACAAACACAGGCGTTTGGTCCTTGGTCCCTGGGTGTTGAGTCTTCCCTAGAGCTACTTCCCCAGGTAAATGTCTTTCTTCTCTTCTGCCAGCACCTCATCCTCTGTCCCGTTTGTCTCCCTCTGCAGGGTTTGGCATCAGCACTAAACTGTGGGATTACTTCTTCCACACCCTCATTCCAGAGGAAGCCCACCCGAAGATGCAGTGACAACCCCTAGACCCTCTGTTCTGCCCTCGGTCTATCCCCAGCCTGTATCCCTGTCCTATCCCCACCTCCACCCAGACCTGCTGAGGTCAGCTGAGCCAGGCAGGATGGGCTCTGTCTAGCCCTGGGGCTTGGTGGAGACCTGAAAGCAGGACTTCCCTTCTGGCTTACTGTGTGAGGATAGCATCCTCTTGATAGCCAAGTGGCCCTTAGGGACTGGCTCATTCCCAGAGAATGATGACCTACCCATTGGCATTCCTGCCTAAGCTTCAGCCCTCAGTGTTGTTTCAGGGTCCAGACAATGGTCCCAAGGGGCATGAAGGAAACTGACCCCACCTGTGCCTTAGAACCCTGGGCTCCCTGGGAGCTTCCCCATGCAGCAGAGGGACCAGTGCCACAGTAGAAGCATGGTGTACAGGCCTGTGGCCACATCGTACTCTCCTGGCCTTCTTTGAGAGAGTTTGATGGGTCAGAAGTAAATGAAGGGCTATTCTAAGAAGAGACAGCATGATGTCTCCCACAGGCCATTCCCAGACCCCAGGACAGCGGCTCTGGGCCCTGCCAACCCCAGATACCAGCTGTGCTATCAGCTGCTTCAGCGGAAGTAATCCAGCACTTATCTACCTGGGCAGAAAACATGAGGGTATCTGGCATCCTCTACAAGGCTGACAGGAACCCTGGCCCTTGTCTTTGGGAATCAACCGTGGCTTTCTCTGTCTCCCCTCTCCCCCAAGAACCACAAAACAGCTCCCCAACAGAGTCTGGAGAAGTCTGCGTTGGTGAGAGCCCCACCCATACTTGGTCTCCACCTGCACAGGTAGAAACCTGTCCTCACTCAGGACCCTCCCAGCAGTGCCTCCTGAAGCCAAGAAGGGGCTTTTCTGTGGTGCCTTATCACCCTCCCCTCCTCCCAGACCGTCCTTTCTTGTAACCAGATCCCTCACTGCTCCCCAAGCCTTATTTATAAACTACATAAATATTCTTAATCTGGCCCCAAATGAAGTAGCTGGTCAGATGGCCCTTTCTAATCCTATGTATTGAGCTTATGTAAAAAAGAAAAAAAAATCATCTTGCCTTCCTTTTTGTTCCTTTCTTACCCATACGCGATTACTACTTGAAACTTGTCAAAAACCCCAATGGGTGCAAAGGCTAAAGAGAGGCAGTGTGACCAGTCTATGATTTGTACTGTTTACGGTGAAGCTATCTAGAGATTTTGGGATAAATATACAAAACTGCAGTTGTGAAATAAAGATGTAAATAAATTGTATATTTTGAAAAATAAAACATTGAGAAGAAACCAACAAAGACCCATTGGTGTTTGTCGATGGTGACTGGACTCTGTCATCATTGGGAAGGAGGGACACTGGTCCAGAAGGAGAAAGATGTTACCACAGCGAGCAAGCTGTACCCAGTTGCTGGGGAATGGATAATAAAAAGCTGACTGACAGGCTGGGAGTCATAGTGCACACCTTTAATCCCAGCAGAGGCGGAAACAGATCTTGAGTTCAATGCCTGTCTGGTCTACAAAGTAAGTTCCAGGACAGCAAGGGCTGCACAGAGAACTCCCATCTCAAACAACAAACAAACAATGAAAAACCAAAAAGTTCTCCGTCCCTCAACTATCCACTGCCCACAGTTCCTCAGTATAAACTCTAGCCTGGCAATCATCTCCCTCATCTGTGCTGGGATTTTGGCTAACTCGATCTTGGGTAGGTCTTACGCAAGTGACCTCAGCTGCTGAGAGATCATGATTTCAATAAACATACGTCCAGAAGACAGCATCTCCGCAGCATCCCTCATTCTTTACGCCTCCTCTTCTGTCATGTTCCCTGAGCATGGTGGTGTGGAGTTCACATAGATGTCCTGTTTAGGGCTGACCACTCGGTCTCTTGGTCTCTGCACTGTGACCAGGTGTAGGATAGGGGACTGCTTCAGATTGTCCACAGCTGCTGACTATGATTTGCCTCTTGCTCTAGCAGGGCCTCCAGATTGACAGTGGCAGATAGTTTCGGTGATTGTGTGACTCTGGGAATTGTGGGAACTCTTCAGAGAGTATATGAATGCTAGGGCCCCAAGAGTGGGCTGTTGTTTTTTCTTTTTCTTTTTTTTTTTAAGGTAGTCATGTGCAAAGAAGAAACAGAAACAAGAAGAAATTAGATATCCTGAAGATGAAACTCCTAAGCAGCAGGAAGAAGTCTAACAATAACGTCTCCCCTTTTCCTCCCCCATCCTTTTTTTCTCTCCTATCTAGTGTTAGGGGCTTGAAACAGCGGGAGAAATGGGGTGGAGAAGGGTGGAAGATTAAAGAACCCACCAAGTAGCAAAAGCTGGCTACAGGTGGTAGCCAAGGGCAATAGCATTTAAACAATCTATCCAACATCAACAGAAAAATCAAGAAAGCTTGCCCAAAAGAACTGTTTAAATTCTGATCAAAACAAAGCAAATACACAAGTTGTCCGTTATTGATCTAGCAATTGTCCTTGCCTGATTTCTCTATCGAACACCTAGCCCCACCCAGGTGTTAGCACTCCCCAGATCATTGGCTCTTTGGGTGGCTGGAGGAACTACCCCCTCGATTCTGTTCCATTGGATTCTTCCTTTAGCTCTGGGCTCTGATCTCTGCTTTGAACTTTGTATCCTTTCGTCTTGTACACAGAAAAATAAGCAACTTGTAGCAAAGCCCAGTTTAAGTCAACCTTGTCTCCATCTGATGTGCCTAGAAACATTTGGATTTTTGCCTCTTCTTCTAGTCCCTGGACTCTGCTGCCCTCTGGTGACAGCATGCAGGCCTGCCTTGTTAGGACAGTCCTCAGAGCTCCCTTCCCGTCTTGTTCTCTTGACTGACTTTCCTATCTCATCTACTGTTTGAGGAAGAAATGGATACTCTCATATGGATGCCCAAGCAGCCTCAGAGGCTGGAGTTTCCTTTGAAGGTATTCTGCGCAATGAATGAGTTGTATCTATAAGGCTTATTGCACAATAAGTGTAAAACTTGGAAAATTCTGGGACTCCTCCCATCTTCATCACAGACAGACAGACAGACACACACACACACACACACACACGTGAGCTTGAAGAACACAGAAGGAAATCTCTTGTTCTGGCTAACATATAAAGGAGGGGTTCCTAGCTTCTTTTAGGCTTTCTGGAATGCAAATCCTCCAACAAGAACTACAGTGAATATGACACAGGACATGATTGAGAGATAAGGAGCAGGGGTTAGGGGAGGGTTAACTTTGAGAAGCATTAGATAAACATGCCAGGTTTATCTATTTGAAGACAAGACACCACAGTCTTTATGAATTTGTCACTCCCTTCCCCCATTGGCTTAGGATTACCTTCAGGGGCGTCACCTGTCTTTATTAAAAGCTACCCCCATCATCCAACTGTATTAGTCCATTTTGTGTAGCTATAACAAAATGCCTGAGAGTAGGTACTTTATTAAGAAAAGAAGTTGATTTCAATGACCGTTTTTGGAGGGTGAAAGTCCAAGGTTGAAATAGCTTCAGCTGGCCGGGCGGTGGTGGCGCACGCCTTTAATCCCAGCACTTGGGAGGCAGAGGCAGGTGGATTTCTGAGTTCGAGGCCAGCCTGGTCTACAGAGTGAGTTCCAGGACAGCCAGGGCTACACAGAGAAACCCTGTCTCGAAAAACACAAAAAAAAAAAAAAAAAAAAAAGAAAAAAGAAATAGCTTCAGCTGTTTGGTTTCTGGCTACATGACACACAAATACAAAATGAAATCTTTAAAATCAAAAGAAAATTAATGAAATTAAAATTTTGCTCAATACCCTAAGAAGAACAACCATAAGGAAGGTGTTCTCATCAGAGTTTCTATTGCTCTGATGAAACACCATGGCCAAAGAAACTTGGGGAAGAAAGGGTTTATTTAGCTTACACTTCCACGTTGCTATATAGGAGCTGATGCGGAGATCATGGAAGGGTGCTACCTACTGGCTTGCTTTCATGGCTTGCTCAGCCTGCTTTCTTATAGAACCCAGGACCACCAGCCTAGGGATGGCACCGCCAACAGTGGACTGGGCCCTCTCCCACTGGTCACTAATTAAGACAAACTTACAGTTGGATCTAATGGAAGCATTTTCTCAATTGAAGTTCCCTCCTTTCAGATGACTCTAGCTTGTGTCAAGTTAACATAAAAGTAGCCATCAGAGAAGGGTTGAAAGGAACACTATGCAGAAGAAGCACACAAAGAGAGACATTAGACACTGGGATGTGAAATGTACTGAGTCCTGCTTGCTCTTCCAATCGGTGTTCTATTCTACTCAGCACCGGTGGAGGCAGATCAGTGTGCACTCCTGTGTTTATTTTGCCCTGTTCTCCAAACACAAGACAAAGGGATGAGTCAACAGATGGGGGAGTAAAGCCAGCTGTTTGCCTCCAAAGGTTTGCAACGTCTTTCAATGATAATTTGTAGTTTCTAGTATCCTCACTGCAAACACGGTACCACTAAGCCCAGAAGTTAGATCCCAGCGCCTGCAAAAAGAGCACATGTCTGTAACTCCAGCTCTGGGGGGATGAACGTAGCAGATTCTAAGGACTCACTAGCCAGCCAGTCTAATTGAAATGGTGAACTCCAGGTTCAATGAGACGTCCGGTATCAAACAATAAGCTGGTGGAGAGATGATGGGTCAGCAATGAAGAGCACTAGGTGCTGTTCAGAAGCCCCCAGTTTCCACATGGTGGCTCACAACTGTCTGTAACTCCAGGTTAGGGGATCTGACACCCTGCCCTGCCTAGCCTTTGCAAGCTTTCATGTGGTGCACATACATAGTACATGCAGGCAAAACCTCTGTGTGTGTGTGTGTGTGTGTGTGTGTGTGTGTGTGTGTGTGTGTAAAAACAACTTTTAATAAGACAGTGGGAGGCTGTAGTGAATGTTGCTGTATGGGCTGTTTTTGTGTGTCAACTTGACACAAACTAGAGTCATCAGAGAGGAAGGAGCCTCACTTGAGGAAATGCCTCCATGAGATACAGCTGTAAGGCATTTTCTCAGTAATTAGCAGGGGAAGGCCCAGCTCATGGTGGTAGCGCCGTCCCCTCGGCTGATGTCCTGGGTTCTATAAGAAGGCAGGCTGAGCAAGCCATAGGAAGCAAGTCAGTAACCAGCACCCATCCATGGCCTCGGCATCAGCTTCTGCCTCCAGGTTCCTGCCCTGCTTGAGTTCCAGTCCTGACTTCCTTTGGTGAAGAACAACAATGTGGAAGTGTAAGCTGAATAAATCCTTTCCTCCACAACTTGCTTTTTTGGTCATGGTGTTTTGTCACAGCAATACTAAACTGACTAAAACAGTCACTCTTCTAGAGAAGCCAGTTCAATACCTAGCACCCTAACAGCCTTCACAACCATCTGTAACTCCAGTCCCAAAGGATCAAACACCCTATTCTGGCTTCCAGGGGCCCTGAGTATTCATGGTATACACACATATATGCAAGAAAAACATCCATGAAATAATTTAAATATTAGAATAAAATAAGATGGTGATACAATTAAGGAAGACACTGGGTGTCACCCTCTGGCTTCCATATACACCTGCCTAGGTGAGTGTACACATGTACACATGAGTGTGTGAGCACGTGCATGTGTGTGTGTGTGTGTGTGCGTGCGTGCACACACACAGGCAGACACACACACACATGTATACACTCACACACATACACACAAACACATACACATACAAATACAGTCACACACATACACACACACACAAACACATACACTCACACACATATACACACACAAACACATACAAATACACAAACACACATACACACACATACAAACACACAAACACACACACATATACATACACACATACCCACACTCACACACACATATACACATACGCACACATAAACTGACACACATACACACACACAAACACACACATACACACAGAAACACACACAAACACACATACACACACATACAAATACACATACCCACACTCACACACATACACACATACACACACACACACACACACACTGATCTCATCAGACTCACTTAAAATGTTGCCAGAATTTTCTCAGTAAGAAAAGAATTCTGTATTTAATTTCTAAAAGTCTTATTCTGTTTTACATTTAAATCTACAATCCCTTGGGGTTAATTTTTTATATAAGGTTTGCAGTTTACAGCAAGTTTGTCCTTAGTTGTTACTCCTCTGCTATTTGGATACCAAATATTGAACAAAGAACTTGTAATACATAAACTCTCAAGATCCATCAGTTAAAAAAAAAAAAAAAAAAAAAAAACGAAAACAGGCCAGAAGATTCACCAAACATTCACCAAAGAAGCAATTACTTATGGCAAAGAAGTCGTGAAAGATATTTAATATCATTAGGCACCAAGAAAACGTCTGTTAAAGTCACTTTAAGATATCCACACCCCTATTAAAATAGCTTTTTAAAAAAAACAGTGAGAGAACAAGACTCGGGCGAGGATGCAGAGGAAATGGGTATCTTGCACACTGATGGTGGAATGCTAGTAAATCCGCTTCAAAAGCTTCATACCAGATGCTTCCAATTCTAGCAGGCCAGTGCGCCCGGTTCAGCTACTGTTATGGTTGACTGGTGAGAGTTCACACAACTTCCCACTTCTTTTGACAACGGCCTTGGGCAGAGTGGGAGCTGCCTTTTGCCCTAGAACTTCAAGTGCTGACCTCTCCCCCACCTGAATCTGGCTGACTACCTCGTGAATCTAGTAAGTTTCCATGGAGATCACATCTTTCTTTGTCGTTAATTCGTGCATGTGTGTGTAGGCATATGTGCCATGCGAAAGTACGGTCAGAGGGCACCTTGCAGGACTTTTTTCTCTCCTTCCACTGTGTGAGTCCCAGGTGAACTCAGGTCCTCCGGCTTAGAGGCATGAACCTTTAACTGCTGAGCCATCTCGCCATCTCACTGGCCCTGGGATCAGTGGTTTTTTTTTTTTTTTTTTTTGTTTTGTTTTTTTTTTTTTTTTTTTTTAGGAGCCATGATCTTTTATTGGGGGAGGGTTCATCAATCCTTCTTGGCCGCCGCCTTCCTCATGGCTGCCAACACGTTGCTCAGCTCCTCCCGCTTTCTCTTGGCGCGGATGTGCGTGCCCTCCCTCTTCTTGATGAACTTGAGTGCGCGCTTGTCCTTGGACACTTTGAGCAACTCCATGGCGCGGCGCTCGTAGGGCGCGAAGCCGCAGACCTCCCGGATCATGTCCCGCACGAACTTGGTGTGCTTGGTGAGGCGCCCGCGGCGCCGGCTGTGTCTCGGCTTGCTGACTTTCTTCGTCACTTTGTGGCCCTTGTTGAGGCCCACGGCCATAGGGTAACGCAGGGCCATAGCTGCTGCTCTCCGATGGCGGCCAGGACAGGAAACGGATCACATGTTTAATAGCTTTTCTCTCTTCTGCCTTTGCTACTCTTTGCCGAGAGAGTTGACTCACAGTATATCATCACTGTGGTGGTTTGTATATGCTTGGGCCAGAGACTGGCACCATTAGGAATTGTAGCCATGTTGGAGTAAGTGTGTCACAGTGGGCATGGGCTACATACAACACACTAGTCCTGGCTGCCTGGAAGTCAGTATTCTGCTAGCAGCCTTCAGATGAAGATACAGAACTCTCAGCTCCTTCTGCACCATGCCTGCCTGGATGCTGCCATATTCCAGCCTTGATGATAATGGATTGAACCTCTGAACCTGTAAGCCAGCCCCAATTAAGTGTTGTCCTTATAAGAGTTGCCTTGGTCATGGTGTTTGTTCACAGCAATAAAACCCTAACTAAGACAATTATGTACATGAATCCTAGACCTAAGACAACTGATGATGGAGAACAGTTACAAAGTGGACCTGGTGGCCTTGAGTCTGTTATTCCAACTACATGGGAGGCTAAGAAGTGGGGGTTAGGGGGTGGTCACAAAAGTTCAAGACCTGCTCTGGTAACTTAGAGAGACCTTGTCACAAAACCAAGAGGGGGCTGGTATGCAGCTCAGTGATAGGGAACTTGCCTAGCAAGCACGAACTCTTGGGTTCAATTCACAGTGCCACAGGGAAGGTGTGTAATGGAGCACTTCTGTTATCCCAGGATCCAAGAGGAGAGGCTGGAGGACCAACAGTTCAAGAACATCCTTGGTGCCGGGCAGTGGTGGCGCACGCCTTTAATCCCAGCACTTGGGAGGCAGAGACAGGCCAGCCTAGTCTATGGAGTGAGTTCCAGGACAGTCAGGGCTACACAGAGAAACCAAAAAAAGAAAAGAAAAGAAAAAGAACATCCTTGGCTACACAGTGAGTTCCATGCCAGCCTGGTCTACATGAAACTTTGTGAGGAATGTCTGTGAGGAGACAACAAATGAGAAAGGGCAAAGAAATGAGAAAATAGGTAAACTAAGCCCCCCAGACACCCCCCAACTGGGTCACCTCAAGGTCCCACTGTACAATTTATTTCTATTCTTTCCCAGCTATATAGCCTGAGTAAGCCTTTCTTTCTTTTCTTTTTTTTTTTCTTCTCTTTATTTTATTTTTTATTTTTGAGATAGGGTTTCTCTGTGTAGCTTTAGCTGTCCGGGAACTGTCTTTGTAGACCAGGCTGGCCTCAAACTCACAGAGATCCCAAGTACTGGGTTTAAAGGTTTGTGTCACCACCTTCTGGCTAATGAAAAGTATTTCTTATACTAGCTAACTGGGGATATAACTGACTTTAATAACAAACTCACCTTGAAAAATAACAAAGTTTGGAGATGACCTTAAAAGGGGGGAAAAAAGGAATTGACCCCTCCTTGGGTAGCCTTACACTCCCTTAAATTTCCTCCACTACTCCCCCTGCCCCCACTACTGCCCCAGGATTACTCAATACAAAGCAGCCAAAGGAACTGCCTCAGTACTTCTAGGGGCCACTCCCATTTTTATGTATTTACTGGTGCGGTGTGTGTGCATTTGCGTGCCAGGGCCTGTGTACATGTTGAGGTCAGAGGAATCCGTTCTCTCCTTCAGCCCCAGGAGAGGAAGATGACTCAGGTCATCAGGCTCACTGAGCCATCTCATCAGCCTCGCTTTAATTATGTATTTATTTTTTTAATTTTGCTGAACTTCAGGCTATCCCATACAGTGGTTATCAGGCCTCCCTGCAACCTTATTTTCTCAATCCCCAAATTCAAGACCCCAAATAGAGGACCTGGGAGGACTCAGAATAGCTATTTAATGGATTTGGAGAAAGGTCCAGAGCCAACTAGGGACTTCAACTGGGAGCTGTCCAGTAAGCGGGTGTAGGAAGCTGGCATATCTCCAGCAGGAGTAGAAACCCCGGGGAAGGCGTGTCGAGCTGACAGCGGCTTCCGGGGGAGGACTCGGGACAGAAACAGCTGTCCGACAGGTTGGTTTTGAGGGCTCCGCTGGGGCATTGCTGCGTTGGCCCAAATTTGACTTTAGGCGGGAACCGCGGCGGTTGTGGAGTCCCTCCGGGAGGAGAGAGCATTAAGGCTGCCCTAAGGGAAGGGGCTCAGGAGACCGGGGACCTGCTCCGGCCTGGCGTGCGTTGTCAGCGAGGCACAAGACCGTGGTCCTGAGCGCAGGATAGACCAGACGAGCGCCCCTCGTGATCACATAGAATCCAGTGAGCGCGGCAAGAGGAAGCAGGAGAATCACAGAATCAGAGATTGGACTTCCTGGAACTCAGGGTGAGTTGGTTTCGATTCCCTAACTCTATTTATTGGGCAGTCTCTCTGCTGAGATCTCTGCTGACCTTTTTGCCCAAGTAGAATGGAGATCGAGGAATGGGATTAGAGGAGAAGCAAAGGGTGGGGACCCGTCCTGAGGTGCCCAAGTCATAGAGTAGATGAGTAGTCAGTAGGACAATCAATTTCCAGCACAGACGATTACGGGGTTTGGGGGAGGGGTGGGGGGAAGCGGGGATTCGGGACAGGGTTTCTCTGTGTGACTCTGGCTGCACTGGAACTTGGATCTTCCGTAGACCAGGCTTGACATGAACTTAGAGATCCGCCTTCCTCTTGATGGCCAAGTGCTGAAACTAAATAGACATGTTCCAC
>NW_021604632.1:4405973-4434039 GCF_004785775.1 Grammomys surdaster
TCCTTTCTTTCTTTCTTCCTTCCTTTCTTTCTTTCTTTTTTTGTTTTTTTTTGTTTGTTTGGGTTTTTTTTGTTTTTTGTTTTTTGTTTTTTGTTTTTGTTTTTTTCCAGACAGGGTTTCTCTGTGTAGCCCTGGCTGTCCTGGAACTCACTCTGTAGACCAGGCTGGCCTCGAACTCAGAAATTCACCTGCCTCTGCCTCCCAAGTGCTGGGATTAAAAGCATGTGCCACGACCACCCGGCTACGATTCCAGTTCTTAAGTATGAATTCTCTCGTCCTTTTCTGGGGCCCATTTCATGAATAGTCTAATGTAATGTTTTTAAAAGAGCATCTGACTTTTTTTAGACTATGTATTTATTTGTTTATTGAAACAGGATCTCACTGTGTAGCTCTGACTGGCCTGGAACTCACTGTATGGTCCAGGCTGGTCTCGAATTCACAGAGATACCTGTCTCTGTCTTCTAAGTACTGGATTTAAAGCTATGCCACCAAGCCCAGATATATCTGACTTTTTTTTTTTTAATTGGAGGGGGGTAAGAGTAAATTAATATGTGTAGTACTACTTCCAGATTTTTCTCCTTTGCTCTCAAACATTCAAATAAGAGCCTTGACGCTCTTGGGCTCACCATCTGGGAACGGCTGGGCCCCAAGATCCATTGATTTTGTTGAAGAGCACCCTGACAGGCTAGAGAGATGGGTCAGCCGTTAAAGAATACCCTGACATTAATGCCTGTGCCTCCTGCAGGAATCCTGTGGACGAAGAAAACTAATTGCTCACATGCTCAGTTTCAGTTTGGCTGCTTGGTTTCACTTTTTTTTTTTTTTTTTGATAAGATTTATTTAATTTGTTTTATGTGAGTACACTGTAGCTGTCTTCAGATACACCAGAAGAGGGCATCAGATCCCATTACAGATGGTTGTGAGCCACCATGTGGTTGCTAGGAATTGAACTCAGGACCTCTGGAGGAGCAGTCAATGCTCTTAACCACTGAGCCATCGCTCCAGTCCTCTTAGTCTGACTTTTTGACTCATGTTTTATTTTTTTTAAAGATTTATTTATTTTATGTGTGTCTGTTACAGATGGTTGTGAGCCACCATGGCTTTGAGCATTTTGAGGGTTGAGGACATGGCTTAGCAGTTAAGAAAACTGGTTGCTCTCCCAGAGGACCCAGGTTTGATTCCCAGCATTCACATGACAAACTGTACTTCCGGAGGATCTGACCCCCTAGCTCTACACACATGTAGTGCAGAGATAGACATGTAGGCAAAACACTTGCACACATAAAATAAAAATTAGCAGCTCTAGCCATGCAATGGTGGCGTGTAACAGTGAATTAGTTAAACCGCTTTGACTCTTGCCTGGGCGCACACACGCCCCACCTGCCCAAGAGCTCTCTGGATTTGCAAATGAAAGACACACACACACACACACACACACATTCGCGCACGACAGCTAATTTTGATATGTCTTGACTAGTTCAAAGGCTGGGCATTTTTAAGCCTCCCCGCGGCTAGCACACATTTTCCTCCGGTATGCCTGGCTTAACACCTTCTAAATCTCTATTTTATCTTTGCGGCTCTGTTACCTTCTGGGCCCCTTCCCCTTCCCCTTAGGGCCGCATTCCTTTTCCACCTACATTATAAGATGCTTTCTCTCCTGCAGCTCCTAAGCTCCTAAATCTTATTCTTCTCCATCTGAGTCTCTCTCTCTCTCTCTCTCTCTCTCTCTCTCTCTCTCTCTCTCCCTCCCTCCCTAGACCCTTGCCCGTCTGGAACAATCTAAAAGTCCCGCTCCGTCTCCTTGCCCAGCCATTGGCTGTATGGCAATTCTTTTTTTTTTTTTTTTTTTAAGATTTATTTTATTTATTTCATGTATATGAGTACACTGTAGCTGTCTTCAGACACACTAGAAGTGGACATTGGATTCCATTACAGATGGTTGTGAGCCACCATGTGGTTGCTGGGAATTGAACTCAGGACCTCTGGAAGAACAGTCAGTGCTCTTAACCTCTGAGCCATCTCTCCAGCCCCATGGCAATTCTTTATTACCAATAGAAGCCAGCTGGGGGCAGGGACCCTCAGGTCTGGAAGTGCGGCTCTTGGGAGCCAAAATAAGAGAGAAGATTAGAACCAATTCCCAACAATGGCGCACACCTTTAAACCCAGCACTCAGGAGGCAGAAGCAGTCGGATCTCTGAGTTTGAGGCTAGCCTGGCCTACAGAGTGAGTTCCAGGACATCCAGGACTACATAGAAAAACCCTGTTTCAAAAATAGGTAGAAGATAGATAGATAGATAGATAGATAGATAGATAGATAGATCTTTAATTGCAGCATTTTTTTTGAGGCAAAGTTCTGAGGATCTCTGTGAGCTGGAGGCCAGCCTGATCTACATACTGAACTCCAGGACAGCCAGGACTACAATAGGGAGACCCCGTCTCAAAAGCCAAGAGTGCCTCTGGATCTGTTTCCATGGCTTTGAGCTCATTTGAACAACATCTTCATCTATCAAATGAGAATGCAATGGTGATGCTGCAGCACTCAGTGTGCTGCGAGCGAAGAGATCCATTGCTATGGTAACTGTCATTCATTATGGACTCTAGTTAGTTGCCTTTGGTTGCAAGCAGAGCACATGACTCAAACTGGCTTCAACAAAAGGAAGGCTGAGGGGGTCTGGAGAGATGGCTCAGCAGCTAAGAGTGCCATCTGCTCTTCCAGGGGACCAGGGATTCAATTCCCAGCACCCAAATGGCAGCTCACAATCATCTGTTAAGCCCAGGCCTAAAGACCCAATGGTGCCCTCTTCTGGCCACCAGAGGCACTGCATGCACATGGTACACATACTTGCAGGCAAAATACTCCTATGCACAAAATAAAAATAAAGATTAAAAAAAAAGGAGAAGAGGGAAAGTTGCAACCTGTAGATAGGAGTAACATAGGTTTCAGGATCAGTTGTCATCAACTTAGAATCTTCTTTTTTTTTTTTTTCTGTCATCCTTTGTAAACTTCATTACAAGCTGTAGGATAAGGGCCCTGTGGTGTCTCACTTGTATTCACAGGAGAGAGGGAGATTGAAGGAAACAGTGGCTTCCTGAGCTCTCTCAGAGGAGCCAGGCACTTACTCATCAAGCATTCTGTCCATCCAACTTAGCTCTAGAGCCAATTGTTTTTGGTTTTTAAAATATTTACTTATTTTATTTTCAATGTATGAATGATTTGCGTGTATATGCACCACAGGAAAAGAGACAGAAAACCAATGAGACTGATCGAAGCAGTCTTTTTTTTTCCCTCCCCCGACAAGATCTCATACTGTAGCCCAGGCTATCCTCAAATTCGCAGGAATTCTCCTGCCTCTGTTTCCCAGAGTTGATTTTCATTGCAATCCTGAATATCCTAGGCCAGCTGTGACTAAGGTGGCCATCAGGACTGGCAGTGTTCCTTTAGCAGATACGTTTTATTTGATCTACCTGGGTTGGACCACAAAGTGTTTGTTGGTTGTTACTTTAAAAAAAAAATGTGACTCTGTGTGTGAACTGAATGTTTGTATGCATGCGGTGTCAGGTACGTGTGTGAGAAGGTCAGAGGTCAAGGTCACCTGTCTCCCTATGGCTCTCCGATTTATTTTTTATTTTTATTTGTTTGTTTAAAGTGTGTGTGAGTGTGTGTGTGTCTGTTGGTCTGTCTGTCTGTCTACATGTAAAGGCCAGAGAACAACTTGAGGGAACTGGTCCTCCCAGAGCCAGACTCACAAATGTGCACCACCATGCCCATATGTTTTGTTTTGTTTTGTTTTTTATTGGTGCTGGGGATCCAAACTCGGGCTTATTCAGCAACCACTTTGTGGACTGAAATATCTCCCAGCCCCTGGCAGCATTTTAAGAACACTCTTTGGCTTGCTTGCAAGATTTAAAATCAAGAGATCTGACATGACAGTCCGGATTGCTGGCTGCTGCTGAGAAAAGGAGAGGCCCATTATCCTTGCAGAAAAGCAGATGTCAGCTTGCTCAATAACCTCCACACGTTTTCAGACAGACTGTGGGCCCAAGGGCCAGTTCATAGCTTTTTCCTATAGGATTTGAAGAAAGGGTGTGAGTCAATGGACTCCTCCCTCTATCAAAAACAGAGGGTACCAGGAGACTGCAACAGGGAGAACAAGGCCATTCTGAGATCCATAGCGGGAGCCCATCTCAAAAAAAGAGAAACATGGAGAAGTAAGAGACACACTCGAAGTCCCAGAAACCGAAAGGATGCTTTTCAGATTTAGATTTATGATCTTATCTCTTATGTGTGAATGTTTAGCCTGTATGTATGTATGTATGTATGTATGTATGCATGTATTGCACCATGTGTGTGCCTGGTGCCTTCAGAGGTCAGAAGAGCACACAGTGAGTCTCCTCTGCAAGAACAGCGCATGCAAGGGGCAGTGGTGGTGCAAGCCTTTAATCCCAGCACTTGGGAGGCAGAGGCAGGCGGATTTCTGAGTTTGAGGCCAGCCTGGTCTACAGAGTGAGTTCCAGGACAGCCAGGGCTACACAGAGAAACCCTGTCTCGAAAAACCAAAAAAAAAAAAAAAAAACAGAGCAGCACATGCTCTTAACCACTAAACCATCTCTCCAGCTCCAGGAGCTTCTCTCTAAGCTGTACTAGGGATCACTCACACAGAGACTTAGCCAGCACTGGGCAAACACTCCACCACTGGGCTAAAACACCAGCTTTGGATTTTTTGTTGTTGTTTTTGAGACAGGCACTCATTAGGTAGCTGGGATGGCCTTGAACTTGTGACCCTTCTACCACAGCCTCCCATATGCTAATATTTTAGCACCACAATACCTGGCTGGAAACATATTTCTTTGCAGCAATTGAGACTAATGCTAAGTCAGCTCACTCTACTGGTTTCAGTTGCCTGTTTGGCCCTTGGAGGTATTTCTCATACTTCAACAGGACATCTGTGTTAGGATAGGCTAAGTAATAAGACCAAGATGGCCTCAAAATATAATGGCTTTCATACAATTGAGACAGTATCTTCGATCATAGTCCATAGCAGAAATCCTAGCAACATGGCAATTCTCCTCCAAGCAGTTATGCAGGAGCCCGGGATCCATTCTTCTGAATACCAGTATCCCTGAGAGCCTCTCTTTGCAAACCCATCTCAGCCCAAAGTAGCACAAATCCCATCCACTCACAACCCATAGCCAGGTGCTAGTCACATGAGCTCAGGTGTTGCAGTGAAAGCTGAAGATAAAGTGCTTGGTGACCAATACTTCCCAGGTCAAGCTTAGTTACAGGGATAGAACAGATGTGGCAGACAGCAAACTGCCTCTTTGTCTTTTTGTTTTGTTTTGTTTTGGTTTGTTTTGGTTTGGTTTGGTTTTGGTTTTCCGAGACAGGGTTTCTCTGTATAGTCCTGGCTGTCCTGGAACTCACTCTGTAGACCAGGCTGGCCTCGAACTCAGAAATCCGCCTGGCTCTGCCTCCCAAGTGCTGGGATTAAAGGCGTGCGCCACCACTGCCCAGCTAAACTGTCTCTGTCTTACATGGTGGAGGGATCCCGTTTCTGGTGTTGAGATCACAGATACCCTTGACCTTCCATTAACTGAATATTAGATACACTGGGGATTGCAGTATTTCAGCAAATCTATGCATCTCTTTCAGGTATGGATAAATTGGGACAGATCATCAAGTTAGGCTACCTCATCTATGAACGGTGTGAAAAGATGAAATACTGCCGGAAACAGTGCCAGCGTCTGGGAAACCGTGTGCACGGCCTGCTACAGCCTCTCCAGAGGCTCCAGGCCCAAAGAGAGAAGAACCTGCCCGATGACATTACTGCTGCCCTGGGCCGTTTTGAGGAAGTCCTGAAGGAGGCTAACCAGCAGATAGAAAAGTTCAGCAACAAGTCCAATATTTGGAAGTTTGTAACTGTGGGCAATGATAAGATCCTCTTCCATGAAGTGAATGAGAAGCTGAGAGACGTCTGGGAGGAGCTCTTGCTGCTGCTTCAGGTTGATGAATGGAAGCTCGTTTCAGATGTCAGTCAACGAGCCTCCTGGCAGCGGGAAGATCAACAGGATGCAACGGAAGACTGCAGGTGAGTCTCCCAAAGGCTGAGAAAGAGTAGGCTGGGGCTAGGGGTAGGATGAAAAAGCAGATGGACTCAGGGAGCATCCTAGTCTCACTTTGATTTGCCAAAGGAGAGGAGTTTAAACAGTTGTGTGAGCCTGTGACTCAGAAATCCTGCTATGGTGAGACTGGTGAAATCTGGGGAAGCCTTTGTGAAATAGGGGGCGAGTTGCTACCTGCTCGTGAGTCCCCTCTGCTTCTCTACTCGCTCTTAAAAATATCTGGAGTTCCAATTCATAACTTATTGTTCTTAGATTCTATAGGTATCTTAATCAGGGTTTCTATTCCTGCACAAACATCATGACCAAGAAACAAGTTGGGGAGGAAAGGGGTTTATTCAGCTTACACTTCCATGTTGCTGTTCATCAGCAAAAGAAGTCAGGACAGGAACTCAAGCAGGTCAGGAAACAGGAGCTGATGCAGAGGCCATGGAGGGATGTTACTTACTGACTCGCTTTCCCTACCTTGCTCAGCTTGCTTTCTTATAGAACCCAGGACTACTAGCCCAGGGATGGCACCACCCACAATGGGCCCTCCCCCCTTGATCACTAATTGAAAAAATGCCTTCCAGCTGGATCTCATGGAGGCATTTTCTCAACTGAAGCTCCTTTCTCTGTGGTAACTCCAGCTTGTGTCAAGTTGATACACAAAACCAGCCAGTACAGTGGGACTCACTGTCACTTAAGATGAAGATTGTCCAGTAAAAAGAATCAATTAAAGCAAACCAAGGAAGTGTGGGTTGGGTACAGTGTACACAACACTGTTCTAAATCTTAGGGTTACAGTCCAGAACAAAACAGACAAAATCTCTAACCTCAAGGAATACAAAGCCCTGCTGATAGAAAGCTAAGTGAAAGTCACAAAGTAGGGTAATGGCACACAAAGGTTCAGAAAGAACAGGCAGAGTAACGTTTGACTGGACACCTTGACAAAGAAAGAACTAGCCACGCAGAGACACAATTGCCTTTGTAGTAGAACTGCAGAGAGGAAACCCTAATTGAACTACCGTGTTTCAAGTCTTTACTTTAGCTACATCCTCTGAAACAAGCCATCTGGCAAAACTCAGCATGAAGTTGATGAAGGTACACAGTTTACCCTCTTTGTTGCTATGGCAAGAGTGTGGCTGTATATGGTCACTACCTGGAAGTCAATAGGTAGAGCCAGTAATTCAACCTACCTGAGAGTCAGAATGGAAGTGTGAACTGAGGAGAGCATTTTAGAGGGTGAGGTAATGTAAGCCTGAACTAGATTGGCCTTCTAATTGAACGTAATGGAGGGCCAGACTCTAGAGAAGCGAGGCATGGTCTAAGCTGGAGGTGGGGGATAAGAGATGAGCCTAGGTCACCGGGCAAAGGAAGACAAAGGAAGCATGGGCAAACATGACCTCCTTAGACTTGTGATGACCCAGTATTATGAATCCCAACACTGTTATCTAAAAGATAGAAGGGGATGCTGGAGAGATGGGTCAGCTGTTAAGAGCACTGACTGCTTTTCTAGGGAACCCAGGTTCCATAGACAGCCATCATAATGAGGCCTTTTAATGAGAGAGCACTAGGAGAGGTCCCACAGTAGTATCATGTGACATATCCTGGCCTAGCTAATATGCCAAGGGGCCTGGAAGCAGGAACTAGGCAGGATTTATCCTATTGCTGCAAAGGGAATGGAGGCCTTATGAAAGCAAGAAAGCAAATGGAGCAAGTCTCTGTCTGAGAGAGAGAGATACTCCAGGGGAGTGATCTGAATTCTTTGATAGAGAAAGCACAGAAGTAAAGGGTCTGAAACCCAATGGTAAGCATTTGGGTAGAGAGAACAGGAGCAAGGAAGGGTGCTGGGCCAGACTTGAGCATATATATGAGACCTCACAGTCAGCCCACACAGTGACACACTTCCTCCAACGAGGCCACACCCACTCCAACAAGGTCACACCTCCTAATAGCACCACTACATTTGGGCCGGGCATTCAGACACATGAGTCTATGGGGCCATTCCTATTCAAACCATCAGAGAGTCTAACTCCAAGACCTGATATCTTCACACAGACATACAAGCAGGCTTACAAAATTCTTGTCATCTGAGAAGAAGGAACCTCAAATTGAGAAACTGCTCCAACACATTAGCTTGTAGGCAAGTCTGTGAGGATTTTTTTTCCATTAGATTGATGTGGGAGGGACCTGGGTTCAATTCCCCAGCACCCATACAATGGCTCACAACCATCTCTAACTGAAGGATTTAACACCCTGTGGTGGTTTGAATAGGTTTGGCCCCCATAGAGTCATGTGCTTGAATGCTTCGCCTGTGGGAGTGGCTCTGTTAGGAGGTCCCACCCCTGGGCTGGTGGTCCTGGGTTGTACGGGAAAGCAAGTGGAGTAAGTCACGGAAAGCACACCCATCAGTAAGCTTTGTCCCCTATGGTCTTTGCTGAATTTCAGCTGCCAGGTTCCTGCCTTAAGCTCCTTGCCCTGGCTTCCCTCGATGATAGACTGTCATATGTAAGCTAAGTAAATAAAGAAACCCTTTCCTCTTCAAATGTCGTTCGGCCACAGTGTTTATCACAGTAACAGAGCAAACAAGGACAGGAGAACACATGGATAAGTCTTTTAGATGCCCGAGCCCAGAGGAGTAACTGTGCTGTCGACTTGATACGGAGGCTGGTGTCCGGTTGTCAGAAGACATCTAAATGGGACAAACGAGAAGACTGTTAAGCAAATGAATACATTTTGTGATAAGAGCAACTAAGACATGTGTAATTGTACCAAATACCATCAAGGAGAAAAGAGAATCCAGGGATTAGGGAAGGTGGGCATGTTATGGTAACACGGAGAGGTTGATTTCATGTAGAGGGCAGGATTGGCTTCTATCTTAGTTTGGGTTTTATTGCTGCGAATAGACACTATGACCATGGCAACTCATGGAAAACATTTAATTAGGGCCGGTTTATAGTTCAGAGATGTAGTCCATTATCATGACGGGAAGCATGGTGGCATGCAGGTATGAATACACATGCAGAGGCGACTATTAACAGTACTATTTCCTACCAAGAGACCATTTAGAGTTTAAAGACTGTCACCTTGGCGGTTTTAATTAACATTTTGGTTTTGACGCACACGTAGTTTCAATTTAACACTTGTATTTTTAAACATGTGTTGCCCCCTTTTTCCTGCAGAAATGAAAACATAAAAGTTATTTTGATGCAGTTGCAAATTGGCATGGAAGAAATCAACAGAACCCTGAAGCAATGTAAGTGTCCCTCCCCCGATGCAGCGAGTGCTCCCAAGCTAGAACCCATCTCTCTGCTTTGCTCCTGCCTGCTCCATTTCCTTTGCTGGTTAGTACTGGAAACAGCTCACAGGTTTTGGGATGTGGTCACAGTTAACCCAGGCTTCTGTCCATGAAGTAGCATTTGAAAGTGGCCTCTTCACCAGCAAGAAATCCATAGGACCTGTCAGAATACTAAAATAGGCCAGGCATGGTGGTGCACGCTTTTAATCCCAGTACTTGAGACAGAGGCAGGCGAACCTCTGACTTTGAAGCTAGCCTGATCTACATAGTGAGTTCCAGGATAACTAGGACTATACGGAGAAACCCTGCTTCAATCAGTCAATCAATAAATCAATCTGCCTCAATCAATCAATCAAAATAATTTTAAGGGCTCGAGAGATGGCTCAGCCATTAAAGTTAGGCTCACTACCAAAAATAATTTTTAAGAAAGAATGCTAAAATAATTATAAGTTTCTCTATGAATAGCATCTATATCAGTCAAATTTTTGTTATAGTAACAAATACCCCAGGTAGTGGCTTAGAAAGAGATGGTTTACTTGGGTTCACAGTTTTGAAGAAGTTATGATTAGTTTATTAGTCCCGTTGTTTTTGACTCTGTGGCAAGGCAGCTTATCAGATAGACAAACATAATGAAGTGTAAACACTCACTTGCAAGTCAAGAAGTAAAAAAGAGAGAAGGAGGAAGAGCCTGGGGTTCCACAATCCCCTTTAGAAGCCTCCAGATACCTTAGGACCCACTATTTGTCTCCACAACCTCCCAACAGTATCACCCTAGAAGCAAGCTCTGGACAGATAGGCCTCTAGAGACATCTAACAGGCAAACTATAGCAGTAACAAAGCTTGCGTTCATTTACTGCCGATCCATAAGAAATTCAAACCAAGGGCTTTGGAGATGACTCAGGGGGTAAGTTGCTTGCTGCACACATGAGGACCTATGTTTGAATCCCTGGCATCTACATTTAAGAAAAAAAATAGGCAGGGGATCTCAACATTGGAAGTTGAAGACGAGAAGGTCTCTGGGGCTCACTGGCCAGCAAATCTAGCCAGTCAGCAAGCTACAGATTTCAGTGAGAGATCTTGTCTCAAAAGGTGGATAGGGACTGGAGAGATGGCTCAACTGTTACAAACCTCCACTAGTTCTGCAAAAGACCCAGATTCAGTTCCAGCATTCATATGGCGTCTACACTCACCCGCAACTCCAGTTTCAGGGAATCCAATGCCTTCTTCTGTCTTTGGGGGCCATATACACATGTGGTATACATATGGACATGCAGACACACACTCATGCACTGCACAGAGTGAGCTAGACACGCCCACGTCAATCAAGAAAACCCCCATAGGCCAATCTGGTGGGGGCATTTTCTCAATTGAGGTTCCTTCTTCCAAAATGACTCTATCTTGTGTCAAGTTGGCATAAAACTAGCTGGCACACAGTCCAAACGATGATTCTATCTAAATCTTGGAGAACCAAATATTACCATTACTTTCAGAAGCATGGGTGAGGAGTTATTTATGGGAATATAGGTGATCTTAGGTACTTGAATGGCCTAAAAACTTCCCACAGTAGTGTCAGCAATAAGTTAGAAAAGCTGGATCACCGGTCTCCTACACAAGAGTTTTCTCTCACTCAGCAATGTTTACTATGGAGAGACTTCTGTGAGTCCTGTAATTTTCTTGAGCTTCCTTGGTCTTGTAAGTTTCCTATGAGCTTTGTGAAATTCTGAGGAAGAAAATGTTTCAGTCCATGAGGAAACAGCCATCCAGCTGACAGCAATATAGTTGCTGAACTTGAACCATGTCTCTATTTGATCTGAAATAACTAGATACGATGCCAGGTATCTAGTGCCAAGTCATGCGGCAATAGGAGTAGAGATGGCTCTGAGATGAGAGAGGCTGTGGTTAAGGCCAGAAAGATAGGCAAGATTGGAAAAGGAGGCTAGGGATGTAGTTCAAAAGGAGGCTAGGGACATAGTTCAATGGTAAAGCATTTGCTGAGCATATGCAAATTCCTTGATTCAATTCCCATGCATTGTAATAAAAAAAAAATAGGTTGGAAGAGGGGGACAAGAAAGTACATGAAACTCACTGCCAACTTTAGTTAGCTGTGTCTCTATGTGTAACTCAGAAGCAGAGGACCTTCTGCCCTGAGAAGCTCTAGCCAGGACCAGTTCTGGTTCATGGGGTGGCACTCCCTCCCACATCACAAAGAGGTCACTTCCTTTCCAGCACTTTCCTAGCACACTGACTTTTTAATCTTCTTCTGTCTCAGGCTTACTAAAACCCACGTGGGAGATCCCACAAGATCTCCAAATCAAGGAGATTCCAAAGGAACATCTTGGACCTCCATGGACCAAACTGAAGACAAATAAAATGAGTACAATTTATAAAGGAGAGTATCACAAATCTCCAGTCACCATCAAAGTATTCAACAACCCCCAGGCTGAAAGTGTTGGGTAAGCTATGGGATATGACTCTTCATACATACCAACACTTACACTCCGTAACTTCCCAAAGAGAAAGGAATATTTTCTCCTTTATTAAATGGGGGGAAGTCAGGCTTGAAAGGGTTAAATGTCTTAATCTGTATTATTAAGAAACAGAGGCTATAGAACCAGAGAAGATAGGAGGGCTTCTTGCTCTTACAGAGGATCCAGGTTCAACTTCAATTCCAGAGGATCTGACATACTCTTGTGGCTCACAGGTGCCAAGCACACATATGGTACATAGACAAACATGCAGGCAAAACACTCATTCACACACACACACATACACACACACACACACACACACACACGCAAAAGAAAAAGAAATAGGCTAGCCTTGGGCAACTCTCTTCTACCCCAACTCTCTTTTACTCATGGCTTCAAGTATCTTTCAAATTATATACTCTTTTCCAGACACAGTAGTGCATGCCTTTAATCACAGCACCCGTGAGACAGATTCAGGCCATTTCTGAGCTCAAGGCCAGCCTGGTCTATATAGAGAATTCTAGGCTAACCAGGGCTACATAGAGACCTTGTCTCAAAACAACAGCAAAATTTTTACCTTATAATCCTCTTTCTCAGTTCATCCTCTTTTTGGTGTGGTGCTGGGAATTCTGTTTTATCATTGTATTTTCCTGTAAAATATACTCCTTTGTTAGTTTCTCGTAGGTGAGAGAGCAGTATGTCTATCAGGTACCTTCCTCACTTTCCTGACTCAGCATCGTGGAACATGCTGAATCATTTTAATTGAATCTGGTGACTCATTTGGTATCAGTGTGCATTTTGCCTATTTCCAATGATGTAAAACATCTGCTCCCAACTTTCTCCCATGGACAATGGTGCCACTATACATAGCCCTTACTGAGTCTGTATGACAATTCTGAGGTACTGGAAATCAAACCTTGGACTTTGCACATGGAGGAGAACACTCCCACTAAGCTTGTACAAGAATGTACAACACTTGTACAAGAATGTCTTTGGGCTGTAACTCCAGGATAGGAACCGTTGGATCACAGGTTCCACATATATTAAATTGGCTAAGTTCTACCAAAAAGCTCTTAGAGTGAAGTGGATGTAGCTACAGTATACAGTATACCACCTGCAGTGCCTGAGAACACCTATATTTTATACACTGACTGATGTTTGGTGTTTCTAAATTTGTTTTATCCTTGTAGAGTGTTATCAGATCTGAAAGCATTTCATTTACTAATAAATTTGATCATTTTCTTTCATTTTTTTTCTCTTGTTTTTCTTTTTTCGGTTTTTGTTTGTTTGTTTGTTTTTTGTTTTTTTTTTTTGAGACAGGGTTTCCCTGTGTAGCCCGGGCTGTCCTGGAACTCACTCTGTAGACCAGGCTGGCCTCGAACTCAGAAATCCACCTGTCTCTGCCTCCCAAGTGCTGGGATTAAAGGCATGCGCCACCACTGCCCGGCAACTCTTGTTTTTCAAGACAGGCTTTCTTTGTGTAGCTTTGGATGTCCTAGAACTTGTTCCTCTGTAAACCAGGCTAGATCTCAAACTCACAAAGATCCACCTGCCTCTGCTTCCCAAGTGCTGGGATTAAAGGTACAAGCCATCACCTCCCAGCTTGGGCATTTAATCTTATGTGTTTAACCATTTTAGCTTTGGTATTTTTGTTTTCTCACAAAGAATTAGGTTTCATTGTGACAGTTTTAAACATTTTATGTACATGTGTGAGTAAGTGTGTGTGAGTGCAGGTGCTCATGAAGGCCAGAGGCATCAGATTCCCCCTGATACTGCAGTTACTGGTGAGCCACCTATCATATGGGTGCTGGAACTCAAACTCAAGTCCTGTCTTAGGGTTTCCATTGCTGTGAAGAGACACCATGACCAAGGCAACTTGCCTTGATAAGTCAAGGCAAACATTTAATTGGGGCTTGGTTTACAGTTTCAGAAATTCAGTCCATTGTCATCATGGTGAGAAGCAAGGTAGCATGCAGGTAGACATGGTGCTGGAGGAGCTGAGAGTTCTATATCCTGATCTGAAGGCATCTAGAAGGAAGCTGTCTTCTGCAGGCAGTCAGGAGGGGGCTCTCTTCCACACTGAGCACAGCCTGAGCATGGGAAAATATCTCCAAGCCCACTCCTACGGGGACACACTTCCTCAAACAAGGCCACACCCACTCCAACAAGACCACACCCACTCCAACAAGACCACACCTCCTCATAGTAACACTCCCTGTGGGCCAAGCATTCAAACACATGTGTCTATATCTGTACTCTCAACTGATCTCCCACCGGGCTCATTATGGCATTTTTCTCTTTTTTTCTTTTCTTTTCTTTTTTTTTTTTTTTTCGAGACAGGATTTCTCTGTGTAGCTCTGGCTGTCCTGGAACTCACTCTGTAGACCAGGCTGGCCTCGAACTCAGAAATCCGCCCGCCTCTGCCTCCCAAATGCTGGGATCAAAGGCGTGCGCCACCACTGCTCGGCAAAAAGTGTGTAGCCCAGGCTGGCCTCGAACTCGTGATCCTCCGGCCTCTGCCTCCTTCAGCAAATCCTACCGGTGTGCGACATTTTTCAAATACAGTTTGTTTTTCCCTATCTTCTCCTGAACCCTCCTCCCCATAGTACCTTCCTTTTCCATTTTTGTGTGACATAAAAATGGAAAATTTTGCCCCTCCCCCTTCTCTCAACACCTCTTGCGATCTCCTTTCTGGTTTCATAGTCAATACCTATTCTCACAACCCCTTCCTTGCCTACACACAAGTATTAGAAGCTAGGATCTGCACATAGTAGAAGACAGGCTCTGTTGGAGTAGGTGTGTTACTGTGGGCATGGACCCTCATCCTAGCTGCCTGGAAGTGAGTATTCTGCTAGCAGCCTTCAGATGAAGATGTAGAACTCTCAGTTCCTCTTGTACCATACCTGCCTGAATGCTGCCGTGTTCCTGCCTTGATGATAATAGACTGAACCTCTAAACCTGTAAGCCAGCCCCAATTAAATGTTGTCCTTATAAGAGTTGCCTTGGTCATGGTGTCTGTTCACAGCAGTAAAACCCTAACTAAGACAGTCACATTTGCAATTTCTATGGGTTTTTTTTTCCCATTTGCAGAAGAGCCTTTATATCATGGAAATCAATCATTTGTCAACTGTGATATTGCAAAGAATATCTTCCATGATCTATCACATGGTCTGCATTTTAACTTTGTCTTTGATATCCATCATCCAACATGCATCTTTAATTTTAATTTAGGTACATCCAAACCTCACATTATTATTTGTGTTCTCAAAATACACTTCCCTGTGCCTAGAATTAACTTCCTTTCTCTCTCCCTCCCTCTCTCTTTCTCTTTCTTTCTTTCTTTCTTTCTTTCTTTCTTTCTTTCTTTCTTTCTTTCTTTCTGTTAGATGGGGTCTCACTATGTAGCTCTGGCAGGCCTGGAACTCTGGCCTCACTCTCATTGAATTCTACTTGCCTTGGCCTAAACAGTACTGGGATTAAAGGAATTAGGTAATCACATTATGTTGTTATTAATTATTATTATTTATTATCATTGTTATTTTAAACTTTTATTAAATTGTTATGTTATTTTATGTGCATGGTTGATTTTCCTGCATGTATGTCTGTATACCACTTGCATGCCTGATGTTTGCAAAGGCCAGAAGAGGGTATTGAATACACTGGAACTAGAGTTATGGATGGTTGTGAGCTACCATGTGGTTGCTGGGAATTGAACCAGGCCCTCTGGAAGAGCAGTCAGTGCTCTTAACCTCTGAGTCATCTTACTAGCACCAGGGTGGTTTTTTTTTTTTAAAGATTGATTGATTGATTGATTTATTTATTTATTTATTTATTTATTTATTTAATGTATGTGTGTGAGTACACTGTTGCTATCCTCAGACACACCAGAAGAGGACATCAGATCCCACTACGGATGGTTGAAAGCTGCCATGTGGTTGCTGGGGATTGAACTCAGGGCCTCTGGAAGAGCAGTCAGTGACATCTCTCCAGCTTCCAGTTCTAATTTTTAAGTTCAGTCTTTAATTCTCCTGGAATCAGTCTTTATATGTGATATCATGCAGGATCTAGTTTTGCTTTTTTTTCACAGAGTAAGTCAGTTTTCTCTATATTATTTGTTAAATAGCCCATTCTTTCCTCCACTGAGAGACAGCACCACACTTACTATGTAAGTTTTTGTATAAACATCGGTCTAGCTCCTGTATCTCTGATCTGTTCCATGGGTCATTTTATAGGTTTTTGCATCAGTGAACATACTGATTGAACTTTTTCGAGGGTGGTGAGATCTGTTGTTGTTATTGTTTGTTTGTTTGTTTGTTTGAGTCCTGGCTTGCCTAGAACTCACAGAGATTCTCCTGCCTCTGCCTTCAGAGTACTTAGATTGATAACCTGCACCATTACGCCTGGCTCTGTTAAGTTTATTTGTAAATTTTTGCTCTTCTTATACTATTGTAAGTGAGATTATTCTAATTTTATTTTCAGATTCCTCATAGCTGGCATATTGAAATGCAGTTGATTTCTGTATGCTTTGGTCCTGATCTGCCTCCCTGACAGATTGTGCACAAATATCACTTTCTCTTTCAGCCTCACACTTATGTACATGAGCAAATTGGACTGGATTGATGGGGACTGTGACCCTCTCTAATAACTGACACGCGTATTCCTGGGGTTGTTTTCTGGAAGAGAGTTTGTTTATAAATTTTCACTTAATATATAATCCCTAATTTCCTTATTTTTACTAACAAAGAACATATACCAGTTTTTCAGGACATTTACTAAAATAAAATGACATATTAGTATAAAAGTAATAATAAAAACTTGACATTCTAGTTTGCCATGTAAGTCACAAAAATAGGATTCTATCAAGTACCAGATAGAGATGAACAAATCCTATTATTCTTGTCATAGACACTTAGGGACTCATTCTGCCTTCAAGTTCATCTGGGAGTAAAACCTACAGCCAAGCCCATCACTCTGGTTTTCCCCATACCAAGAGTCTCTGATGGTGTCTCAAGTGCCTGCTTGTATGCATGCTGAATGTTTAGTATACTATACATTCTTTGAGGGACCGTCAAATTCCAAATGATAATTTCTCCTTTCACTGTCCTAGAATAGTGAGACTCACTTTCAATGAGGAGATCAAAACCATGAAGAAATTCGATTCTCCCAACATCTTGCGTATATTTGGGATTTGCATCGATCAAACAGGTAAGGAAGCTGCTGGGATTGGTCACTTTGACTGCCTGTGCAGAATACGCTGTCTGCATTTTAATGTGTTACCTTTTCTGAGTTTTAAAGAGAGGTTTATTATAGATCCGTAGGAGAGCCTAAGAGGTTAGAGAGCTGTGGTTTTCGATTTAAGCATGGAGGTCAGCCACATGGCAGACAAACAGCCTCATGTGCAAACAGCCACGTGATATGCAAACAGCCTTGTGTGCAAACAGCCACATGGTAGACAAATAGCCTCATGGTGTGCAAACAGCCACATGGTCAGAAGGAGAACTTTAGAGGAAGTAAAAAGGTTTAAAGTTCCAGAGGAAGCATACTTAAGCTCTTGTCAGCATCTTGAAGAAAAGACAAAAGAGAAGGAAAAAAATTACATCTTTATGAGACAGGCCTTAGAAAGGTAGGCAGGCCCACAGAGCCTTGTGGTGGCAACATAGCATTACACTCTTTTTTTTTTTTCTTGAGACAGGATTTCTTTATCAAGTAGCCCCGGCTGTCCTAGTGCCCATTATGTAGACCAAGCTGGTCTTGAATTCAAAGAGAACTGCCTACCTCTCTCAAATACTGGAATTATGTCTATGTGTGGCCCATGTGCTAAATTTTTAAGAGCAATTCACAGTGGTGAGGTGTAACGGCCCGTTCTGTTGCTCCGGTCTGCGGGTCAGGGCCTAGCAAGAGAGAGAGTGGGGACAGAGATGCGAAGAATGGAGACAAGACAGGGAGTCTGATCTAGAGATGAGACAGAGTCTGCTCTAGAGACGAGACAGAGTCTGCTGAGTCTGTTCTGGAGACAGAGTCTGTCCTGTTCTCTCCTCAAGTCTCTCTTTTTATATCTCTCCTCAAGTCTCGCCTGGAGTCTCGCCTTGAGTCTCACCTTGAGTCTCACCTTGAGTCTCTCAAGTGTTGGGATTAAAAGCGTGTGCCACCACTGCCAGGCCTTGATTGAAAGGATCAAGATAATTATCAGAGTGTGCTCAGCTGTTGTAGGCTGTTGAAAACAAGTCTCTTGTCAGCGTATATGGCTCAAGATGGCTGTAAAGATGATAGCTGCTTTCTGCTCAGAGTTGGCTCCCAACAGGTCCCCCTTTTTAAATTTGTTTTCAAAAGGGAAGGCTGGGAAAACTTACAGAAACTGTGCCTATCTTAGGTTGGAACAAAGGACCCCAGCCTCCCTTTCCCATCTCTGGATACTCAACAGCCATTGGTTGAGCTCCTGTCTTAGGATGGTGAGGCCTCCCAGTTTGGGGAAAGGGTCTTGAAATGTTCTCTTACCCGTCATTGACTATCCGGCTTAGCGCATAAGTTAGGGGTTAATCTTTGTCAGTCTTGATGACAGAGGTTTTGGAGTCTCCTATTTCCAGCCTGTAATAACAGACCTATATGGGTTTAATTTGAATAGCATCTATCTATTGTTGTACAAAAGCCATCAGTTTGTTGAACAGCGTGAACCCAAGAGACAAGAGACTTAGTAATGTCTGAATGGTTAGTGCAAAAGCAACACTCTTTTTAGGGTAGCACATAACTCCCTCTGTTGGAGGAGTAAAAAGTATAAGCCTCTTCTCTTCTGTAGCACTATTTCAGCTAAGAAGGATAATGAATTTTTACAAATGCATTATAGCAGATTCCATTCTTTCTAAATCTAAATCTATGGAAGTACAGAACTGATCATAGCTTTGATCTTAACAAAACAAATAAAGAAAATCCCCATTCCTGTCCCAGTCAATCCTAAACCCAAAAAACAATTATAGTAACTGTGGTGATGGGTTTTCTCCTGAGTCTAAACAATGTACCCCACTAAATCATAAATCAGGGAACCAAAAGTCCAATAGAGCCACCCTGGAGGTGGGGGTGGTGATGTCTTCTTCTGTACTGAGAACTTCCCAAGTCCGGTATGTTGGTTGATCCGCTCCTGTTTGAAGACAATTGTGAAGCATCTTCATGTTTCCTGTAAAGAAAAAATACGCTTCTCAGGGGGTTTCTCCTCCCTAGATTTGTTATTGTTGTCTATTTGTTTGATCAGTCTCTCTGGCAGCCAGCGTGTGGCATCTATCGTTTGGGAATATATGCAGACAAAACCTCTCCCCCAGATAAGCACTGGATCTGGACCATTCCAGGTTCCAGTTAATGGGTCTTTCCAGAGGACTGTTGCAAAATTCTTTTTGGTATCAGGATGCCAGAATCTATCTGCAGCAGATTTTCCTTCAGAATCCAAAGTTAAAAAACTTAAAATAAAAAGCGTGTGATGAAGGATATTTCTGGGGGACCCTTTAGTATGGTACCATTCTCCATTTTTATTTTTTTTGAACTGACATTTAATGGTTTGATGTGTCTTTTTTATCATACCTTGGCCCTGTGGATTATATGGAATATCTGTTTTATGTAGTATTTTCAATTTTTCACAAAATTGGTGGAAACTGGAGCTTGTATAACCTGGGCCATTGTCAGTCTTGATCTGTTTTGGCACACCCAATATAGCGATTGTAGTAAGCATATGATTGATCACATGTTTGTTTGTTTCTCTAGTTTGTAATGTCGCATAAATGAAACCACTGTATGTATCTACACATACATGTATATATTTTTGATTTCTAAATTCATTATAATGGGTAACATCTATTTGTCAGAGACTGTTTGGTATCAGTCTCTTTGGATTCACACCTAAATGAGGAACTGGTAAAAGTTTAACACATGATTGACATTGTTTGAGAATTTATCTAGCTTTTTTTCTGGTAATTTTAAACATGACCTTTAAAGTTTTAGAATTAAGATGATGTAATTCATGAGCCTTTATGGCCTGTTCTAAGTTAGATGACAGATCTGATAAAGTCACTGTGGGTATACGAGTGGCTAGATCTGTCTTGGTGTTTCTTTCAGCCAGAGGATTTGGTAGCCCAGTGTGGGCTCTCAGGTGTCTTATAAAGAATTTACACTTTCTTCTCAAAATTAATTGTTGGCACTGTAAAAACAAATCGGCTGTTTCTGAGGAGTGTTTTATTTGTGTAGCAGTTTTTAGCAGAGGAATAGATTGAGCTATATATGAACTATCTGTGTAAATATTAATGGTTTGATTTGGAAATGTTTGAAACACAGCAACAACAGCATGTAATTCAACCAATTGAGCTGACACAGCTGATGTAGCAAAGGAAATTACTTGATCCCTAAAGGCATAAGCAGCCGTTCCTGATGAGGACCCATCAGTGAAAACTAGCAATGTTTCTTTTATAGGTGTATGTGTAGTACAAGATGGAAAAACAAATGTATGGCGATTACAAAATTCAACTAATTTGTCTGGCGGATAATGGTTATCTAGTTGACCACCAAATGAAGCACATGCTATAGGCCAAACTTCAGAACTCTGTATAAGCCAATTAGCCTATCTTGTATATGGTTGTACTATGACATCAGGATCTTTTTAAAAATATTTTTGACTGTTATCTCTGTCTAACATAATCATATCTGTTACAGCTGTATAGTATGGATAAAGAACCTTTTTAGGGGATGAGGGAAGATGAACCCATAATATGGGTGCAGTTTGTCAAAAAACTGTAGTAGGAGTTAGTTTAGTGTTAAAAATAAGAAAATATAAAGGCTTAGAATAATTAATATGAGTTATAAATTGGGATGAAATAGCATTCTCAACCTTCTGTAAGGCTTTTCTACTCTCTTTTGTTAGAGTCCTGTCAAACTTAGGGTCAGGATCTCTTTGGAGAATGTCAAAGGTTTTAACTCTCTTGTCATAAGTTTCAAATATGGTCGTAGCCAATTAATGTCTCTCAACAGTTTTTGAAAATCATTAAGTGTCTTAAGGGAATCAGTCCTCAAGGTGGCCTTACTGTTAATAATATGTGGACCATTAATCTGAAATCTTAAATAAGTATATGGATTTTGTAATTGTACCTTTTCTGGTGTTATAATTCTGTAGTCTGTAAAGCTGTTTTAAGATCATCAAAGCACTGGAGTATCTGTTTTCTATCTTTTTCTGTTATTAAAATATCATCCATGAAATGAATCATGTAGATTTGTTTCTACATGGTTCTAACACTCTCTATGGTGGAAGCTACAAACTTTTGGCATAAGGTAGGACTGTTAGCCATACTCTGAGGAAAGACCTTCTATTGATATCTTTTCATAGGTTCTCTAAAGTTTATAGCGGGAACACTAAAAGCAAAGTGCTTTCTATCGTTAGGATGTAAAGAGATAGTAAAGAAACAGTCTTTTAAATCTATAACTATTTTATAATAGCCTAAAGGTATGGCCACTGGTGTGGGCAGCCCAGGTTGTAAGGCTCCCATCAGAATCATGGTCGTGTTAACAGTCCTCAAGTCTTGTAACAATCTCTACTTTCCTGACTTTTTCTTAATGACAAATATTGGGGTATTTTAGGGAGAGTTATTCTCTTCTAAATGTCTTGTCTGTAATTGTTCTTGTATTAGCAATTGAACAGCTTGTAATTTTTCGGTGGTTAGGGACCACTGATCTACCCAGACAGGCAAGTCTTTTTTTTAGGTGATGAGATCGGCACAACACCCTAGGGGTGTAGCTGAATCAATAGCCCCCATCAAAAATACCCCCAAGCCTCTTCTTTTAGAGTTACTATGGACCTCAATAGGATGAGTAATCTCATTTTCACTTTTTCTTAATCTTTTCTCTGGAGAAAATCTAGAGTTTATCATTTGAGCCATGATTATTTAATTAGGGCTGCAAATAATCAATCTCAACTGGGATAATAGATCTCTGTCTCAGAGATTAATGGGAAGGCCCGGGATGACATAGGGTTGTATATTTTCTGTATTCTTTTCTTTATCTTTTTATGTCAGCACCTTAGAGCTTTGTTGTGGATTTTTGACTTTGGCCAATACCCCTTAAATTGGTTAAAGTTGGGGTCAGAGGCCAGGTGACAAGCTAATTGTTTTGTTTCATAATCGTCACATCAGCTCTTGTATCAATCAAACCTTCGAATGTGTTCTCATCGAGCAATATTGTCATCATAGGTTTTTGTTTAACTATAGGCTGTACCCAGTATGCATCAGAGGAACCAAAGCCTTGATCTTCTCTCTTAGGACTCTTGTATTTGTGATTAGTAGGAAGTAATGGAAGTAACAATAGTTGAGTTATCTTTTTTCCTGTAGGAATGGTGACTATATTCTGTATTGCCTTGGCCATTATCTTAATCTCACCTTGATAATCACTGTCTATAACTCTAGGAAAAATTTGTAGTCTCTGTATAGTAGCACTGTTTCTTCTCACTATCAGGCCAAACACATTTGGATAGAGTGGTCCAAACACTCCAGTGGGTAAGGCCTGAGGTCTCATTTCTGGGGTTAATACTGTGTGGGTGACAAAACTGAGGTCTAGTCTTGTATTTTTTGGGGTTGTTCGACTAAGTTCTGAAAGGGGTTGTTGTTTCTTGGTATGATACTGACTATCCCATAAGCCTGTTTTGGCTTGTATTGGCTTGGGGCCTAGGGCTGGCCCCTGTTCCCATTTCCCTGATTATGGGAAAGGGTGTTTCTTTGTGTATCTGTCTTGGACCTTCATTCACTAGCCCAATGTCTTCTACATTTGTAACGTGGGCATAGGCCAGGCTGTTTTCTAGGCTATCTCTGGGTTAACTCATTTTCTGTTTTGTAATATTTTGTAAAGTGTCTAGGCTTGTCACACTCAAAACAGGCCATAGCTAAGCCCTGTTGGTAGGAGGGCCCTATGTCAGAACAGAGTCTGATATACCCAGTAAGGTCTGTCTTTTTTCTATAGGGTCTAATGGCCGCTTGGCAGGCAGGATTTGTATTTTCATATGTACGCTGTTTCACATAATCTACACCTGCCTCTGTATTACCAAAAATCTTTCTTGTTGTTGTCATTAATCGATGAACAAAATCAGAAAATCATTCGTCAGGCCCTTGTCTGACTGAGGTCAAAGATGTACCAGGGCCTCCCTTTATCGGGAGTTTGTGCCAAGCCTTCATGGCTGTATTTTGATTTTGAGCGAATAAGCCTGGGTCATATTGTATCTGGTTATCACTAGAAGCAAATTGTCCTTCTCCTACTAAGGCTTCAAAGGACCAGCCATTAACTGTCTGAATATTTTTCTTAGCTGTCTCTTTACAATTCTCATGATACTCTAAAATAAGACAAATTTCCTGATAGACAGACACACAGGCAGGGAGAGAAAGGCGTAGCCAGGTAAAGAATGACAAGCTTCTAAGATGGCAGCTTCTTTCTCACTCTCCAGACCTGAGACAAATTCCTAGCTTAAAGCAAAAGCTTGGCAGGGTTTGTTTGGTTTTGGTTTTTTTTTTTTTCCTACCAATAGGACACGTGCATACTACTATCTCTATGACACCCAAACCCTGGTTTATGAAACAGTTGTGGGCCAATCCTGTCTTCGTTCAAACTGGCCAACTCTAAATTAGAACACTTGATTCAAAGTCTTCAAAGACTTAAAAACACAACCCTAGAGAAGGAGCCGCACTCTCACGCACCCGCTCTCTCCCTCTCTCTCTCTCTCTCTCTCTCTCTCCTCTCCCCCTCTGTGTGTGTGTGTGTTGTGTGGAAATAAAAAGAGAATCAGAAGTTCCAACTGAGGCTGGAAAGATGGCTTGATAGTTCTCTTCCAGAGGACCAAGGTTCAATTCCCAGCACCTACATGGTAGCTAACAACTTGTGTAACTCCAGTTCCAGAGAATCTAATAACCTCTTATGACCACCTTGGGCACCAGGCATGCATGTGGTACAGAGATGTACAGGCAGGCAGAAAATATACAAGTAAAAGCCAAAGAGCAGGAGGAAGAAGAGGAGGAGGAGGTGGTGATTCAAATAGCAACCTGAGCTACATGAGACCTGGTTTCAAAAAAATAAAATTGCAAAACTCCCTAGCTCAACCAAATACCCTACCCTTTCAAGATAGGGTTTCTCTGTGTAGCCCTGGCTGTCCTGGAACTCACTATGTAGACCAGGCTGGGCTCAAACTCCAAGATCCACCTGCCTCTGCCTCCTGGGTGCTGGGATCAAAGGCGGTTTACACTGCCACCCAGCTACTAGCTATTTTGCTTTGTTTTTCCGACAGAATCTCACTCAGTAGCTCTGGCTCTGCCTCCTAGATGGTGTGATACAGTGGGATGCCACACCCAGTCTCCTTCAGTTTTTTAGAATGTGGCTTTAATTACTAAAACCAGTGTTGATGTGGCTACATCCCCCCCAACCCCTGGTGTTCATGATTGCTATTATTGCCTAGAAAAAGGAAGCAATATCTCCCATCTCCCCTTCTGGAAATCATTCCACAGCCTAAGTCCCACATAATCTGTTTATATATAGAAGGGATTGCTGAAGAGACTTGACTAGAAGTCAATATCTCAGGTCATGGGCTAGAAACAAAAGAACATACACATCCAAAGTGAGCAAGTCACCTCAGCCATTACCTGAGAGAATAAGAGTCACTCAAAGTTTTCCTCACATTGAGATTTTTGGACTTTAAAATTGGGTTGGTCTTATGATGGAGAAGAAATGGGACTTGCTTCAGGACAGAATGTATCACTACAGACAGAAGCTGAGAGGGGATTTGTGGCTGTGGGAATCTTTATAATATCAGCTTCTTTTTCACTAGTGAATCCCCCTGAGTTCTCCATTGTCATGGAGTACTGTGAACTTGGAACCCTGCGGGAACTGCTGGACAGAGAACGGGACCTCACAATGAGTGTGCGCAGCCTCCTAGCCCTGAGGGCAGCCAGAGGCTTGTACAGGTATTGGAGGGTTACACGGGCACCACAAAGAACTGGGAGTCGGAGGGGGAGAGGTCTGTCTGTGCTACTGGTGATCTCAGAGATGATGGGAAAACAGGCCAGAAGCCTGGAATGGTTTCCCTTCCCTCTTGCACTGCTGACTCTGATCTGGGGCAGGTGCGGTTTTTCTAAGTGGTCCACAGACCACACCCATGCAAAAGGTTGGGTACTAGACAGCCTCGTGATCCCGTTAAAGGTCCTTAATACACCCTACTTTTGGTTGTAATCAGGCTACACCACTCGGGAACACTTCACAGAAACGTCAGAAGCTCCAGCTTCCTGGTAGCTGGAGGCTACCAAGTGAAGGTGAGCTCATCCCCCAAGGCCTCCCCGGGTTGGTCGGAGCTTCACAGGGCAGCTAGAAGAGAATACTGTAGAAAGGCTGTGCCTTCTTAGTTCCTTCCTAGATTTTAGAACTGGGTCCATCTCTTCTCCTGCTCGTACATCTTTCTGGGTGCCCACCACAGAACAGATTCCACCCTTTGCTCTCGACTCTGATGTGCCTACCTGCCCCGCCCCTAACCCCTAGCAGGGATGAGCTAAGAGCCATTTCTCTTAGATGCTAGATTCCATGTCTGCGTCACTACAATACCTACTAGGGGATCTGCTTATGTTCACCGGAGCATTCAGAAGATTCTTGTACAGCCACACTTCTCATTTGGGGTCACTTACAAGGATCTCACAGGGAGCTCGGCTTGCTAGCAGCATCAACCCCTTCTCTCCAGTGGAAGTCCTCACATTCATCCAAGAGATAGTGGCTTTGTTCATACCAGTTGCTACTAAGGATAGGTTGAGGTATGAGGCCACCCAGACTTTGAAGTCTCATGATTTACAAGAGTCAACAACTCTTCGAACTCTATAGACATACCAGACAATCCTCCAAAAAGGATGAGCCAGTTCCCATATAAAATAGTTGCTACAAAGTACAGCAGGCCTATTGGGTATTTATGGTCCTCCAACCCCCACCCTTAAGCAATTTGTCTATCATTGATCATTTTTATCATTAGGTTACTAAGGAGCATAGATTGACAGTGTACCTTTATCAATTTTTTTCAGGGGAACAGAGCCAAAGGTTAGCTGAGAAATCTACCATAATTTGTTTCATTCACTCAGAGGAAGAAGGGGTTTTTAACTCATTGTCCAAAACTCCAAAACAATAAAAGAATGTCTTGTCATCTGTAGATACTTTCTTTTCTTCTTTCTTTCTTATTTTTGACAACGGAAACAGAAACCACCTAAAACTGAAGCTTTTGAAAGAACCATAAGATCTTGCCCATCCTACATCACTCCACAGGCTTGACCTCGGGTCTCAAATGACCTTGAGTGTCAAAGCTGAGTCCCTGAAGACATCCTTGTTGGCGATGCTTTTCTCCAAGGGGATATCCATAGAGTACCTTGTGGGTGCAAGGTAATTGTAATCACAAAATACTCAATCTAACCTCCTGGTGGTTTTCTTCTTGCCCATGGCTACTGTCACTGATGAGGATAGCTGTCAATCCTAGCCACCATGGCTGGAGGTGAAGAGAGGAGTAGAGGGCTAGGGGGATGGGGAGGTAGGGGTGTATGGAGCTGAGGTCCCACCATTGACCTTCTTTGATGTGACAGTTTTGCATCCAGATTTGCATCCAGCCAGGAGCAGTACCACTTTGCTGAGTTTTCTGAGCTTGCCCATTTCAAGAGCAATCAAGTGTCTTCTGTTGTTGTTGGGTTTTTGTTGTTGTTGTTGTTGTTGTTGCTTTTTTGGTTTTTTTCAGACAGGTTTCTCTGTGTAGCCCTGGCTGTCCTGGGACTTGCTCTGTAGATCAAGATGGCCTTCAACTCACAGAGATCTGCCTGCCTCTGCCTCCTGAGTTCTGGGATTAAATGTGTGTGGAACCATACCTTGTGCCATCTATATGTCTTAACCTTTACTCGACCTCCTCCCCAATTTGGGTACCTAGATGACTATGGGTACCTGGCTGACTTTGGTCAACCTAATTCTCCTGCACACTGATGACGCTAATGGCCGTTCCACTGGGAGTCATGCCATGGTGTCTTTAGATGACCGTTCTCAGTTGACAAAGATAACTCACACTTTTCATGTAAGATCTAAAGGAATCAGGTGGCCATTATGCAAGGACAGAGGGAACAAAGGGGTTTCCCCCATGTCACTGTGCGCCTGGAAAAATCAAGCCATGTTGTAGCTCTATTCCCCTTCTCCAGCCTCACTGATTGGGGTTGAGTCTTTCACCATGAAAGCCCTATATCTAATAAAGTGTTACTAGCAATAGTAACGAGTAAGTTCAGTAAGTAAACTTGTCAAACCATACAAGGGGCCTTAGAGCCAGTGTTTCAAATACTCTTCCCTTCCATCATCCCTGTTCTATTGAGAAGAGCTACTGTTTCTCTTGATTGGTACAATATGATGAAGTGGACTTACAATGTCAACAAAAGCAAAGTCTGAAGGCACCACTAAAATAAGTCCCCAAGGGAAAAGCCTCTGCCCCCACCTTCTACCCCTTCACCCAGGAGCTTGCTGTTTCAACATCTAATGCATCTTTCTGTCTAGCTTACAGGATTTGAGTTAAGCAAAACACAGACTTCCATCAGCCGGGTGACAAAGAGCATTAAAGCAGAGAGATTCAGTTCGGCAGCCTATTTCTCCCCTGAGAGATTGAAAGATCCATTTCACAAATATGTCAAAAATATTGAAATATACAGGTATGTTCCTGTACAGATTCTAACTCAGGTAGAAACTCCTTCTCTAAGGACCATCTTCATTCTACTGAACAGGGACAGGGGCACAGGTTGGTGGTATAGTACTTGCCCAATGTGTACAGAGTGTAGCTTCCTTCCCTAGCACTGGGTGTGGTAGGGTATTGACTTGAGTTGGATGGTAATCAGATAATTCAGAGTTCCCTGAAATGACTGTAGGGACATGGGAAAAGAAATGTGCTTGCTCCTTAGTTTTTTGGTTTTATCTTGAAACCTTTTAAAGATATATTTATTTTTATTTTAAGTGTATGAATGTTATGTCGACATGTATATGCACCATGTGCGGTGTTAACAGAGGCCAGAAGAGGGCATCTGATCCCCCTGGAATTGGAATTACAGATGGCTGTGAATTGCCATGTGGGTGCTAGGAACTGAACCCAGGTTGGCAAATGGTCTTAACCATTGAGCCATCCCTCCAGCCCACTTTTTTTTTAATTTTTAATATAT
>NW_021604632.1:4434049-4495022 GCF_004785775.1 Grammomys surdaster
GAGAGAGAGAGAGAGAGAGAGAGAGAGAGAGAGAGAGAGAGAGAGAGAGAGAGAATGGGTGGTGGCATGTATATAAATGTGTGGATCCCATTTCTGGAGATCAAATTCAAAAGAGTGTGGCCCTGCGAGCTCTTTGTCTGCCAAGTCACCCACCTGACAAGCCCTTGGTTTTCTTTTAGCTTTGGAATTGTTCTCTGGGAAATTGCTACTGGAAAGATCCCGTTTGAAGGTGAAGAACGTGACAGCTGACTCTGCTGGGGTTGGGGTTGGGTCCTCTTCCGAGACGCCAGGAATTGCCTATCTGTGCTGTCCAGGCCACTTGGTTCTCTAATGTAGGAAATACCTGAACTGGTCAGTAGAGCGAGCTTGCTTTCTTTCTTTCTTTCTTTCTTTCTTTCTTTCTTTCTTTTTTTCTTTCTTTCCTTCCTTCCTTCCTTCTCTTCCTTTCTGTCTTTTTCTTTTCTTTTCCTTTTTTTCCATACTAAGTCCTTCATTCTAACCTTAGCTATCACTACCCAGAGAGAACTACATGAGTGAAAATTTTAAGCCTCATATCTTATTTTTCCCCCATGTCAGGCTGTGATTCTAAGAAGATCCGTAAGCTGGTGGCTGAGGAAAAGAAGCAGGAGCCACTGGGTCAGGATTGCCCTGAGCTGTTGCGGGAGATCATTAATGAGTGCCGGGCCCAGGAACCCTCCCAACGGCCCTCTCTGGACGGTAGGATTCTTTCTGACAAAGAATGCAAGCCGTGTGTTTATTTCACAATTGTGACAGGTTTCTTCTGTTTGGTTTTTGGGTTTGGTTTTCGAGACAGGGTTTCTCTGTGTAATAGCTGTGGCTATCCTGGTCTTGCTTTGTAGACCAGGCTGGCCTCAAACTCACAGAGATCTGTCTGCCTCTGCTTCCAGAGTGCTGTGCAGTCAAGGGTGTAAGGACAGCTGCGTTCCCCTGCTAGAACCTCCAAACAAGCTATCCAAGTTCCCTTTTCTTTTCTTTTCTTTTTTCTTTTTTTTTAAAAGCTCCAATAAAGTAGTTCACACTCTGGCAGTGTGCACTCAGCAGCTTTGTCCTGCAGGGAACATTTGACAGTGTCTCAAAACATTTTTGGTTGTTGCAGTTCAGGAGACGGAAAAGCAGGATGGATGGATAGAGATCAGGTGCTATCCAATTCATAAGACAGGGCTAGAGGTGTAGCTTAGGGGTATAGTACTTGCCTAGCATAGATCCCCCAGATGCATATGGTACACTTCCCAACTAAGAATGATGAAGCCTAAATGTTAACAGTGCAGGAGTTCCGAGACTGGTTACTCTTTCCAGCCTATTTCCTCCCTCCCTCCCTCTCTTTATCCATCTCTTTCCGATTTCCTATCTTTCTTCCCTCATTCCTTCTTGTTTCGTCCTTGGGATTATTTCCTGACTTTTTTTAAGTTTGGGGTTGTTTGTTTGTTTGTTTGTTTGTTTTTGAGACAAGATCTCGTTGTATAGTCCTAGCTAGTCTGGAACTCACTCTGCAAACAAGGCTATCCTTGAATTCATAGAGATCCACCTGCCTCTGCCTCCTAAATGCTGGGATTAAGTTATGCACTACCACACCTGGCCTTACTTATTTGTGTGTGCATGCTTGCATGCCTGTGTTAAGTCCAGTAGAGGGCAGCAATCCTCTGTTCTGACAATAGTTGAGGGTTGCGCTGTTTTCTGATCCAGGCTTTCCCTGATGCCAAAGTTCCTTCTCTAAAACTAGGCATATGCTTGATAGAGTGGGTAATGACCTGTAGTCCAGGCCTTTTGGGAGGTGACTTTCAGATACTGAAAGTCACCTCCTCCCCATCGCACGGGTTTTTGGCTATCAGTCCCAAGCTGCTGTGTGCTTGGTCTGTAATGTTTTTGAGATATCTTGTGTTTCCCTGTGCAATGCTAATTAGCTTCTTGTTGACTTTGTCCCATAGTGTGACAGTTTCTGCTGACTGCCCCATGCCTTCCCCGGAAGTGGTATATAAGGTGCTGTGTTACTTCATAAGCTTACATGGCATAAGGCATAGCTTATGCAAGATCACCCACATCCCCAAACTTTCATATCTTCTCTATCTTCTGTTCTCTTTATTGTCTGATCTCCTGGTCCTCTCTCTCAGGACTCCTGTCACTGAAGAATAACCTGCTGGTCCAGGTCATCCACTTGTTCCGTTTGAAGCAGGGTCTGTTCTTGAACCTGAGGGCTTCATTTTCTCAGCTAGACTGGTAGCCCCTTTTGTTTCAGAACTCCCTCAGAGTTGGGGTTACACATGTGCCAGGGTTATAGGCATGCACCCCCATGCCTCCTTTGAGATTTGTGTTTTCAAAGATTGACAAGTTAGAGTCATGAGTGAGGATGGTTTAGGAAGCAGGCAGACCAGGCAAACACTGTTCCTGTGCATTGTCTACTGGAGTCTTCCTCCTGTTCCCAGCTCGGTTGTCAGTAAGCCACTCTTGTCTCACCTTCTTTTCATTCATTCACAGGAATCTTGGAGAGACTGTCTACAGTTGAAGAATCCACGGACAAGAAGCCATAAGAGGGACAAACTGGACATTTGTCCTTCATATCTGTTAACAGCATCAGCGTATGCAACGGTGCAAAAATCTCTCTTTCCTGCTTGCTTCGTTGCTTTTTTTCTGTCTTTCTTTTTCTTGAGGTGGGATCTTACCATATAGCCCCTGTAAGCCTGGAACTTGCTATGTAGAACAGGCTGGCCCAAACGCAAAGAAATCTTCTAGTTTTGCCTCCTGAATGCTAGGATTTAGGGCACAGACCCACCAAACCTGTCAAAGTTCTTATTTGTTACAAATAGAAAACAATTCCATGGGACTGGAGAGATGGGTCTGTGGTTAAGAGCACTGGCTGTTCTGCCAGAGGACCCAGGTTCAATTCCCAGCAGCCACATGGTGGCTCACAACCATCTGTAACCACAGTTCCAGGGAACCTGACACTTGCATACAGATATTACATGTAGGCAAAATGCCAATATACATAAAATAAAAATAAATAAATTCTTTCCCCCAAAATTTTTTTAAAACTAAATAATTCCATCCCAGTGTGGTAGTGCACACCTTTGATCCCAGCACTTGGGAAACAGAGGCAGGTAGATCTCTGTTTGAGGCTATCCTGGTATACAGATAAAGTTCTGTACTATAGAGAGAGACCTGTCCAAAAAAACAAAAACAAAAACCAGATCAAACCTGAACTATATAGAGAGACCTGTCTCAAAAATAAAACAAAACAAAAAATTAACAGCCACAAAAAACTTCTACTATTTCTTTTTTTAATTAATTAATTAATTAATTTTGGGGGTAGGAGTTCGAGACAGAATTTCTGTGTGTCATAGTCCTGGCTGTCCTGGAACTCACTTTGTAGACCAGACCGGCCTTGAACTCACAGAGATCTGCCTGCCTCTGCCTCCTAAGTGCTGGGATTAAAGGCCTGTGCCACCATGCCTGGCATAAGAACTCTCAATATTTCTAAAAATATTTTTTTAAATATTTCTTCCGGGCGGTGGTGGCGCAAGCCTTCAATCCCAGCACTTGGGAGGCAGAGGCAGGCGGATTTCTGAGTTTGAGACCAGCCTGGTCTACAGAGTGAGTTCCAGGACAGCCAGGGCTATACAGAGAAACCCTGTATCGAAAAACCAAAAAAAAAACAAAAAAAAAAAAAATCTAATACTAACTGCAAATTATTTGAAAATGTTGACAAGTGGTTTTGTGTCCACGTCTCTTTTTTGTGCTTTGATGGCTTCTATCAAGAAATGGCCTCTATTGCCCCGGCATTTGGATCCCAGCCGGCATAATGGCTTAATTATAATTAGGTCAAGAGAACGGGAAAGAAACAACAGAGGACCACTTCCAAGTCTTGGCTTCAAGAGGCTTTAAAATGTTCACTACCTCTCTTGAAACAGTATCCATTCATGAGCAGGGTAGGTAGGCACGCTGGAAGATGAGGAAGTCCACAGAGCATAGGCATTCAGTCTCATCCGAGTTCACGCTAGGCCAGCCAGCCTAGCAGTTGACCCAGCTGCATGAGTGAGCCCACGTAAGACCAAAAAACGACCCCACTGCCAATTCATAAAAACACGAGTTGAGTAAATATATTCCTGTTTTAAGCCACTATATTAACTAACAGTTGTCATAGTAAATGCTGTAGCTCTTCCTTTTGTTTAGTGAACTAAGTACAAAACTTGCCGTTGCTTCCTGTTCTGGCTGCCATCAGAGAGCAACGGCTATGGCCCTACATTACCCCCATGGTCGTGGGCCTCAACAAGGGCCACAAAGTGACAATGTCAGCAAGCCGAGACACAGCCTGCGCTGCGGGCGCCTCACCAAGCACACCAAGTTCCTGTGGGACATGATCCGGGAGGTCTGTGGCTTCGCGCCCTAGGAGCGCTGCGCCATGGAGTTGCTCAAAGTGTTCAAGGACAAGCGCGCACTCAAGTTCATCAAGAAGAGGGAGGGCACGCACATCCGCACCAAAAGAAAGCGGGAGGAGCTGAGCAACGTGTTGGCAGCCATGAGGAAGGCGGCGGCCAAGAAGGATTGATGAACCCTCTCCCAATAAAAGATCATGGTTCCTAAAAACAAAAAACAACAAAACAAAACAAAAAAACTTGCCGTTTAGATGTTCATGGCCCAGCATCTGACTGTGTCTGAGTTTCTACATCAGGTCCCCAGAAATCTCTAAATTGCTGTGATCCAGGGACCAGTGATGTTGCTCAGTTGGAAGAGTACTTGTACAAAGTTCTGTGTCTGATACTCAACAATCCACTTAGTGGGGAGTAGATAGAAGCAGAAAGATTCTAAGTTCAGTCATCCTCAGGTACATAGTGGGTTTGAGGTCGTGCTGGGCTATATGAGATCTGTCTCAAAAGACAAACCAAATGAGTGATATTACATTGGTCTAAAGTTTGTTTTTCTTGTCACTGGACAAGGCCAGTGACCTGAGAACTAATTATAATGGGAAGGAAAAGGCATTATTTGGAAATCTAGCCAATCACAGAAGATGGGAGGCTCTTACCAAGAAAGGTATTCTTAGGGGACTGCAGTGTGTGAAAAGGCCTTTTATGGAAGGAAAGGAGGAGCAGAGAGGTGTTGGGCAGATGAGATTAGAATTAGGGAACTCGAGGTAGTGGCTCAGTGGAGCTAGATGTTATTTTAGCTGCTTTTACCTTGGTGTCTTTAGACATGAGGAGGAAGAGGTCAGATATGCTTATTTGGAATCATCCTTGTACTATAATTCCAGATAGAACATTTTTCAGATGTTGTCCATTCTGTACAATGCAGGACTGAGCAGACATCTGACCTGAGGGTTAAGGTGGCGAATAAGACAAGATATACTATGAGAAAGCTGCCAAACTCTCATCATGTTTAAATTTCCCATCTGATGTCTGAAGGCTTTGAGGCAATGCTTTGATCAGAAGCTGCCTTCGTGTCCCTGAAAAGAAATCTCAGCAGCTGTTAAAGCCCACAGGTCAGCAGGGCTATTGGGAAACTAAAAATAGATTACTCAGCTGTCCTGTGTGACCTCAAAAATCAGTTGTTTTTACAGTATACTCTAAACAACAACAACAAAGTGATATTTGAGTTTTTCTGCTATCTCTACATGTGGCTTTTATTCTCTGTAACTTACCATACATGATACAACCTAGAGCACATTCGGGTCATTTGTCTGTAAGTCAACAATGTTGAAGTATTCACAAGGACAGGTTATTGTCTTAGTCACCGTTCTATGGGTGTGAAGAGACACCACAATCAAAGCAACTCTTATAAAAGAAAATGTTTAATTGAGGGCTCTTGCTTATACTTCCACAGGTTAGTCCATCATCATCATGGCGGGGCATCTGGTGACAGGCAGGGATGATGCTGGAGCAGTAGCTAAGAGCTATATCCTGATTGTCAGGGCTAGAGAGACTATGGGCTTGACATGGGCCTTTGAAACCTCAAAGCCCACCACCAATGACACACCTCCTCCAACCAGGCCACACCTTCTAATCCTTCTAATCCTTTCACATAGTGTCACTCCTTGATGACTAAGCATTCACATATATGAACCTGTGGGGGCCATTTTTATCAAACCACCACACTCCACTCCATGGCCCCCACAGGCTTGTAGCTGTACCAGCATACAAAATGTATTTAGTCCAACTTCAAAAGTTCCTATAGTTTTTCACAATCTCAACACTGTTTAAAAGTCAGAAGTTCAGCTAAGCAGTGGTGGCACACTTGGGAGCCAGAGGTGGGCAGATATCTGTAAATTCCAGACCAGCCTGGTTTATAGAATGAGTTTCAGAACAGCCAAGGGTACACAGAGAAACAAACAAACAAACAAACAAACAAAAATCATGGCAATCTCTTAACTGTAATCCCCTGTAAAATCAAAATTAAAAAAAGCAGTTCACATACTTCCGACATACAATGACAAAGAATATACACTACCATTCCAAAACTGAGGAAAAAGAACACAATCTAAAGCAAGACCTAAAACCAGCTGAGCAAACCCCAAATTCTGCACCTCTGTATCTGATGTCAAAAGTCCATTTCAGATCTCCAGCTCCGTTCTGCTTTGTCAACTACAAAACAGGAGGAGATTCCATAACCCTTTCTTCTATCTAGGGTCTTGTATCTTTGACCCTAAAACCAGAACCATGTGGCCAAGGCTGCCAAGTTCTGCTGCTTGATGGGTGTTGGGGTTCAGGAATCCCCACACAAACAATTCAAAATATCTCAGTTAAGCAAGAATAGTTTATTGAAAGCACACCCCAAGACTGATCCATCAGGACCACAAAAAAGGATTTGGGAGCCTAACTGTAGTGCCAGTCTGTTCTTAGGGCAGGCTTTTTATAGGAAAAACCAAGTTCAGAAGTTCAGAAGGCAAGGGTGGAGGCAGTACTGCATTTTGGCTGTCTAGACAATTAATCAGCTGACCTCTATTTAAGCTGAGTGGTACTGAGTGAGGTAAGAGGGGTGGTGGACAGGTGGTGAACAGGGGAGTTTCAGAGCTGTTTGGCCTGAAAGGAGGGAGCCAGGGCTGCTGGAGTCTTGCCGGAGCTCAGGCAAACTAAGGGGGCAGGGGTGGGGTAGATTTCAAGAGCCAGTGATTCTTAACTTTTTAAATGTTTTAACCCTTTAGTATAGTTTTTAGATTAAAAAGTACTTAATTTTTATTTCTGGTATGATCACCGTAATTTACAGAGCAATATTAATTTTTGTAATGAAACAAAAAAGACAAAGCTACAACAGGTAAAACAAACAAACGAAAAAACCCTTAGGAATGTATATCTAATTGATATCATATTGCATTAATCAATAGCTGTATTTTTAAATAAAAACCTTGTGTTATCATGTTTATTATCTCCGCCATCAGAGCCATGGGTCTCATAATAGGGGTTGTCTGAGCTTTTTTTAATCATAGTTGTCCCCTCTTCGTGGGTCCATAATTTGATTGCTGTGGTCTATTATAATTTCTAAAGTCACTGTAATCTCCATCATCATTATAGTTAATTTTATTAAAACTTCCTCCTTTGTTGTAATCATTGTATATTAATAGTCATTTTAATAAAATATTGAATACTTGTAAAATGTCTCATAGCTTTATTTACTTAAATATTTTTAAAAGTAGCTTTTGCAATATCAAAACAAAGTATCTTTTTAAAGAGTGAAGTCATAGAGCATAATCATAATTTTTAGAAGACAAAACCAAGGTTTTTTTTTTTTTAACAGTTTCAACAATCCAGTGTCTATACCAAGTGTGTTATTTTTATTTTTATGTTGCAAAGTTTGGCTGCCATCAAGAAGAGTTCTTGTATATGAATGCATGGAGGTGCAGCTTTAACACCTCATTAAAGAAACATGTTTTGTAACGATTTATTTATTTTATATATGTAAGTTATTGGCGCTGTCCTCAGACACACCAGAAGAGGACATCAGATCCCATCACAGATGGTTGTGAGCCACCATGTGGTTGCTGGGAACTGAACTGAGGACCTCTGGAAGAACAGTCAGTACTCTTAACCACTGAGCCACCTCTCCAGCAAAAGAAACATTTTTAAATCCTATCTTTTATGAATCTGGTTTTGAGGACAGAAATTACATAAAAATATCATCCCAATTTAAAAGAATCTTTAGACTTATTTCTTTGTTCGACTCATGCCATGTGTTGTTGCCCAGAATGGCTTTTATCCCGAGTTATTTGTTTTAAGCCAACTTTCTGTTACTGATGTTACAGATTTTTTAACCACACATCATGACTTACAAGCCAATGTTTTATAACCAAAACATATAGAACATAGTAAACTTATACATGTAAGATCAGTCAGAAATAAAAGATGTAGTGGCCACATACATTTATGCATTTAAAGCAGAAAAAAATTTAATTTTAAGGTACGAACATCTTGCTACCTGTTGAATCCAATTCTCACCGACACAGAAGTTTTGCTGCAGAATGAGCCTTCAGCTTTCTTACCAGAGAAGCCGGAAAGCGGCTGATGCCTCTGTGCAAGCAGCTCCTGGCTTACTGCCAGCTCAATCCAGGCAGGAGGCGAGGCGGCTCCAAGGGCAGAACCAATTTATCAGCTTTTGTTGTCTCAATCAGGCACTTTTTTCTAAAAATCCTTGAAATGAGTTAAAACTAAATCAGGGCATGAACAGCCAGCAGATGAAGTTTTAACCTTTTTTTTTCCCCCTTTCTAAATATGAAACAGAGCAACAACAATCAAGCAACAAAATGAAATTACAGACAAACTGACCGGTGTGGACAGACTAGTGCACCAAGGACAACCAATAGAGCTGGGGGCGGGGAAAAGAACCAGATGCCCCACTGAAGGGACTCAGAACCAGAACCAGACGTTCCCCGAGGGGGAACCAGAGAGGAAGCAGGATGTCTCTTGCCTCCTCTGACCCTAGGAACTTTCGCTGCATCCAACCCTCCTCTTTTGGGTCTCCAAAAGTCTAGACCAAATGAGAAATAAGAACGAACAAAGAAAAAGAATTGTGCTGGTACAGGAAACTTAGCTCCTTATGGAGGGAGCCAGCTTGGGTGCATGCACTAGCAATAACAGAGGGGTGCTTGAGGCTAAGGGACATCCCCGGCCAACGCACCAAATGTTGGGGTTCAGGAATCGCCACACAAACCATACAAACACCTATCTCAGTTAAGCAAGAATAGTTTTCTTTTTCTTTCTTTCTTTCTTTCTTTCTTTCTTTCTTTCTTTCTTTCTTTCTTTCTTTCTTTTTTTTCGAGACAGGGTTTCTCCGTGTAGCCCTGGCTGTCCTCGAACTCAGAAATCCGCCTGCCTCTGCCTCCCAAGTACTGGGATTAAAGGCGTGTCCCACCACTGTAGGGCAGGGTTTTTATAGGGAAAAAAAATGTTCAGAAGTTCAGAAGGCAAGGGTAGAGGCAGTACTACATTTTGGCTGTGTAGACAAAGTATTATCAGCTGACCTTTAAGCTGATTGGTCCTAAGTGAGGTAAGAGGGGTGGTGGACGGGTGGTGAACAGGGGAGTTTCAGAGCATGGAGATACCATAGCATAAGTAATACAACCATAGTGTTATGACCTTTTAGGAGAATTTTTCAGTGTCAGCTATGGATAATTACTTCTGGTAAGTGGAGTCTGAAACCCTGAACTTAATTTTACCTCATGAGCAAAATGGAGACCGAATACAAAATGGCTACAGTTATGTTAAAAGTCGCAGGCTTCCACAATGGCTACAACTTGACATTTACAACAGCTTTCCATAGTTGATAGTTTCCTTCACTGCTTCTGATCCTCCTGCCTCTACCTCGTGAATACTAGACGACAGATGTGTATTACATATCCAGCTTGCTTGCTTTCTCTTGTGTTTAGCAGTGTTTGAAATGTATTCGTCTACTTGAAGCCTGCTCTACACATGCCCAGTTCAGAAGTTAAAGAACTAAGTAGAGACTCCATCTAAGTCTGTAGAGTGCCTTCCCTGCACACTCTATTTCTAGCTGCTACTCCAAAGTACTCAAAGTATTCCAAGCGTTATCATCTGGTTTTCCTTTTTCTTTCTTTTCTCTCTGACTTCCAATCAAATCCTACGTTTTTCTCCAGTGTTAGCCACACAGATGATGCTGTTTGGGATCCACTATCAGTATAAATGTCTCAGAATACAGGTTTATTCTCCTATTGTTATGCCTTTTTGTCCATTATAAACCCCTCCTCTAGTTTGGGCCTGCCATTAACTCCTTTCCATTGTCTTCGTTTGGTAAAATGAGCAGCTTTCTCAAGAGCCTAAAGCTACGATCTAATCAACCATCAACTTTTTTCGGCATCCTTCACAAAGTTACCTGAATAATTATATCAGGTTTTGTGTCTTAAAATACAAGCTAAGAATAGTAAGTAGCACATTCCTTTAATCCCAGCACTCAGAAGGCAGAGGCAGGCAGATCTCTTGAGTTTGAGGCTAGTTTGGTCTACAGAGTGAGTTCCAGGACAGTCAGGACTACACAGAGAAACTCTGCCTAGAGAAACAAAATAAAGTAAAATAAAATAAAAATAAAATACAGTGCTGGGTGTTGAACCTATGGTCTTATGAAAGCACTGTATCAATAGAGCTACGTCCCCTGCCTCAAATTTTGCATTTTAAAGTATACATGCAGACCCATACAAGTAACTACTACTATGCTGTATACAATGAACTCGTGGTCTTGTTGTTTGATAGGAAAAAAAAATCCAAACAACTCTTGCTTGCTTTGGTAGGGTTTTAAAAATGATGGATTTTTATCATTTTAACTTATGTGTAGGTGTATGTGCACACACGTGCACACATGAGTACATACATGAGACTTCAGGAGCCTTCAGAAACTAGATGTGCCAGATCCCCTGGAGTTGGAGTTACAAACGGTTAGAAGCTGCCATAGGTGGATGCCGGGAAACAAACTGAAGAGCAGCAAGTGGTCTTCTCCATTAAGGCTTCTCTCAAACCCCTTGTTTTAAGGACAGGATCTTACTCTGTAGTCTAGACTGGGCTGGACCTCACTATGTAGCTCAGGCTTCCTCAAACTTTCTTTCTTTCTTTCTTTCTTTCTTTCTTTCTTTCTTTCTTTCTTTCTTTCTCTCTTTCCCTCTTTCTTTCTTTCTTTCTTTTTTTTTTCCTTCGGTTTTTCGAGACAGGGTTTCTCTGTGTAGCCTTGGCTGTCCTGGAACTCACTCTGTAGACCAGGCTGGCCTCTAACTCAGAAATCTGCCCTCCTCTGCCTCCCAAGTGCTGGGATTAAAGGCGTGCGCCACCACTGCCCAGCTCTCAAACTTTCAATGATTCTACTGCTTCAGTCTCCTAAATGCTGGGAATTTGCATAGTTCAAATTTCTTTTACTATGTGATATGATACCAATGTACTTATTATTGTTGTTGTTGAAGTACTGGATCTTAAAGCCAGGGTCTCATAGATGTTAGGCAAATGCTTACCACTGTGCTACACTTATTAATTTTGTAATTAAAAATTTTCCAGAAAATTGCTCAGTATTTGATAATGGGCCTATGTATTCTTCCATGTGAAAAACAGTTTGGAACTAGAGAGAGGATCAGCAGTTAAGAGCACTGCCTGCTCTTCCAGAGAACCCAGGGTCAATTGTACACATCAAAATGGCAGCTCACAACTGTCATTGCTATTCCAGTTCCAAGAGATCCGAAGACCTCGCACAGACATAGATGCAAACAAAACACCAGTGCACATTTAAAAGACATAATAAAAATTCAAAGCCTGGAGCACGCCTGTAAATCCCAGCACAGAGGAAGAGAAGTCAGGAGGATCAGGAGTTCAAGGACAGCTGGGTCCACCTGGGCTCTAAGCGACTGTCTCAGGGCTTTGTCAGTCCCTGCAGCCGCTGCCGCTGGCCACCCTCAGCCAACAATTTGATGCCACCTCAGGTTGGAGTATGCGGCAGGCTCGACGAGGCGGCTGACCAGGGCGGTGGTGAGCGAACGGCCACGGCCGGGTCTTCTGGGTTCCGCAGCGGTGTCTCCATGGGTCCGGGCAGCCGCGCCACTGTGCTGTGAGTGTTTCCACTGCTCCAAGGAGACAGCATTCAGACTTCTTGGATAAGTTGGCCTTGTGAGGAGCTGGTGATAATTTAATTCCATAAATTTTCTGGAGGTACATCAATAACCATGAGCATCTTCGCTAAGGAAGTGTTTGACTGCCATATCCTCGATGAAGGCTTTACTGCTAAGGACATTCTGGACCAAAAAAAAAAAAAAAAAAAAAAAAAAAAAAAAAAAAATCAATGAAGCCTCTTGCTCTGAGGATAAGGATGCTTTCTACGTTGCGGACCTCGGAGACATTCTAAAGAAGCATCTGAGGTGGCAAAAAGCCTTCCCCGTGTTACTCCCTTTTACGCAGTCAAGTGTAACGACGGCAGAGCCATAGTGAGGACCCTAGCTGCTATTGGGACAGGATTTGACTATGCAAGCAAGACTGAAACACAATTGGTGCAGGTGTTTGGGGGCCTCCAGAGAGGATTATCTATGCAAATCCTTGTAAGCAAGTGTCTCAAATCAAGTATGCTGCCAGCAATGGAGTCCAGATGATGACTTTTTTTTTTTTTTTTTTTTTTTTTTTTTGGTTTTTCGAGACAGGGTTTCTCTGTGTAGCCCTGGCTGTCCTGGCACTCATTCTGTAGACCAGGCTGGCCTCGAACTCAGAAATCTGCCTGCCTCTGCCTCCCAACAGATGATGACTTTTGACAATGAAATTGAATTGATGAAAGTCGCACATCCAAAGGCAAAGTTGGCTTTGCGGATTGCCACTGATGATTCCAAAGCAGTTTGTTGCCTCAGTGTTAAGTTTGGTGCCACACTCAACACCAGCGGGCTTCTCTTGGAACGGGCAAAAGAGCTAACTAAACACTGACGTCATTGGCGTCAGCTTCTACGTGGGCAGTGGATGTACTGACCCTGAGACCTTCGTGCAGGCAGTGTCAGATGCCTGCTGTGTATTTGACATGGGAACAGAAGTTGTTTCAGCGTGTATCTGTTTGCTTTTGGTGGCGGCTTTCCTGGATCTGAAGATACAATGTTTAAAGTTGAAGAGATCACCAGTGTAATCAACCCAGCTCTGGATAAGTACTTCCCGTCAGACGACTCTGGAGTGAGAACCATAGCTGAGCCAAGCAGATACTATGTCGCATTAGCTTTCACACTTGCCATCAGTATCATTGCCCAAAAAAACAGCGTGAAGGAGCAGACCGGCTCTGACGATGAAGATGAGTCAGATGAGCAAGCCTTCATGTATCATGTGAATGGTGGAGTGTATGGATCACTCAACCGCATTCTTTATGAGATCATACACATGTGAGAAGTATTACTCATCCAGCATCTGGGGACCAACATGTGATGGCCTTGATCGGATTGCTGAGCGCCGTAACCTGCCTGAAATGTATGTGGGTGATTGGGTGCCGTTTGAGAAGATGGGTGCATGCACCAGGGCTGCCGATTCTACTTTCAATGGATTCCAGAGGCCAAATATCTATTACATAATGTCAAGGCCAATGTGAAAAGCAGATCCAGAGCCATGGCTTCCCGCTGGAAGTAGAGGAGCAAGATGTTGGCACTCTGCCCATGTCTGGTGCCCAGGAGAGCGGGATGGACAGTCACCCTGCTGCCTGTGCTTCTGCTAGGATCAGTGTGTAGATGTCATTCTTGTAGCTCTTACCTGCAAGTTTAGCTTGAATTAAGTAAAGCATTAGGGGGGACCATTTAACTTAATTACTGCTAGTCTGGAATGTCTTTGTAAGAGTAGGGTTGGCACCAATGCAGTATTGGAAGGCTAGGCGATGGGGGGTCACACTTATTGTGTTCCTATGGAAACTTTGAATATTTGTTTTATATGGATTTTTATTCCCTTTTCAGACATGATACTAACGTGTGCCCTCGGCTGCTGAGCGTTTGTAGCTTGTACATTGGCAGGATGGCCGAGAAGCTTGCATTGTGACCCGTTTTGAAAATAAAGTGTCTTGAAATAAAAAAAAAAGAAGAGAGAGAGAGAAAGAGAGAGAGAGAGACTGCCTCAGAAAAGAAAAGAATTCAAGATATATTTAGTTTCTTATCTATATTTAATTTTTTTTTTTTTTGGCTTTTTCGAGACAGGGTTTCTCTGTGTAGCCCTGGCTGTCCTGGAACTTACTCTGTAGACCAGGCTAGCCTCGAACTCTTGAACTCAGAAATCCGCCTGCCTCTGCCTCCCAAGTGCTGGGATTAAAGGCATGTGCCACCACCGCCCGGCTATATTTAAATATTTTACATAAAGATATCTGTGGCTAGAGTCATTTTTTCTGTTTGCTTCCTTGCATTATGTAATTAGCTGCACAAAGCATGCTGTACTTATGAAATAACAGTGAGAACCATTCAAGACTTTTCTTCCTGGTTCATAAAATATCTGTGCACATTAAAAAAAAAAATCCTTTCTCCTTATCTTAGCCACTCTGTACACCAGCAGCAGCTTGTTCTGATAGCAAAAAGGGAAAAGTATAAATGTTGGTGCACAGGGGGTTGGAGAAGTGGCTTGGAGGTAGAACACTGCCTGCATCCACTTGAGTACAGACATTCAACCAAACACCAATATACACAAAAATAAATGATTAAATAAATAGTTGGTATTGACTTTGGTACAGGTTTAGAGAAGAAAAAATAGAAAAGTCTCCTTCAATTACTTATATTGTGCTTCAGTACCAATTTCACTAAAAAATGGCTGCCGAATTAAAAATTTGGCAACAGTCTGTTTAGGTTTTTTTTTCCTTTGTTTATTTTGTGTATGAGTATACTGTCACACCAGAAGAGGGCATCAGATCCCACTACTGATGGTTATGAGCCATCTTGTGGTTGCTGGGAATTGAACTCAGGACCTTTGGAAGAGCAGTGAGTGCTCTTAACCACTGAGCCCATCCCCTCCAGCAGTGTCCTAAGATTTTTTTAAAAGCCTGTAAGTAAGATTACTTTCTTCAGAATTTTTTTTTTCCGAGACAGGGTTTCTCTGTATAGCCCTGGCTGTCCTGGAACTCACTCTGTAGACCAGGCTGGCCTCGAACTCAGAAATCCGCCTGCCTCTGACTCCCAAGTGCTGGGATTAAAGCTGTGCACCACCGCCAAGTTGGAAAATTTTATGTGACAATTTATACTTCCAAGCAATTTACTAGAGTAGTTTCAAGTTGAAGACATTGTGCATTATTTTAAGACAGATTTACTTATTTTGTTTATATGAGTACACTGTAGCTATCTTCAGACACATCAGAAGAGTGCATTAGATCCCATTACAGATGGTTGTGAGATACCATGTGGTTGCTGGGAATTGAACTCAGGACCTCTGGAAGAGCAGTCAGTGCTCTTAACCGCTGAGCCACCTCTTCAGCCCAACATTGTGCAACTTAAAAAAAAAAATTTTTTTTTTTGACCATTGCAGACAAGTTGCTCAACCCAATAAGAGAACATACATGGCTCTTACAGGATCCGGAATTCTGGGGACAACACTTTTAAATCATTGCTAAACTCTTTAACAAAACCTTAGGAAGAAGCAGGGGGAGTCACTTTTAACATTTTCACTCTCAGTAGGAAAAAAAAAACCACTCTTCCTCAGGGATTCTTCCCGCCGGACAGTTCAAACGAAAGGGCGCGAGATGGCGGACTCGGGATATCAACCAATTGCAGGAGGCGCCTTACGTCGGAGGTTCTCGCCCAGAAATGTATCTAGGGCTGGCCAATGAGGGCGCCACTATTTCAGCAGGCGGCGACCGATGGAAGAAGGAGAGAAGATATTGGTCGCCGTCCGCGGTGGCTGGCCAATAGGAGCTCGCTGAGCCGCGGGTCGAGCCGGGTGCCTGCAGGTCCAGAAGAGTTGCTAGGCTCGGGTGGGTGCTCTGCAGGGGAGGCGCGGTAACGACGGCCGAGGTCGCGGTCGGGGCGTCGGACTGGGTCCCCGCAGGTGAGGTTGGTCCCTACTTCTCCGGCCTGGGGGCTCTGGATGCCGGCTCGTCTTCCCTTGCTCTGCGGTGGTCGCGGGGCCCGGTGAGGTTGGCTGAGGGCGCGCTGGGAACTCGGCGGTCTCCTCCGGTCGGGGCTGAGGACCTAGACCTTCTTGCTTCCGTCCTGAGGAAAAGGGGGGATCGGGAGGAGCTGAAGCGGGGTTCGGCTTGCGCCGATTGCGAACCCTATACGGAGCAGTTCTCCAGGTGCTTCCCGCGCGGGTCGAGCCCCAGTTGACCCTTGTTGCTCTGTTTAACTTTTGCCACCACCACTCCAGCAGCGGAACTGCGACCTAAGCGGTTTCATTATCTTCCTCCTGCGGTGAAACAGGCTTGGACAGACAGGTTGGGAAACTTTGGCTCTGCAGCTACCAACACGGAGAACCTGGATATGAACCCAGGTCGGACTGAATCCCCGCGGGCTCCCGACGCCCTGTTTGTTGGGGGAGCCGTCGCTCCGCCTTCTGTGTTTATCGAAACCAAAACTTAGCAAGGTGGCAGACTTTTCGTGGCCATCGGACTAGCGTTTGTGCAACCTAAAGAAGGGGCTCGTGCGAGCACGAGCTCACGATTTGGGCAACGTGTTCATTGTTTTTTGATTGAGGAACTGACTTAATTGTAAACTTTAAGTAGCAGCCTGTAAGGAGTAGTGTTCAGAGTGGGCAGTTGAGTGCCCCTAGAGTGCATCTAGACCGTAACTTAGGCATGATTGTTTGTGACAGTCTCTCTGGAACCCGGACTGTTCTCAAATTTGAGGCAGTCCTCCTGTCTCTCTCTAATGATGGAATTACAGTTTTGAGACACTGTGCATCGGCAGGGCCTTTTTAAAAAAGATAATTCTTCACAGAGAAACCCTGTCTCGAAAAAAAAAAAAAAGATAATTCTTGTGAGGATGTCGTTAAACCTTAGAGCCATTTTAAAAGCATCAGCTTACATGTTTTTGAGTAGTGAAAAACTTAATTTTTAAAGCATATTACCTTTTTTGCATAAAAATTTAAAATTGATAGTTTTTTTTCTAGAAGTTTAGCAGTGAACAGCTCCTGGTATGTTCTTGATTGTAGCTTTGGTTTATCATTTGGACTTTTTTTCCTTGTGTTTTTTGAGTAGAGGATACAATCAGTATTATTTAGCATCAGCTTTGAAAGTCGATGCTGTGTGGACTAAACTGCGTTACCTTCCCCTTGAAATCAGAACTGGTCGATCTCTAGACATGGCCGTGGGAGGAAGTTTTATTTTAAAATACTGAGCCGAGCTGCAAATTTGAATAAGAAAAAAAACACGTTTCTTTCTTTGCATTTATTACTCGGGTCTAATGAATCTTAGACTTTATTTTTTAGTTAGCTAAATTTATTTCTTAAAACGAGGTCTTGCTAAATAGCTCAGGCTGTGTTTGGAAACCTGTGTTTGTAGTTTAGTCAAGTGCAGTTTGCCATTCTCCTGTCTCTGCCTGGGTCTAGGATTACAATATATCATCAAGCCCAGCACTCTTGGCTTTGATGCAATTGCATATGTGCCCAGATAAATTCAAACGCCTTGTGTATGCTAGACTAGAACTAAGCTACAACCCCTGGTGTTACTTTCTGGTTTTTCCTCACATTTAAATTTTATCTTACAAATGTAAACATGTCTGCTTGTGAGAATGTCTTCTGTGGCTTGGCTGTATGCGCAGTGTATGCAGGGCCCTGCATTCAGACCCCCAACCCCACATTACCAAAAAGTGTCATTTCTGTTTACCCTTTGTCACTTTTGATGCTATGAAAGATTACTATTACTCGTTACCTACAGTGGTATATTTGTTTCTGGTGTCTGTATGTCGGTTGAGACAAGATTGCTGGGTTTCTGGGAGATTACTTTTGGATCCAATAATTAAGCTTCCTTATTATTTTGGAACTGTGATTAAAGGAAAATGGTTGTATTTGGTTTGGTTTTGGATATAGAGGCTTACTCTTTAGCCCAGGCTTGCCCATTAACTTACTATGTAGCCCAGGCTGGCCTTGAATTCATGGTGATCCTCCACACTTCAGAGTTGGTTGCCAAAACATTTCTTACTAACTTTTAGGATTTCTTTTTTAACATTGTTTTGCTAATAAAAGAAATTCTGAAAGACTTGTATCGGCTATATAACATTTTTAAAAAACCTGTTTTACTAATATGTTTTACAAATACTATATCCCCAGTGATGGCTCATGAAGCAATGGACTGTGACCTTCAGGTACCATTAGATGGTACTATAGAACAAGCTCCTCCAACTGAAGTCATCAGCCATGGGGTACCCCTTCTCCAGCCTGTCCCTGCTGAACTGGTCAATAGCCAAGGTGAAGCACGTGTTGAGCCTGACTCTGCTGAAGTGGTCAGCAGCCAAGGTGGACTACCCACTCTACAGCCTGTGCCACCAGCATCCACGGAGGAAGTACAGCCCTCAGAAGAAAATATGGAGATTGTCAATCCTGGAACTTCAGAGGAACGTAGTGAGGGGTCTGATGCTGACCATGCCGTCGGAGCTGCTAGAGCGGTTTCAATGAACTACTTCATCAGTGGGCTGCAGAGGCTTCATAACATGCTGGAATTGCTGAGACCTTCACATTCAGACCACAGGGCGGGGAGTGCAGGGCCGATAAGAACAAGGAGAAGAACGGGACCCACTCTGAGGACAAGAGCTGGAAGGTTTCGGAGGCTAGACAATGCCAGGTAAAATATAAGTGACTGATGCCGCTCTCAGGTATGAAGCTCGGATTCTGGTCACACCCCCCAGTGCCACCAAAGTTATCTTTTCAGAATTGCCACGTCTTGGTAGGTCAGATAAAGTTAGTACTTGCCTTGTTTACTTCATTTAGTACTGAGATGGGTTTCAGTGTGGTTCCTTGAATACTATAGAGGCAAGTTTGTCAGCAGCAGTATCTATTGATGGTTGGCCTCTTTATTTTTTAGTTAAAATGTTTTCAAATATGTGTGAGCTGTGTGCACGCCTGTGTTGAGGCAGAGTCTCAGTTAAACCCAGAATTCTTCCATACGACTCTTGCTTGCTCAGAGGATCTCTTATCTTCCTGAGTTATAAGTGGCCCTCCCATGTTTACGAATTGTTCTGGGTTTCTGGACTCTGGTCCCTGTGTTTGTATGGCAGGTGATTTATCCCTGAGCCATCCATCTTCCCAGCCATGGTGTATGCCTTCACCTTTTAAGAATTTTTTTTTTTTTTCCTAATGCTGGGTGTGATGGTGCATGCCTTTAATCCTAGCACTTGGCAAGCAGATGTCTGTAAGTTTGTAGCTAGCACGGTCTACAGAACTCCTGTCTCAAAAATAACAATAAAAAATTTTAATTTAGTTGTGGAGTGGTGGCTCATAGAATAAATGTTGGACAACGTTGAAACAATGTGGATTCTGGAACAAGATAAATATGATACTGTTCCCTGATAACGTGTTTAAGAAGCAAATTGGACACTGAATTTGTGTAACTGTGAATTTTCCCAGGACTGCTTCAGACTTCTGAACTATATTTTTTGTTCTTTGTTTGAAAGTAGGGTTTTGTTTTTTGTTTTTTGTTTTTTTTAAAACGTGCTTATTTTTGTGTATGCGTGTGAGCACACTTACGCTGGCCACAGCATGGAATTAGAGGTTAGAAGACAATTTGCTAGATTTGGCTCTGTCCTACCAGCCAGTCTCAAGTGATTGGTTTGCTCCCCAGCACTGGGCAGAGTTTTTTCACTGTTTGGCTTTGGTGATTTTTTTTTTTTTCCCCAATGAGATAAAATCTTACTCTACAGCTCTGGCTGGCCTGGGAATAACATACCCTCTTGTTTCTACTTCCTGAGTGCTGAAATTAGAAATGTATAAGCCACCATGCCTGCCCGCTTCTGAATTTTCTGAAATTTAGACGAATTTCTCACAATAGTGTTAGCTGTTAACTCACTGGTAGCAGCTTCTGCCTTAGACCGGAAGTTCAAAGTTGGGAAAATGAGTGAGCTCTTCTTTCCAACAGACCCTTCGGCCAAGGTCACAAACTGCTTCCTTCTTGATTCTGGCAGCCAGAGTCATCCTCCACTCATCACACATTCTAACTCTAGTGTGTAAATGTGAATTTGACCCTAGACATATTGATGAGCGGGAGAGACCAGAACACCGGTCACCACAAAGCTTAAGAAGTCTAGCGCTGCAGACGGCAAAGAACAGCCGAGTGTGGGCTGGAGGGACGGCTCAGCACGTAGGACCACTGGCCGCTCTTCCGGAGAAACCGGGTTAAATTCCTAGTACTCACATGACAGATAACAAACCTTCTCTAACCGCAGTTCCAGAGGATCTGTTGACCCTCTTCTGCCCTTTGTACTGTGTTCAGGTGGTATACAGAGATACATGCAGCAAAATGCTATACACATTAAAAAAAAAAAAAAAAAAGTTGAGGGGCCAGCCAGGTGTGGTGCATTCTTTTAATCCCACACATGGGAGGTGGGGTCAGGAGGATCCCTGAGTTGGAGGCCAGCCTGGTCTACATAATAGAGGATATCATGTCCTAAAACAAAACAAACAAAAGAACTAAGCTTGGTTAAGAACAGGTAAAAAGGATTTCTTTAGTTTTAAGAAACCCCTAGCTAAGGAGGTGTAGCCATCTTGGTAGAGTTTCCTTGCTCTGCACTACGTCCTGGATTTGATTCCCAGCAACACTGAATTAGGAATGGTGGTGCATACCGTTAATCCTGGCTCTGGGAAAGTAGATCAGGAAGGTCAGAAATTCAAGGTCATTCTTGGCTACATAGCAAGTTAGAAGCCAACTAGGGCCCCTTGAGACCAGAAAGGAGGAAAGAAAGAAAGGAAGAAAACTGGATATGGTGATGCTTCCTTTTAATACCAGCACTTGGGAGGCAGAGGCAGGTGGACCTCTGAGTTCAAGGCCAGCCTATTTGGGGCTACTTAGTGAAATCATGTTTTTTCAAAGAAAAGGGGATGGAAGGACACAAAGTGTTCTTAGGAGATTCTTCAGGGTTGGAGCCAGAGATCCAACTCTGGACCTCTGGACCTTATGCATGCTAGCACTTTACCAAAAATAGCAGAATATGCCAGGCTGTGGTGACACATGCCGCCTGGTACTTGGGAGGCAGAGCCTGAAGGATCCTTTGGTTAGTTCAAGACCAATTTAGCGAGTTCCAGGGCAGCCAGGTCTACACAAAGGAAACATAAAAAAAAAACCAGACTAGGACTATGGGAAAATTTCTCCTTAGAGTAGTAAAGGAGTAAAATTTGAATCAAGTTTTCATAACTGAGAATTAGCTGAAGGCCTGTAGTAATCTAGGGTGTGACTAGTAACGAATAGTGAGTGATTCTGGGTGCGTTTTGTAGTGTTCCCTATTCTGGGTCCTTTGTCCAGGACCATGGTATGCTTGAAAACAGACTGTTGGACAGCCACCATGGGGAGTGCAGTGCTGTTGGAATACAAGGCCTGTTCTGAGAAAATCCTCTCTCTGTGATCTGTTTGGTGGTTGGTTTTCTAAAAGACCCTATAATTTGAATGGGAAAAGGAGTAGGTCAACCGGCGGTGGTGGCGCACGCCTTTAATCCCAGCACTTGGGAGGCAGAGGCAGGCGGATCTCTGAGTTCGAGAGTTCGAGGCCAGCCTGGTCTACAGAGTGAGTTCCAGGACAGCCAGGGCTACACAGAGAAACCCTGTCTCGAAAAAACCAAAAAAAAAAAAAAAAAAGGAGTAAGAGTATATTTAACCATTATTTACCTTATCTGGTATTTTTTTTTTTTAAGTTTTATGTGTGTGTGTAATTTTTTTTTTAAAGATTTGTTATTTTATGTGAGCACACTGTTGCTCTCTTCAGACACACCAGAAGTAGGCATTGGATCTCATTACCAGATGGTTGTGAGCCACCATGTGGTTGCTGGGAATTGAACTCAAGATCTCTGGAAGAACAGTCAGCACTCTTAACCACTGAGCCATCTCTCCAACCCATGTGTGTAATTTTTATTATTTCAAATTGTGCATCTATGTGGAGGTCTGTGTTTAAGTGTGTGCATGAGAGGCCAGGTACCCAAGGAAGCCAGAGGTATTGGATCCCCTAGAGCTAGTTACAGATGACTGAGCCTCCATGTGGTGGCAGGGAACTGAGCCCTGCTTCTCTGGTCTGGAAGACCAATTAAGTATCTTAGCCACTAAGCCATCCCTCTAGCCCAGTTATATTTGTTTCTAAGTGCACAATTGTTTGCCTGTGAGTATGTATTTATACCACCTGTATGCCTAGTGCCCATCAAAGCCAGGAGAGGCATCAGATCTCCTAAACTGGAATACAGATAGTTGTGAGCTGCCATGTGGGTGCTGGGAACCAAACCAGGTCCTGTGTAAGCACAAATGCTGTTATCTGTCGAGCTATCTCCCCCGTCCTATAATCTGTTATTATTCATTCACTCAGCTTTCAGTGGAAGCATTTAACAGCCTGGAAATAGATTGAAATAACTAGGAATTTCTTTGACACTATCTTAGATTGTTCTTGCACGGATGGTCCATTGGGCCATAATTCTTTTGTCTCTATACACATACAGGTTGAGAACACCAGTGAATACCTCCTTTCAGGTAAGCAGGTCTCAGCCTTACCCACAAGCTCCTGCTCGTGATTCAGAGGCATCAGGTACTGACTCTGACAGCAGCAGCTCTGGAGAGAATGAAGAGGTTACTGTCCAGGCAGAAGAACCTGAAGCCGACATTCCAGGTCTGTGTTTTACCCAGACTTGTGCTAATAAAACTAAAGCCCATAAACTGTAGATAAATTTCACTGGCTATGGAGATGTTAAAAGACTCTGATCTGACTCATAAGTTTTTGTGATTTGTGTTCCAACAAGTCAGTCCCTGTGCAACAGCACGTGGCGTTCCCTTCTGGTTTTTTTTATTCTGAAGTGATCGGCCTGAGAGAGTTACCAACAATCACACTAATGAAGTCAGTTATGAATGTAAGAGTCCTTTAACAATGGCCAGACCAAAAGTAGGCTACCATCTCCAAAATATATCTCGATGCCAAAGTTCAGGGGTACATCATTTTAAAGTCCAAAAAAAAAAAGCCCAACACATTATCTCAGTGTTAGAAGGGGTTGGAGTAACCTTGTAACATCTGTCTTTTTTTATTTTTTATAAAACCTAGCAGTGTTTTGCAGACACAAGGCAACAGTTGTTGATGTATGCTTCCTCTGGTTGTTTTAGTTTATGTTTAGCCTGCACAAACATATAATTATTTTGTTACTACATCAGGGCCACGGTCAGGATAATTAATGGACAGTCCCAAAAGTGTTGCCAAGGTGGATGTGTGGCTAAAGGGCACAAAATAGTCAGGACAAGATAGCATTGCTGTAGTCACTTACTACATTTGAGAGAGTGGGTTGTGTATTTAAAAGTTCTGTATGCCTCTGTTGTTGGCACAAATGTCTATCGTGCCATCATTTTGAGGAGATGTGAATGCAGGGTCAGCTTGGGCTATAGCGTGAGGCTGTCTCACAAAAAGTTCAGTGGTCTGAGTTGTGACTTTTCTAGTCTTAGTATAGTGTTAGGCATTATGTAAATGGATTTTATTTAGCAGTTGGTAAACAGACCACTAAAGTAGATGTCTTGATTAAATTAAAAACCGACTGATACACAGACTGTGTTCTCTCAGTACCAGTACCTTTTTACTTTAGAAAATAGATTTAGATTTTTAAAAATTTTTTATCATTTTATGTTTATACGTGTTTTTCCTGTACATATGTATGTGTACCATGTACATGCCTGTGGCCAAAGAGGTTGGAAGACAGCATTGGCTTCTTTGGGGCTAGAGTTATATGATGGGTGTGAGTCACCAAGCGGCTGCTGGGAATTGAACCCTGGTCCTCTCTTCGAGAGCAGCCTACGCTCTTAACTGCTGAGTCATTTTTGAGGTTCTGATTTTGTTTTTAAGTAGCAAAAAAATTTTCTAGCTTGTAACTGTAGCACTAATAAGAGAGATATCGCCATTTTATGACTGCAAATAAAATTATATATTTAAGCTGAGCATAATACTGTGTGCCTTTAATCCTAGCCCTTTGGAGATAGAAGTAAACAGATATATTTTTCCAAAGACCCTAAGTGAGCTCTAAACTGTTAGAATTCATGTATAACTTTAATCCCAGTACTTGAGATGCCGAGGCAGGCCATCTCTGACTTCGTTCAAGGGCCTGCCTGGTCTACAGAGTGAGTTCCAGGACAGCCTGGGCTATGTAGTGAGACCTTGCCTTGAAATAAAACCAAAAAAGGGAGCATCTCATCAGATACAGGCTTTTTTCTCTTGATGTTTTCAAATCCTAAAAATATAGAAATTTTTTTTTTAAATGACTTGAATATTATGGTTACAACTTGGTAGTGAACTGGAAAACATTGAAATTGGTTGGATTCATTCTTTATACTACGGAAGAGAATACTTGACAAGTGAATCAGGTTAGTGTATGAAATGGGCTACTTGTGGTTAACACATGCTGGTAGTCACTTACTGAAGAGGATGGGCGGGAAGCTCACAAGTTCAAGGCCAGTCTCTTAGACCCAGAGAAGGGGGACAGAAGAGATAAGGGGGTAGATGGCTTCTTAGGAGCAGTGCCAAGGCTGACCTGACCCTGTGTGTTGTGTGTACACAAAAGCATACTAAAAAGGATGAGGCCGTTCTGCTGTCAGCAGAGCGTGGGTAATGAAAGCAAGGCTTGAATAAGGAAAACCTTGGCATCTAGAAACAGCAAAAAGGATTGTTTAGAGGCTGGTTAGACCTGCAAGTCCAAATGGAAATGACAGAATGAACATACGGAATCTTCCTGAAGTAATTAGAATGTTTTATTTGTAGATGAGGTATTTCTCATGTTGACAAGGCCAGTCCCAAATTCAGGTCCAAGTGAGCCTGCTTGTTTTCCTAAGTGGCGGGGCATTAAGAATGTTTGCCACTCTGCTTGGTTCCTGCAGCCATGTTGAACTAGGATATGGTGGTGGCTACGCCAATGTCAAGCAAGGCCAAACTCATGTAAAAGTTAAGCGGTACAGTGGGTAAATCAACTGCCAGATCCAAGACATAGGACATTTTAGGAAGTTTCTCCACGTTGGTAGCAAAGAGGGAAAGGAAGTGAGTTTGGAAGAATTTTGTAAAACTACAGTGAAAAAGACAAGAATTAGTCTGTTGTACAGAACAACTGTAATGTAAACTAGCTTACCTATTAGATGATGTTAACAAATTACTATTAATTTTTCAAGGTGCGTTAATGATACAGTTGTTTACATTGGGGGAAAAAAAAGTCCTCGGTAGTCTTGACAAGTGTATTGACTCTTTAAGGCTTGTCTAGTATTCGAATATACACAAAAGCAATGGGGGAGGGCTTAGACTTGGTGAGTCTTTATATTCTTTAGATTAATTTTATTTGTATATATGTGTTATCTGTATATGGGTGTACTACATGCATGCCTGCTACCCAAGAGGGTATCGTGTTCCCTGGAACTGACGTTAGGGTGGCTCTGAGCAACAGCAACCAGGGCTCTAAACCACAAAGCTATCTCTCTCTCTGTAACACCTGAGTTGCTTTTTTAAATTGAGGGCTGGATACTTGTGGGTTTGGTCTACTCATGAAATGTCCAAAATAAGTAAATAACCGACGTTGAATAGGTAGAATTGGCATCCTCTTTTGGAGAATACTGTGTATAAATACCATGAATTCGGATGGGTAGCTACAGTGAGGCTCTCTTCTCTCCTGCTAGTCTCTCCTAGCTAACTTGTGTCTTCTATACATTATTCCTGCTACCGTTTCTGGATGCACCTTGATAGGACAAGACTCAACAGACCAAGAAGCTACATCTGTCACAGGAGGTGATGAAGCCCCGAAAGAGGTAACCTGACACCAATGTTGTCTTTCTCTCCCACCCCTCATTCCTTTTGTCTTGTTAAGAGGTCTTCCCTGAAGTCAGTTTGGCTTTTAACTCAGGATCCTCTGTCCCTGGCCTACTGAGCTCAGGGATTGCAGGCCTATGCCACCACATCCGACTTAAACATCCTTTTAAATGTAAGCTGAGGTTTCTCCATTTTACATGAGGAATCTGGTTAAACCGGAAAGCTTTGGAAAAGAAAGAGAATCAGAGAATTTTGTAAAATCAAAATTAGTAGATCAGAGAGGTAGCTCTTCTGCTGGTAAAGGCACTCTCGGGGACCCACTCTCGGGGACCCACTCTCGGTAAACAGAGAACCAACCCCTGCAAGTTGTCTTTTTAGCCCCGCATGAAATGAGTGAGTGAGTGAATGAATGAATGAAAACAAAAGGCATGCCAGGTGTGATGGTGCACGCTTGCAACCCCAGCACTCAAGTCGAGAGAGTCTGATTTGATTTGAAGCCAGTATGATTCTGTATTCAGACCCTTTCTCAACAATAGCAGCAGCAACAACAACAACAAAATCAGTATTGCTGGCATGTAGCTTGGTGGTAGAAGACATGCTTAGAATGTCTCCGGTTCCACCTCACCCCCAGAAGCAGATGTTACATACAGTATACAATGTATATTTTGTCAGATTGTATTTTATAAGAATGGCATGTATCTGGTAGGTGTTGTACATTCTTTGAAGGTCTTCATTAGGTTTTTATATACTTAAGTACTTAAATTTCACCTTTCATCCAGCAGTCTCCCCAGAAGCCCAAAGATCTCATTTCGGTGGAAGATGAAGAAGGGGAAACTTGCACAATATGTTTGGAGCAGTGGACCAGTGCTGGGGACCACCGGCTCTCAGCGTTACGCTGTGGCCACCTCTTTGGATATGGATGCATTTCTAAATGGCTCAAAGGACAAACACGAAAGTGTCCTCAGGTAAGGGCCGTAAACGAGGACTCTGCATTAAGTCAGACTTCCTAGAGCCATATTGATTGTGTCTCATTGGACTCTTTAGTGCAACAAGAAAGCCAAGCACAGTGACATCGTTGTCCTTTATGCCCGAACCCTGAGAGCTTTGGACACTAGTGAACAGGAACGCATGAAAAGGTAAGGAATGGCTGGTTCCATAGCTCAGGGGATGAAGGCACTCGCTCCCAAGCCTTGCTGAGCAAATCAAATATTCAGGACTTGTATGGTGGAAGGAGAAGGCGGAAAGTCTTAAAAATAGGTAAAAAACTGCCCAGCTAGAGTCTCAGACTGTTACTGATATAAGCACCTTCTGCGTGATTTGTTGTCTATACATTAAACATGTGAGGCCAGAGCCAGACCGTGGTGGAACGTGCTGTTAATCCGAGCAGTTGGCAAGCAGAGGCGGGCAGATCTCTGAGTTTGAGGCCAGCCTGGTCTACAGAGTGAGTTCTAGGATAGCAAAACAAATAAACAAACAAAACAAAAAACAAAAAATGAGGTAGGCATGCTTTTAATCCCAGGACTCAGGAGGCAGAGCCTGACAGATCTCTGTGGGTTTGCAGCCAGCATGGTCTATATAGAGTTCTAGGATAGTCATGGCTACATAGACCCTATTTCTAAAAATAAAATTAAAATGTGAGGCTGGGGTTGAGAAATCTAGCAGCTTAGTGGTAGGGCTCTTGCTTAGCTTTGCAGAAGCCTTGGGTTTTTTTTTGTTTTGTTTTGTCTTTTTTTGTTGTTGTTGTTTTTGTTTTTTGTTTTTTGAGACAGGGTTTCTCTGTATAGCTCTGGCTGTCCTGGAACTCACTCTGTAGACCAGGCTGGCCTCGAACTCAGAAATCCGCCTGCCTCTGCCTCCCAAGTGCTGGGATTAAAGGCGTGTACCACTACTGCCCCCGGCGTGGGTTTTTTTTGTTGTTGTTTGTTTGTTTGTTTTTTCTTAGCACTGAGGAATAAAAGAGTTTTGAATGATGATCTGGCTTGGCATGGTTGTTCATATTATAATTGTACCACTTGAGAGGATAAACCCAGGCAAGAGAATTGCTGCAGTCTAGCTGTTGAGGCCCAGCCTGCACTCTATAGACTGCTCCTCATTTCTGACCATAGTTGATAGTACTAGCTGCTCTTGCAGAGAACCCAGGTTCATCCCAAACTCCCAAACTGGACAACTCACAACCGTCTTTAACTCCAGTTCTGGGGGATCTGATGCTCTTGTCTGTCCTGAATGCACATGACATATACGAATACACCCAGGCACACACATACATACTTACACATTTAAAAATAAATTTTTTTTTTAAAAGATCTCAGGTTGTGGCAATGGCTCGGTGCTTAAGAGCATTTATTGCTTTTGGAGAAGACCTGGATTCAGTTCCCAGCACACACATGATGGCGGCTTAGAACCATTCGTAACTGGTTCCAGGGGATCCAATGCCCTCTTCTGACTTCAGACACCAGGCATGTGCACGGTGCACATGGATTCATGTAGGCAGAAGACTCATACATTTAAGGAAAATAAGTCTTCTAAGAAAGAAAATCCCATCTTAAACATAAGCTAAGCTGAGCATGGACCTCAGTTGGTGGAGTGCTTGCCTGGCACTAAAGAGGCCCTAGGTTCAAGCCCCATAGCAACATAAACTTGGTAAGGTGGTGTGTTTGTAATTAATTAATTGTATTAGGGTAGAGAAGGTGATAGGATCTAGAGTTCAAGGTCAGCCTAGGACACATGAGACCAAAGCTCAAAGGAAAGAAATTTCAACATATTTCATGTTTTGTTTGTATTTTGAGGTAGTCATACTCTTAGCCCAGGTTGTCCTAGAATGGCCAAGGATCCTCGTGCCTTAGTCTCCCAAGGGTTAGAATTACCAGAGCACACTACCATGTCTGGCTTAGCACATTTCTCAGTGTTTCTGTTTTTGATTGTATGTCACTCTTCCCCTTAAAATAGGTTTCTTTCAGATTTGTTAAGTTTGCACATGAAAAAAAAAAAGGTTGTAGGCTCTGAATAGTTGCTAATAACCAGGAAGTAGTGGTTCACACCTTTAATCCAGCACTCAGGAGGCAGAGGCAGGTGGATCTTTTCAATTCAAGGCCAGCCTGGTCTGCAGAGCAAATGGTGACATGTTTGTGGGAAATAGAAGCAGGTGAATCACACGTCTGAGGCTGAGACTGGAGAGCTCAGTGCCGTTTGACTAGCTCGCACACAGCCCTGGGATCTATCTATGACAAGAACAAAAGAAAATAAAAATGTCTAGTGAGTTCCACACTGCCTGTGCCACATTAGACCTGTCTCTAAAGAAAAGGAAGAGTAAAGTTTAATATATACACCATTGAGAAAGTTGCGGATGTGATCATTCACATTTTACTGGTAAAGTTTGAATGTAAATATTTAAATACTTAGAGCTGGCAGTGCCATTTGAGAGGTTGTGAAACCTTTAAGAGGCCAGGATTAGCTGCCAGAAATGTTTCACTGGACAGGGAGGGAGGGCCTCGGGAGTTAGCCTACTCCTTCTAGCCTGATCTCTCTACTTCCTGATGGCAGAAATGGAAGTGAGCTGTCAGGGAGCCACCTGGTGCCACGCTTTCCCTCATGGTGTCACCTCATGCTGTGACCACATGCTCTGAGCCAAAACAAACCTTTTCTCAAGGTGTTCCTTGTTGAGTATTTGATCATCCGCAAAAGGTTAATTTTTAGATGTGGAGCACAAATGCATAGTTATCCTACTCCCAGGAAGTAGTTCTTTACAAAAGGATCTATGCGAAGGTTTACTGGATGAAAATGATTATGTCGTTAATAATCTAGCTCAAGTAGATTAGCTGAGTAAACTGGCATCTATGTAGCATAATATTAGACATTGCTAAAATGATTAAAGTGCACATGTCAATAAAAACACTGTGACTACATTTTTGTAAGTCAGGTTTTCTCTGGGTAGCCCCCCCCTTGGCTGGCCTGGGACCCATGCCATACCTTTTGAACTCGGCTTCCATCGAATCCTAACGTTTTGCCCTTTTTGTTTTTGGCCTTTCTATGAAGTCAGTCCTAAGCAAACAGGCATTGTGTTTCTCTGAAGTCACAGATGCTCTGAAGGTGACTAAGACCTCACTGATGAGAGCCCCTGAGTTCTCCTGGAGAGCAACTTGGGCAGCCTGCAAAAAGCCTACTTTTTAGTTATTGTGGGGACATTTTGTTGTTGTTTGAGATGGTTTCTTAAGTTGTCTAGGCTGGTCTTAAACTCGCTTTGTAGACTAAAGAAGCTACTCATTGGTGACTCTTAATGCTTCAGCCTCCTGAATAGCCACCAGACAGCCTGAGTTTGTTTCCATGCAGATGCATCAACCTCTTGTTCCTGCTTGTCTCTACTGTTTTTAAGATCTAATGATCTCTGAAATTTTTTACTTTCCAAAGTGGCTTTTAACTCTGAGGTCTAGTTTCATGGATTATAAACTGCTACCGTATGATTTATTAGATACTGTGTTCTTTTTGCATAAAGTTTTCATTACCTATGTCTTAAACTCACAAATTTTGTTCCATGGCCTGGCTTTTTGTTTGCTTCTGTTGTTTTGAGACATGGTCTTACCTAGTCCAGCCAGCCTTCCTCTTGATAGACAAGGATAATTCTAAAATTCACCCTCCCCAACTCTTCCTCTCTCTTTTAACAATTATTTATTTAATATACATGGGATGGGTATTTGGTCAGCATGAATATATGTGCACCAGTGTATGCCCTGTGTTCTCAAAGGAGAGGGCAGCGATCCCCTGGAACTGGAGTTCCAGACAAGAGTGAGCTGCCATGTGGATCCTGGGAGCTGAACCCTGATCTTCTGCAGGAGTAATAAATGCTTTGAATTGCTGAACCATCTCTCCAGGCCTCTTAAATAGTGTTTTTTGTTGTCTTTGCTTTGAATTAAAGTCTCTGTTGCCCAGGAATGACTCTTAATTTCTGAGCTTAAGTGATCCAGCTGCCTCAGGCACTCCTTAGTGGTATTACAAGCATACGGCACCATATTCTGACAAATTTGAATTTCTCAGAAGTAAACAAGGGCAGACTTGTCATTGGAGCTTTCATATCATTTCCTCTGCTGTTTCAGTCAAGCGGAATATTATTCTTGTTTTTGTGTTTCATATTTTGAAATTATCTTTAAGTAGATGCAAATTTATGGTTGTGTAATGTTATTTTTTGTACCTTCTCATGCATTTCACATTTATTCTAATTGGCCTGTTGTTAGCATTTGCTCAGTGTAAACTTCCTTGTCTTTTAAAGCGTTAGCCCTTTTAGCTCTGGTAACTTGGTTGCTATTGAGTTTGCATACTTTGTGATAACCAACAACAGTTTATTTTCTTTTACTCCAATAGATAATTTTGGTCTTTTAACTCAAGTTTAATCTTTTATAATTTGCCTTAGCTCAGGCAGTGAATTGGTTCTTTCCCTCATTTCCCCATGCTATTTTTAGTCTCCATTCTGTAGTAGAAGTCATATTTCTGGCTTCTATTGCTTGCTTTTAACACCAAACCCCAGTGGGCTGGCTGTTTAGCCCCACATGCTACTAGAGAGGTTACTTTGTGCTTTATTAAACTTCTATGACGCACTTATAAAGTATGTCCATCACAATATGAGCTTACTATGTCAACTTGCCGGGAAGTCTTCTGTAGCTTTCCTAATCCTCATCTGCCCCTGGCTTTTCCCTTCTAGTGACTTACTGAATGAACAAACGCTCAGGAAGAAGGCTGAGTTAGAATCAGCACGGTGCCGGCTCCAACTTCAGGTCCTTGTTGATAAATGCACTAAACTCAATAACCGTGTCCAGGTGAGTTTGTCTTTTCTAATTCAAAAAAACTTCTAGAATCAGAATTAAAAAGAAGGGCAGCTTAAGAGGGATCTAAATATCACTTAGGTTTATCTCAATGATAGGACATTTAGCCAAAACCCATAGATGGATGAATTCTATGAGGGCTTCAGACACATAACAACCATTAAGGATTTCTTTTCCCTAATAGTTACTAAATCTCTGCATTCTTTAGCTCAGCCTTGGTGAGATACTCTGAAATCCAGTTAAGATAACTGGTAACATTTTCATGGTTAGCAAGAAATCTTTTATCCAATCAAGAAATCATTCTTGCTGGACGGTGGTGGCACACATCTTTAATCCTAGCACTTGGTGGGCAGAGGTAGGCAGACCTCTGTGAGTTTGAGGCCAGCTTGGTCTATGGAGTGAATTCCAAGACAGTCAGGGCTACACAGAGAAACCCTGTCTTGGTAAACAAAAACAAGCAAAAAAAGAAAATTAAAAAAAGGAAGAAAAAGAAAGAAAACCAAAGAGGGGCCGTGTTCCCTTACAAAGTTTTTTACGTTGTAGGACTTGGAAAAGATTGTTGTGCGCTATCAGAACTCAGCCGAGCAAAGCTCCCAAGCGCTTTGTGGGATCTGCCTACCCTCCAGCCAGAGCCAGCGCAAATACAACTCAGAAAAGACCTTCACGGTTTCTCAGACGGGAAACTGCCGCATCATGGCATATTGTGATGGTCTGAGCTGCCTGGTGGCGTCCCAGCCATCTCCGCAGGCTTCCTTCCTTCCAGGTAAACAACTCAGAACCTCGGCTTTGCGGCTGTTAGACTCCATAGTGCTCTTCCCTTTCTGAAGATTCTTGGACTCAGTGGTGGTTAAGGACTGGTAATCAACTCACTTTTTCGGTCTGTCTGTCTGTTAATTTAGTGCAAGTACTTCAGGTGCTACAAAGAAAGATGCCTTTCATAGCTTGGCATGGTGGCACAGCCTTTAATCCCAGCACCTAAGAGCTGGGCATATTGTTCTACATAGCAAGTTCCAGGAAAGTTGGGCTACATAAAGAGAGCCTGTCTCAGCCGGGCGGTGGTGGCGCACGCCTTTAATCCCAGCACTTGGGAGGCAGAGGCAGGTGGATTTCTGAGTTCGAGGCCAGCCTGGTCTACAGAGTGAGTTCCAGGACAGCCAGGGCTACACAGAGAAACCCTGTCTCAAAAAACCAAAAACAAAACAAAACAAGAGAGCCTGTCTCAAAACAAAAGGCCATATCTTTAATAGCTGGGTCTGCTGTCACACCTGTAGCGGCAGCATTCAGGAGGTAGAGGCAAAAGTTAGGCCACTGTGGTCTCCATAGTGAGATCCTGCTTTGAACAAATAGAAAACGTTTCTTTCAGCTATAAGTAGTTCTTTAATCGCTGCCCAGCCCACTGCCCTTCTTAAGAAAAATTCTTCCATATATATTGCTTTTATTTTGCAAATTACCAATACCAGTAACAATGGGAGCGTGAGAAAGGAGGTACATGGAAGTGTCAGTTGTCACTGCTGTAGTCAAAGGAGAAAAATATTCCCTGTGTGTCATTTACTTTACAGATTCATTCGCACTGTTTTACAAAAACTGCCCCAGAGGTTAACTCAAATTTAAACAAAATTTAATAATTTTAATTGCAAATAAGAGAATGTCAGGAATATAGTAGTCATTTTTCTAATGGGGAGATGACTCGCTGGTTAAGAGCTCTTTCTGCTCCTTCAGACAGGAAATGGTACTCTCTTCAAGTGTGATAGTTCAAAGCTTAGCACCTTTTATAATCTGATTTTCTTTTTTTCTTTCTTTTTTTTTTTTTCTCGAGACAGAGTTTCTCTGTGTAGCCCTGGCTGTCCTGGAACTCACTCTGTAGACCAGGCTGGCCTCAAACTCAGAAATCCGCCTGTCTCTGCCTCCCAAGTGCTGGGATTAAAGGCGTGTGCCACCACCGCCCGGCCTTTTTTCTTTTTTTTTTAATTTTTTTTCTTTTTCTTTTTTTAAAAAATATTTATTTGTGTCTTATAGTTTTACTGCTGTGAACAGATAACAAGATTAAAGCAATTATTATAAGGACAACATTTAATTGGGGCTGGCTTACAGGTTCAGAGGTTCAGTCCATTATTATCAAGGCAGGGGCATGTGAGCATCCAGGCAGGCATGGAGGAGGAGCTGAGAGGTCTACATTTTCATCTGAAGGCTGCTAGGAGAAGACTGTATTATTTGTTTGTTTTATGTATATGACAAGTACACTATAGCTGTATTCAAACACACCAGAAGAGGGCATCGGATCCCAGTGCAGATGGTTGTGAGCCACCATGTGGTTGCTGGGAATTGAACTCAGAACCTCTGGAAGAGCAGTCAGTGCTCTTAACCACTGAACCACCTCTCCAGGCCGCTTAGCGCCCTTGTTAGGTAACTCACAGCCACCTATAAAGCGGCTTCTAGTTCCAGGGACTCTAACGCCCTCTTCTGGCTTCCTTGGGTACCTACATTCATATGCATATACCCACACAGAGATAAACACACAAAACTAGGGCTGGAGGGATGGCTAAAAGCAGTCAAGTTCACTAACTGCTCTTCCAGAGGACCTGGGTTCAATCCCCAGCCACCCACATGGCAGCTCACAGGCATCACAACCTATAACTCCTGTTCCAGGAGATCTGCAACCCCTTTTCTGGCCTCTTGAGGGCCCCAGTAGGCCCATGGTGTACATCATATGTGTAGGCAAAGAATAACTATAAATGAATCTTAAATAAAACTTGACATCTTAGTTTCTCCAGCCCCTTGTCTCTGTTCTTTATTGCTGCTGTCCTTGAATCTTGTGTTACCTCCTTTTTTAGGTAATATGCTTGGCATTTGTCCAAATGACTGATTTTGTCAATTTGAGACTAGGTCTTACTGTATAGACCATGCTGGCCTCAAACTTTTTAATATCCTACCATGCCCACCTGTCTCAATCTTTACTAAAATATAAATGTCATAAAATTAAATCATACAAATTTGTAATATCTTTTATCTAACTTTTTCCCTTCTACTCACTCATAGGCAGCCACCGATCTGCCTTTTGTCAGTGTACGTTCTAGAACTTTATATAAATGGCTTCATACAGCATATGCTTTTTGTTTAAGATCCATATTTTTATGTAAATTGATAGTTTATTGCTGGGTGTATCTCATATATATACTTGGTAGATTTGTTTGTTCATCCATCTCTTGATGGATATTTGAAATGAACTTTGCTTTTAAAAAATTTTTTAAGTATAGCCAACCCTAAGGTGCTTGGCCTGGTGGCACACACCTTTGATCCTAGCACTCTACACAGAGGAAGGCAGGTCTCTGAGTTCAAGGCCAGCCTGGTCTACAGAGCAAGTTCCAGGATAGCCAGGGCTATCCAGAAAAACAAAGTATAACTTTGGGGAATATTCATTTTCATTATATGACTAGCTGTTTCCTAGGAACTAGGATTCCAAGAAAGGTAAGCAAATTACTTTTGAAAGGTGCTGATTACTTTTAAAGACAATTGTATTTTGCCATGATTTATTTTTATGTACCTGTTTTACCTCTCTTCTTTGGCAGGCTTTGGTGTTAAGATGTTGAGTACTGCCAACATGAAAAGCAGCCAGTATATTCCTATGCATAGCAAGCAGATTCGCGGACTAGCTTTCAGCAATCAGTCCAGAGGCTTGCTCCTCTCTGCCTCCCTAGACAGCACTATTAAACTGACCAGGTAAGGGAATCAAGGGAAAGATGGGGCCTGGGCCACTGTGCATCTGGGCACTACTGTCTTAGTGTTATGATGCCCTTAGTTCTTTTATTGATCTGAGGCATAGCCTTCTTTTAAAAGTATATAAGCAGCCAGACACATACCTTCAAGCCCAACATCAAGAGGCAGGCAGAGCTCTTATAAGTTTTAGGCTGACCTATAGTGAGTTCTAGGACAACCAGGCCAAAATTAATTAATTAGTTAATTAATTAAAATAAAAGTCTATAAGCCCTGTGTAGTGATTGACACCTGTAATCCTATCACTTGCGGTCCTGACAGGCATGAGGATTACCGTGTGTTTGAAGTTAGCTTAGACTACATATTGAATTCCAGGACAACGTGAACTACAGAGTTAGACCCTGTCTAAAAACAAAGACAGAAAAATAGACATAAATTGGGGGTCGTGGTAGCAGGTGCCTGTAATTCCAGTGTCTAAAAGGTAGAGACACAAGGATCAGGACTAAGGTCAACCCAAGATGCATGAGACTGGGCGAAAAAGGAAAATTTGAGGGGGAGGGGAGAGGACAGACAGTGAGACAGACAGAGAGAGACAGCAGGTCACTAAGTTAATGCAAGGTAACCTGAATCGTGTTTGTTGGGTTTTATAGTACTTGAGATTGAGCCTGGGTCTGGAGTGTTCGAGACAAGCATTCTATCATGTATGTGAGCCAGGGATGTAGCTCGGGTAGAACGCTTGCCTACCATTGGTCCCTGGGTTCGTTGCCTAGCATCTCAAAAGGTCTGGGGAGTTGGGATGAGTTGTTAATGGCTACCTCTGGATGGTTGGATTAGTTTTTGGGTTTTCTTACATATTTTACTTTCTTTCATTGCTTGCTGTGTGACAGTTAACTACAGAGAAAGTAAATACAATTTTGTGAAAGATTTTATTATTAAATATTATCAACATTATAGACATGATTTTCTTAATCCGTAGTGGTAAAGATCTCTTCTAACTCCGCAGCCTAGATACAAATACTGTGGTGCAGACTTACAACACTGGACGTCCTGTCTGGAGCTGTTGCTGGTGTCTTGACGAAAACAATTACATCTATGCCGGCCTGGCCAATGGTTCGATCCTGATATATGACCTACGGAACACAAATACCTATGTTCAGGAATTAGTTCCGCAGAAAGCCAGGTACGAAGAACAACTCGTTTTATGTAGGTCACGGTGTTCTTAATAGATTGCTACTGTATTAGTTCTTTTCTTGGAGTGTATCCATAGTTGACCACAATCTAAAGTCTGGTACTTTCTCACTTCAGAGTCAATAGAATTTGAGGCTGGGTAAGGTGGTACACTCCTTTATTCCCAGCAACTGGGAGGCAGGCAGATCTCTGTGAGTTCCAGGACAGTCAGGGCTATGCAGAGAAACCCTGTCTCAATCAATCAATCAATAAGAAAAGAAAGATTTTGCTTGTATAGCTGTGCATAATCAAATTCATAGGAACGTCGCCTGTAGGACGGTGTTTGTGGAAGGTGTCTTAGCATATAGTAACGATCATAAACTGGTAGAAGGATATTTAGAAACTAATCAAAGCCAGGCCCACACTTTTAATCCCACGCAACACTCAGGAGGCAGAGACAGGCTGATACTGGAGGCTTGCAGGTTCCAGGATAGCCAGGGCAGGGCTACACAGAGAAAACCCTGTCTTGAAGGGAAAGAAAAAAGAGGAAGGTTTTGTTTGTTTCTTTGTTTTGTTTGCCTGATGATGGAAGCACACACTTTTAATACCAGGGAGGCAGAGGCAGACAGCTCTCTATGAATTTGAGGCCAATCTGGTATACAAAGCCAGTTTTAGGACAGCCAAGTCTACATAGAGAAATTTTATTTCAAAAACCAACCAAAACAAGAAAAATCATCTTTTTTTTTTCTGAGTTAAAATATGATTTGCTTTTAGGCCATGTTTTTGTTACTGGGTGTTTTTTTTGTTTTGTTTTTAATTTTTTAAAACTTTTATATGCATTGATGTTTTGTCTGTATGTATGTCTGTGTGAGGGTGTCGGGGCCTCTGGAACTGGATGGAGTTACAGACAGTTGTGAGCTGTCATGTGGGTGCTGGGAATTGAACCCCTGGTCCTCAAAAAGAACAGCCAGTGCTCTTAACCACTGAGCCACCTCTCCAGTCTGTTACAGGGTTTTTCTTTGGAAGCATCCAATGTATCCTATTGGATAAGTTATTTCAGTGAAATGATCCAGTTCAAGCCAAATTAGAGTATATATAAAGACATATTTGTTGGGAAACCACTTTTGGGGGCAAGTACACTGTTAACAAAGGAAGGAAACCAGGGAAGTCACCATGAGGAGAGACAGGGAAGTGGGAAGAGAGAGAAAGCATACGCACACAGACAAAGAAGTGAGAAGGGGTGGGGGCGGGAAGGGACCAAAATGTCTGTGTTATATGGGGAAAAGGCCCTGTGGGAAGGGAAGCCAAGCTCCTGGGCTGGAAGTTCAGAGTGTGGAGGGTGGGGACTGAGATGCTGGAAGAACCAGATAGGGACTGAGGGATGCTGGGAGAACCTGGAGGCTAGGTCCACTTTGGTAAGTTAAATGTGCACCTCAGCTCCTTATCCTGGGTTTGAATCCAAGCTATGTTGAAAGTAGCTGCAGAATCCCAGCACTTGGGAGGCAGAGGCAGGTGGATTTCTGAGTTCGAGAGTTCGAGGCTAGCCTGGTCTACAGAGTGAGTTCCAGGTCAGCCAGGGCTACACAGAGAAACCCTGTCTTGAAAAACCAAACCAAAAAAAAAAAAAAGTAGCTGCAGAATATTATAGGAATTTCCTTTTTATTTCTCTTATTGAGATGGCTCCTTGCTTTTTAGAGGGTGCAGGAGGATATTTAACCCTTCTGTTTGACTTCTGTTGAGTTGGGAATGTGGCCCAGGTCTCCTGGTCTTGAGGTCTGTAGCAGCCGAAGTGTTGGATTTGGAACGTATGTCATGGTTTCCTTTTTTTGCCTTCAGATGTCCTCTGGTATCGCTGTCATACTTACCCAGAGCTGCAGTGACTGCGTTTCCTTATGGTGGGGTGCTGGCTGGAACCTTGGAGAATGCATCCTTCTGGGAGCTAAAAACAGACCTCTGTCACAAGCCCCATCCACTGTCCTTGGAGCCTGGGGGCTTTGTAGACTTTCAGACAGAGAGCAGCACCCGACACTGTCTTGTGACTTACAGGCCTGGTGAGTTCTGAAGTTCTTATGGGCCTGCTGCTATTTTGGTGGTTGGGAGTGGGAGTGAGAGTAGGGGAGGAGAGGTAAAGGTAAGAAGAGACTGGGCGGCTTTGGTCAGCCTCTCTAAGGCCGACAGGCTGTGCTGCGATTCTTGGTACTACTGTGAAGATGGTGGCTCCCGTTTACTCCACGGAGCCTGCTTCCCTACCCTGTATTTGAAAGCTTCCTGCCATATACTTCTGGAAGTGAATTAACCACTCCAGGGTCCTGTGTATCTAACATCAGTGATAGAATGAGGTGATCTACCCTTGAGTCCATCTCTTCACCTCAGTCCACTGTTGTCTGCCCCTTACTTCACCTAAGAAAAGGCCCCAGCTGGAAAAGGCCTGATACCAGATCAGGGTTTGAGTTCAACAAAGTTAAGATGGACAGCATGGGTTTGTGGGACTATCTAGGCAGCTAAACTCCACTGCCTCCAAATCAGTGGATAGAACTCTGAGCAGCTATTCATTTACAGGTTTGTTTTGTTTTCACCTAAAGGAAAAAATCTATTCCTGATGGTCAGTTTGGTGAAGGTTTGCCCCTTTAACTTGGTCTTGAGGTCTTCAGAGAATGGCCTGAGCTCTAGTCCTGCCCTTATGGGATTCTGGGTATTTAGAGATGGCTGCCTATGGTCTACTGTTCACAAGATATGCCTTCGTCCTGGCAAGCACCTCGTATCTTAAGTTATAACCTGTAAATAGGTGTCTCTCTCTCAGGAAATTTGTTTATACTGGCAGATATACCTGGTCTGAGTCCCAATTTATCCCTACCTAGACAGTTACTGTCTGAGAGAGCCCCAACTAGATCAGAAGATAGGTTCAGGTGAGTCACAGGCAGCATAACAAAATTCACAAATAACAAAAGCAGGTTTACTACTTAAAGCTCCAGGAAAAAGAGTCCAGCTCTTCAGACCACTTTGATCTGCCCCTCACTTCACCAAAATAAAGGGGCTGGAAACGGTGTGATACCATGTCACCAAAGTCGACACTAAAAATGGTTCTAAGGACGCGACTCTAGTAATCATACATATGACAGCCAGGTAGATCTGTCAAGTGTGTTGGTCAGATTGATCATCAGAGTGCCCATTTGTGGACAGATCTTATCATTGTGTGTGTGTTTTGTCTGGGAAACTGTTTGAATTCCTGCTTCTGGCCTTTTGGCTCTTACCAAATCATGCTGTGACTTACATAGAAAGCGTAGGGGTCCCGTTTTATTTTCATGATCTTGTCTGTCTCAGAAGTACCTTAGATACGACTCTACTGTGGTGATAACTAGCTAATGGACTCCTCAGTGGAAGAAGGAAAAATACCATTAGAACGCTGGAACAATACATTCCCCAGGTCTCAGAGGGTGCAGTGATTTTATAGAACCAGTGCATTCTCGGAGTCATTTCTCTAGTAGGAAAAACCTCCTGCAGGCAATTTCCTTCATCCTAGCCCAGGCTTCTGAATTTTGTTTGTGCTGTATTGCTGTATTTGCTTTGTAGAGCTTGTGGCTTAATGTATTTATCTTTTCTACCCAAGTAGGTTGTAAATATCTGAGATTCAGATACTTAATTTCTTTTGCTTCGCCTCCATGAGGTAACACTGATGATTCTCTGCCTCATAGATAAAAGCCATAACACCGTACGAACCGTGCTATTCGAGATGTCTTACAAACTGGATGATGCCGGAGAGCCGGTCTGTTCCTGCCTTCCCGTGCAAACATTCCTTGGGGGTCCCACTTGCAAACTGTTGACCAAAAGTGCCATCTTCCAAAGCCCAGAGAACGATGGCAATGTCCTAGTATGTACTGGGGATGAAGCGTCACAATCTGCCCTGGTGAGTGAGCCTATTTTACTTTATATTTTAAAATAGCTGGGTCTTTGAGGACCTAGTCTGGTTGATAGGCACTTGTCTTTATGAAGCATGCAGCATATATGAGGGAGTCAGAGACATGCAGGGACACACATATATATAGACACGTGGACACACAGACTATCACTGTATATAGTGATTACACCATAGGTGTTAAACAATATGAAGTTATAGCTCAAGTAAAGGGAAGAAAACAGCATCACTAAATATATCAAAGTTACTTACGGAGGCTGGGAAGATGGTTCATTTGGTAAAATGTAAAGTACTTGTCAAGTTAGCATGAAGGCCTGAGTTCAGATCTTAGTATGCATGTAAAAAGCCAAACAAGGCAGTACATCCCTGCAGACAGATCTCTAAATTCAAAGCCAGCCTGGTTTATATAGTGAGTTGCAGTTCATCCAGGGCTCCATACTGAGATCCTGTCTCAAAAAAAAAAATTAGAGTCTTGTCGATGGTTTATTATACCATTTTTGCTGTTTGTTTTTTTTTTTTTTTTTAAAAGCTGGGCAGTGGTGGCGCACACCTTTATTCCCAGCACTTGGGAGGCAGAGGCAGGCGGATTTCTGAGTTCAAGGCCAGCCTGGTCTACAGAGTGAGTTCCAGGACAGCCAGGGCTACACAGAGAAACCCTGTCTTAAAAAACCAAAAAAAATTTTTTTTTTTTTTTTTTTTTTAATGAGTACACTGCAGCTGTGTTCAGGCACACACCAGAAGAGGGCATCAGATCACATTACAGATGGTTGTGAACCACCATGTGGTTGCTGGGAATTGAACTCAGGACCTCTGGCAGAGCAGTCAGTGCTCTTAACCGCTGAGCCATCTCTCCAGCCTGCTGTTTCTTCTTTTTAATTATTTGTTTACTTTACATTCCAATTACAGCCTCTCCTCCTAGTCCGTCCCTCTTACCCCCTCCCTCATCCATGCCCTTTTTTTGCTGTTTGAAAATATTTTTGAGACGGTCTCATTGTATACTCATTGTATAGGTCTTGCCAGCCTCAAACTCATAATTGAGAGCTGCCTGTCTCTGCCTTCTGAATGCTGGGGTTAACGGCGTTCTTATGATCTCAGGGAGGGTGAGTCTGTGTGTTACACTGCAGGGGTAGAGGTCAGGGAGCGAGGGCGGAGGCTTTGTTCTCCTGCTACCTTTACCTGGTGTTTGAGCATCTAACTCAGTAGGCTCACATGGCAAGTGTCTTCTCACTGTGCCACGTCACTGGTATACCCTGTTCTCAATACTTTACAATGGTTCTTGTAAGAAAACTTTTAGAAAATCAAACACTTGCTAGCATGTGTGTGCCGTGGCTGGAGAGATGACCCAGCAGTTAAGAGGTTGTACTCCTCCTCCAGAGGATCCAAGTTTGGATCCCAACACCTAAATTAGGTGGCTCACAGCCAGCTATAATTCCAGCTCCAAGAGATCCACATTCTTCCATGGGTACTCCATGTAGACACACATAATTAAAATAAATATATTTCTTTAAATATATGTTCCATGAGGACAAAGATAGTGGTCTTGTCTCATTGACTTTTCTGTCTCTAGAAGGGACAGCATTTAGAAGACATTTGACACTTAGATGAAAGAAATGAGTCCTTGGCTTGCTTTTCAAGCCAGCCTACGGTGTGCTGGTTTTGTAGAATGTTACGGTTAGAGACAGTTATTCCCCGCCTGGGCTGACTGTTGACCTCTACTTCTGCTTGTTTTTTTGTTTTGTTTTAAGTTGTGGAATGCTGGCAGTGGCTCATTGCTGCAGAACCTGAAGACGGATGAGCCTGTCTTGGACATCTGCCCATTTGAATCGAATCAGAACAGCTATTTGGCCACCTTAACAGAGAAAATTGTCCACATTTATAAGTGGGAGTGAGCTCGGTCCTGAGACTTGGAGACACGCCGCTAGCTAATGTTGCATTGTTTTAGCACCTCGTAACCCTGAGCAAAGATACCCGTTACACACTGGAACTGGAGTGTCTGGATCATGGCTCACTGGATTAGTGTGATTGCGTATCACTGAGACGCCAGGACTGTGTGTGCTGTTGGCACCAAATGAGTACCTTTGTGAATCTTGCCTGGAAATTTTTTTTTTTTTACTTAAATTCTGTAGGATCTTACAGTCCTCTCAACTGCTATTTAGGATATGAGTATGCACCAAACATTTTGGGGTTGTGATAACTACCCAATCTAAACTGTTGGCTTAAAAGTGGTACACGAAGGGCCTGTCTTGCTTCTTGGATGCAAAAGATACATGGGTGAGTCTTCCATTAAGCACAAGGACACTATTAATATCTTGTGTAGAGTTTGACCTATTTCCAAGTCTGAATGCTTATAACCTTTTAGTGACTTGATTTTGCCCATAGCCCTGTGCTGCTATCTGCCCCCAGTGTCTGGTACTTCTGTGTGGTATGCTTTGTGGCAACAAGTTACATCCCAGGTATCCATGCCTTCTAGAATGTTGATAAGTCCAATGATGGAGGTGGCTGATGAGGTAGCCATATGTAAAACCATAGCTTTAAGCTTTGTGCGGTAAGTTCATTGCATTGGTAAGGAAAGGGACCAGTTGTTAAAGACTTGGATTTTTCTAGTTAGCCTGAGATACTCAGGGGTTTTTACTACCCCCAAAGTCAATGCTTAAGGATATATAATTCCCAAGTAAAGGCTTTCCTGTCCCACTTATTTTCTGAAAATGTTAATGACGTGGTTATCCTCAGGAAAGCAATAGTGGCCAGAGATCCGTGGATGACAGAAGGGAAGACACTTAGAAACTTCCATCCTGGTGGTCCTGAATTGTCCAGCATTTAGAGGCACGATCAGGTTATGTTTGTCTACTTTGCTTTAGGCTACCCCACTAAACCACTGCCCCTAGGACACCTTGTCTCAAGGTGTAGGCAACCTGTCTGATTTTCTCAGGTGTTATTTGAAGCACTATCTTTTTCATGCCTATCATGCCTGTCAAACTCCTGTGCTTTTTTGGGGATCTTTATTGCCAACAAGGGATTATTAAGGGGAAATTGTTAATTTTTCCAGGATTCCAAGTTGTGTCTGTATCTGCTTAATGAAACCTTCTATTTGAAGATGCATAGTTTGTTTTGTTTTTAAAACGTAAAGTAAGCTTTAAAAATGTCAGCTTCCATCCAGTTGAGGTGGTGCATTCCTTTGGTCCCAAACACTCTGAAGGCAGAAACAGGTGGATCCTTGTGAGTTCAAGGCCACCCTCACTAGAAAGTGAGTTTTGGACAGCCAAAAACTACAACGTGGAGAAATCCTGTCTTAAAAAAAAAAAAAAAAAAAAGGCAAACGAAAAATGTCAGCTTCTACTGCTTGGAGAAAAGTTGCTTTCTTTCCCTCTCTCCCCCCCCGAGATGCTTTTGATAGATTGTTGGTCTGGGGCAGGGTTAGGATTTGACTTGCCTTGAAGAACATTTAACTAAGGATGACTGGGGGATTTGCCACCACAGAAGCTGAGCCGAACATCAAGCCTTGCCGGGTTTTGCTTTTCCACACTAAGTTTGGGTTGGAGTCGGTGCATGCCAGGACCTCAACCTGGTTACGTTTTTTTCTGTTCTACCACTGTTATTAGAACCCCAGATCTGTATTTTGGAAGCACATTTACTTTATGGACCGATTCTCCAAAGACATCCTTACCCCTACTTGCAAGAAACTTCATCTCTAAATCTAGTCTTAGCACCAGCAGGATCTGCATGTTTTTAAATCTTGTCATAGGGCATTGGGATTTCTGAATATTTGCTGTACTGCATTTCAGTGTTTGTTTTAATGTTAACAAAATAAAAATTTGTAATGTATAACACCAATCCCAGTGTCTTCTGCTTGTTTACTAGAGGCAGGAGTATACCTGCCTCTTGGGAAAGGTAGGGGCATAATCCTACCCTAGGAGATTGTCCATCTCAGCCAGTACTGGCTATGAGTTAAACAGAATGGTCCCTAGAGCTATGTAAATGCTTATTTAATTAGCCATCTTTGAGTCAGAGTCTCATGTAGCACAGGTTGTACTTTAATGTAGGAAAGGCTAGCCCTGGTTCTTGCTTACCTATACCTCCCAAATGCAGAGATTACAGGTGTGCTCCACTGTGCCCAGTATAAATATTTTTTCTAAACTGGTGAGGCTCCAGCTGCCAGTTCTTTTTGCTGTTACTAATTGGAAGCTTCATTTGCCTCTTAAATCAACCAAGTATGGGAACACATACTTGTAATCCCAGCACTCAGCAAACAGCCTGGAAGGTTACAAGTTTAAGGCCAGACTGAGAGAGAGATTCCTCAGACTCTCCTGCTTGGTGGCTTCCTGTTACTGCTTTAAGACTGGAAGAGATGAAAAGAAATTTCTTAAAATTATTTGCCAATACTTTGACAAGGATATTATCAGTGAGCAAGTATGGCCCTTGAGTTCTGCCTGCTCAGCACAGTTCTGGCCATGTGCTTCAGATTGTTCTGCTTTGAATTAGTATGTTCGCACAAACCTGCTCTACAGTTAGACTGGAAAAGGTGGAAATGTCATCCAGTTGAACAACAAATAAGAGTATACTGGTATTGTTACAGAGCCAAGTGTTTCAGGGAAAGAGGGAGTTATGGGGTAGAAATAAATCCCAAATTGCTAAGAATCCTAACATTTTTGTTTCTTTTTTTTTTTGTTTTTCGAGACAGAGTTTCTCTGTGTAGCCCTGGCTGTCCTGGAACTCACGCTGTAGACCAGGCTGGCCTTGAACTCAGAAATCCTCCCGCCTCAGCCTCCCAAGTGCTGGGATTAAAGGTGTGCACCACCACTGCCTGGAAACTTTTTTTTTTTTTTTAAGTTATTGTGTATGTATTGCTGGCTGGTCTGGAACTCAACATGTAGCCTTGCAAACCAGATCCACCTGCCTCTGTTTCTCAAGTCCTGGGATCAAAGGAGTGCACAGTACATTCTGAGAGGACCAAATTGGCCAGAGCCACACTGACTCCATGACAGGCTTCCAATTGGCAGTTTGGGAGACTACACCTAAGTTTCTCTCCCCCAGAACTGGAAAAGTCCAAAACAGTCAATTTCAGGAAAAACTACCCCTCATGGGCAGCCAATCAGAAGCTGTAGAAGCTGTTCCACACCTAGCTTGAGCCAAGTAAGCCAGGAATGCCAGCGTCAAGACTAGCACTGGAGACAAATTCTGTTTGCCCCTTGTCCCTCCCTGCCAAGGGAAATGGCATGCAGACAGTGTTTCAGTTTTATATGCCCTGGTCCTTCCACCATACACTTAACAATTCTGAAGGCCAAGTTCCCATCACCCACAACTATCTGTAACTATAGTTCCAGGAAATCCAATGCCTTCTGACCTTCAAGCGTCCTGTGCAAACATGGACACACATGTTTAAAATGTAAAAGCTCTTTTTGACTCTCCATGATTGTCTCCAGGACAATGTAGACAGATGCCCCACAAGTTTTTTCTGTGCCGAAAATTCAAAACAAACATACACATCCTTGTAGCACTTTGTCCAGTAATGGACACTAAGCAGAAGGGCTGTCCTGGAGGCTCAGTGTGGGCCAGAGCTAACATCTGAATCTGAATAAAAGAAATGATTAACACTGAAGGGAAAATAGGATTTCAAGATGATGTTCCCCTCTCAAAAATAAAAATAAATCGGGGCTAGAGATGGCTCAGTGGTTAAGAGCACTGACTCCTCTTCCAGAGGACCTGAGTTCAATTCCCAGCAACCTCATGATAGCTCACAACCATCTGTAATGAGATCTGATGCCCTCTCTGGTGTCTGAAGACAGCTACAGTGTACTCATATAAATAAAATACATCTTAAAACAAACAAAAATAGTACGTTTAGTTAAAAATATACTTTTAGTTAAAAAGACCTGGAGTTTTGTTATCTAAGCAAAGCTCTGTGAATTGCCATCAACTGAATAATCTTACAATTAAAGTTGCCTGACACCCCCTACCCCACGAATAGCTGTAAGCCATTTTGTTCCATACCTGCCAGCTATCCCACATTGTTGCTGTAACGTGCCTGTCAGTCGCTGACACAGGAGAAGTGACATGCTGGCCACATAGCCTGTTTTGTTCCACACAGCTTTATGTAGGACCCATCGAGTCAAAGGTAAATATGAACTGTTGTGTCTAAAGCAGCTTGAGTCAGAGATGACCACTGGGCAGCCCTTCCTGCACCTATATATGAGCTCACTGTGGTTTTTGTGGCTGACGCTGGCTGAAGAATGCTACTAATAAACCAAAAAGTTATGATTATAATACTCATGCTTTGTTATCTCAATGTTCTGACATTCCTCTGTTCACCATCCCTCCACCAACACCCCCCCCTTACCCTACTCAGGGCCAATCGGATTAAAGGTTAATTCTGATGATGTTTTGCCCAGGAAGCCAACTGCTCCCTTCCTTGCCCTTTAAACTTTTGAACCTGTTTTTCCTATATAAAGTCCACTCTGAGAGTAGACTAGTGCCACAAGTAGGTTTCCACAGTCCTTTTGGCGATCCTGGACATCCAGCATTATGGTGTGTGTTCAAGAAACTATTCTTGCTTAACTGAGGTCAGTTTTTGTTTGGTTTGAGTGGCGATTCCTGAACCCCAGCAGTTATAATTAGAGGCTTTGGGCATTCTGGCTGCCAAGGTTTGTTAGGGTCCAGAAATCGCTCCACAAACCACTCAAACACCAATCTCAGGCAGACAGGGATAATTTATTGAACGCACACCCCAAGACTGATGAATGAGGGACACAATTTCAGACTGAGGAGCTAGAAGCTGCGACCATGGACATTGTCCAGGGCCAGTTTATATAGAGGAAAACCATAATGACCTCATAAGCAGATACAGGGGCAGCAGGGTGGTCTGCCTTCTTCCAAGTTTCTTTAGTCATTCAGACATAAGAGTTCAACCTGGCCCCTCTCTTGCTTGGCCTTGAGAGATGGCTATGGATGGGGAATTTCCAAGAAATACAGTCCTCAAAATATGATAACAACCACTGAGCATAGCAGGATATATGGTCAACTCGACTTGCTCTGAGCCAAACTATTTTTCTGTGTCTCTAGTTAAGCTGCTTTCTTTGTCAGCAATATAGGATGGCAGACAGGCCTGAAGCAAAATGGCTACAGTTATGCCAGAGAAGTAATACCAGGGAAGGCAGGCTTCAGTAAATTATACAGTAAGAACCTGTCTTGAAAAATAATAAAAATAATGCTATGCCTTCAAGCTCTTCCTGATGCTTATAGACCCAACTGTCTGATTTAAACGCCATCAGTGTTGACGTGATGCCTGAAAACAGTTGCTGACCTACGTTAGTGGAGGGGTTATGATGACCTAAGTCTTTCTCTTTTTATTCCTGGTTTTCTGAGTTTCTCTGTGTAGCCCTGGCTATCCTGGATCAGTAGACCAGACTGGCCTGGAGATCTGTCTGCCTCTGCCTTAAGTGGTGGAATTAAAGGCATATGCCACCATCACCTAACAACTTATGGCTTCTCTCAAATGTGCTCTAAAAGGTTGGTTGTTCAAGGCCAGGTGTGGTAAATGTCCATCTGGAATCCCAGTGCTTGTGTGGTGGAGGCAGGAAGATTAGGGAGTTCTATGACACCTTACTACATACTGAGTTTGAAGCAAACCTGGGTTACATGAGAAAAGCAAACCACCCACACCCAGCCATGTACCCCATGCCAAACGATAAATCTCAAGAACTGTTTGTACCCAGGAACAGTTAGGAAACGATGACACTGGGCTAGAGAGAAGTAGGTACGGAATCTAAACCCAGTAAAGTTCTGGGACCTGAGTTACCCAAGTGGCCATGACTCCATTTCCTCTTACGAAGGGGATGCCCTAACTGTTAATCTGAAGTTAATGTACTTCATATCACAGGGCAAATAATGCTTTTCCTTCAACTCACCCTCTTAGTGTCAAGGAAAAACATCAGATCCTAATTTTGATTTCCCGATAAGAGGAATTACAGCTAGGTGTGGCAGCAGCTCTGGCCTGCAATTCCAACTCCTGAGGTGGTAGCAGAATGAGCTGTTCAAAGTCATTTTTAATGACAAACTGGGTTGTAACCAGGCAGAGGTGATGTGCACCTTTAATCCCAGCACTCGAGAGGCAGAAGCAACCTGATCTGTGTACAGAGTTCCAAGCCAGCCAGGAATACACTCTGAAAAACAAAAATTCCTACAAAACCAAGTGAACCTACCACCAGCACAACAAAACACACACACACACACACACACATACACACACGCTCACACATGCTCATACGAGCATGAACATGTGTACACAAGAACAATGCACTCAGCCAGGCAGTGATGGCACATGCCTTTATTCCCAGCACTTGGGAGGCTGAGGCAGGCGGATTTCTGAGTTCAAGGCCAGCTTGGTCTACAGAGTGAGTTCCAGGATAGCCAGGGCTACACAGAGAAACCCTGTCTTGAAAAACAAAACAAAAACAACAACAAAAAAAAGAATAATGCACTCAAAATTTCTCTTTCAGAATGAATAACCTTGTTCTAACTGGGGAATGTGTTGAACTTTATAATGGCTGATCTATTGTAGTCTTGCCCTTTAATCCAGGGCAAGGTCCTCCCTAGAGAGCCTAGAGTCTTTTACTTCAGGGTGTTGCCTTTCTGAGGCCTCAACTGAGAAGTGTTTACCCAAGGTTACTTTATCTCACCATGGTTTAAACCCTAAGGTCAATCTACTTCTTTGGCCCTTTAAAGCTGCTCCATTCAGTGTATTACTCAGCCCCCTACTATTGTTTTCTGGGGCATTGGGAACCTTACTCTACACCTGCAGCCTTAAAAGTCAGCCTGTGACTTAGGGGGAAATGTGCTCAGAGATTTTTAGCTCTTTTCTGTGATTTTTCTTCACTTGAAAATTATAGTTTGTTTGTTTGGAGTTTTTTTGTGTGTGGGGGGGGAGTGGGAGAAGTGTGTTTCTTTTGTTTGTTTTAGTTTGTTTTGTTTGTTGTTTTGCAACAATCTGGAAGAAGTGAAGATATTCTAGAGAGACATTCTATGTCCCTTCCTTAAGGCGGCAGACTTTTTAAACAATGGCCCCTAACAAATTGCTATTTCCTCAGGAATCTCAGACTGGGAGAGCGCAAGGCTAGAGGGGATACTTGGGGGGAGGGCACATTCATACAATTCTGACAACTTATCCCACCACCTTGCAAGAGTGTGAAGCCAAGGTAACAGTGGAGGGTAAGGGCAGGACCACACCCTAACCCCTTGATTGGGATTACTTAGCTATGCATAAGTCTTGCACATTATGTAAACATAAACCTCATACCCCCCCCCCCCAGAAAGATGGATGTGGGGCATCACTGAACTCATTAATTCTTCTTCCCAAGGTGGCCACATTGAACACATCCCCTGAAAGCTTTTCTTTATCACTACTGAGCTTAATTGGTATCCTGAGGACAGGTGGCCAAGCCTAGCTTGTCTTTGTGGTTTTGGTTTAGAGATTGGGTCTTCTTAAGCTTGTGGCAAACAGTCTCTTACTCCTGAATGCTGAGATTTAGAGGCACATATCACAGTGCCTGGCTCTTTCCAGTGTTTTGGTCCTTAAGTATCAGGTATTGGGGGAGGGAGGCTCTGAACTTCCTGTGTGTTTTTAGCTCAACAAAAATACTATTTTCTATTATGGGCTGTCTTCTGATGAACTATCACAATGTTGAGGATCCACTCAAAAGGTACATTCTTTAGACTTACAACTCTTCATTACCCAACTGAAGCTATTGCTTTCTTAAACTTTCTTGGGGCCTGTAAGAGCTGAACGCTGTCCAGTTCTCTGGGTTTCCCATCTCTCCTGCTCCTCATTACAGACACGGAGGTCTTGTTATGTTGTCTAGCCTGGCTTTGAATCTCTAGTCATCCTCCCTTAGCTGGGACTCGTGCCTTCAAACCTAGTTCTTCCTTATAGATGCTAATTTCCATCTCCTCAGGGTCTTGAACTTAGTTTAATTTTGTTTTGTTTGTTTGTCTTCTCTTTTGGTTTTTCAAGACAAGGTTTTTCCATGTAGCCCTGGCTGTCTAGGAACTCTCTCTGTAGATCAGGCTGGCCTCATACTCAGAAATCTGCCTCCTCAGTGCCGGAATTCAAGGTTTAATTGTGTGTACTACCATGCCCCATGATCTTACATCTTTAAAAAGTCCACTTGTTTATCCCTCACATATGCCAGACCTTAAACAATGCCTAGCATATTTTAAAAATGTTCATCAGCAGGTGTGCGGGTTAGTTTGCAACCACAATACTAGGGAGGTCAAGGCAAGAATATCTGGAGACCAAGGCCAGTTTGGGCCAGCCTGCTCTGTGTATTGAGGCCTTTGTTTCAAAACCGAAGACAAACAAAAATGGTCAACAGATTCCTACTAAATAAATACATTAGTGAAGCAGGGATCTTAACACAGTACAATGAATAAAAATAACTCCTAGCTCTGATAGAGGTCGTGTATTTTATTACGTCTAGAGGCTAAACCCAGGACATGCTGGGCATATGCTAGAAAATTGACCTACATGCCTAGGTTCGTTCTCTGTGTGTGTGTGTGCGCGCGCGCGCGCGTGTGCGTGTGCATGTGCTGACAGGTAGTGTTTCTCTTCCTGTCTCTGTTCCTCTCTCCCAAGTTCCCAAGTGCTGGAATTCCTGGCATGAGCAACCATGCCTGGCCTGACGTAGTGTATCTTATATTGAAAAGTCAATGAGGCTGGAAGACTTGAGTGAAACCAACCATTTCATTACTGTTGTGAGGCTATGCCTTCTGTAAGGTCTGGATCTGTGGGGCACAGCCTAAGCTGGCTAGGTTCCCAGATTTCTCAGTATCTTGTTTCTTGGTCACTGAGACTTCAAGATAGATTTATCGTCACCCCTATCACTAGAGACCATCTGTGGCATGGTGTAGGATTTGCTCAGTGCAAGATGAGAGACAGACAACTGCTGCCGTCTCAGAGCAGACTGTCCACTGCGAGCCTTAGACTGGCTTAAAAATAATCTGAGCACTTAGTGACCTCATGGGCTTGAGGCAGTGTGGTTATGTTTGACTTATCTATACCTTGCTAATACTATGGACTGTGTATATTTAGTCTACCCTGAGCTACTTTAGTCCAAGACTAAGTTTAACAGAAGTCTCAAGATAACTTTGTGGTAGTAACAAGGGCAAGTGCTGGTGGAAATGCCAACATACTTCTATTCTTAGAGATAGAGGCCAGGGCCAACCACAGTGGGCAGTTGGAACCTACAGACTCTTCTGTCTCAGGGGTTTCCTTTCCTGGTGGCTAAACCCCTATTTAACTCTTCTGGTTCCAGTCTCGTCTCAACTGTCCATCTATGGTTTCGGAACAGCAGAAGCTGTGGTTTTATGTTTGCTTTGGATTTTGAGGCAGGGTCTCACTATGTATGTAGCCCTGGCAGGCCTGACACTTGCTATTTATACCAAGCTGGTATCAAATTCACAGAGATCTGTCTGCTTCAGCTTCCTGAATGCTGGGATTAAAGTCATGCTCCACCACATTTTTTTGTTTTGTTTGCTTTAAAAACATCATATTGGCCGGATTGGTGGTGGTGCATGGCAGAGACAGAGGTTGGCTAATCTTGGTAAGTTCTTCGAGGCCAGCCTGGTTTATAGAGTGAATTCCAGAGAAGCCAGGGCTACACGGTGGTAAAATGCTATTTTGAAAAACAAAACAAAGAAAGGAAGAAAGGAAGGAAGGAAGGAAGGAAGGAAGGAAGGAAGGAAAAAATATTTATTTTTGTGTATGAGTGTTTTGCCTGCATAACTGTTTGTTTACCTTGTGCTTGCAGTGCCCAGAGAAATCAAAAGAGGGCAGTGGAGCCTCTGGAATTGCAGTTACTGATGTTTCTTAGTTTCCATGTGGGTGCTGGGGATTGGAACTCAGCTCCTCTGGAAGAGCTATCTTTCCCAGCTCTCCTTTCTTTTGTTAAGCTGTATTTTTAACTACAGTATGGTCAGTAAATGCTACCAGTAGAGATTTTTATGTCTCAAGTTGTCTTCATTTACCACCAACATGCTGAATTGCGAGAATGGGATAGAAGTGTCCCCAAGTGGTGAGAAGACTCAAGGGTTCTTGTTGGAATCCAGTCTGCAGAATGGCAGAGTTCATCCCGGGCAGTTCATTTAATCTCTCAGTACAGAACCATTAATATCTCCCCTCCATACAAAGTTTTCCTCAATTGAATTAGAACCTAACCTTTGTGATGCTGGCTTAGTTGACACCTTCTGTGAGGCCAAGCGTGATGCTCTCAACCCAAGGAGCATCACGGATGCTCAATCCAAGGAGGAGGAGTCACTCGTGTGTAGAAAAGCAATGTTGAAGATGCTCCATACAGGTCAGCAATAAAATTTGCTGACACTGGCTGGACCTGTGACTCACAGGGGGCCGGGGAATAGACAGGGGCAGGTGGGTCTCTGAGTTGGAGAGCAGCCTGGTCTATCTACTTAGAGCGTTTCAGGTCAGTAGAGGCGCAACAGTAAGACTTCGTTTCAAAAACAGAAGTAAAGGGAGAATCTAAGTCCCGGTCTTAAATAAGACATCCATGCAAAGCCCCTCGATGTTAAATAGTATTGACTCTAATTTTTGGGACTTCATGTTATAGGCCGGGTATTTCCCTTCATTCTGTTACTTTTTTTTTTTCTTTCTTGAAACAGTCCTACACTGGCCTCAAACTTCCTGCCTTCACCTCCTGAAAACTAGTATCACGGGCATATGCCACCACATCCAGGTTATGATTTGCAGGGGCTCAAACCCATGCCTTTGTTCACTCTACACCTCCGCCAGCCTTTTCCTTGTTTTTATTCTAAATGTTCACAGTTTTACTTTACATGTGAGCGATCACCTTGAAAGCCCAAGAGCAAGGATTATAACTTATGTACAATTGAACATTCATTCAAATGCCGCTTGGTTCTCTAGGTAAGAAATACAGATTAGACACAAAATGAGGCTCTCAGATACCAGAATACACTCGGTCTTGAAGTTCATCTATACGCACAAAGTTTTTAACCCTTCCCTCCCCGCTCCCCCAGCCGTGAGTCACTGAACCGGCGAAATATTCCACCGGCCATCTTAGTTGTGTCAGCCCAAATTCGTTTCTCTTTTCTTTTTCTATTCCATGGCGATTTTACTAGATACTTACTAGATTTATGCCATGATACCCCTACCCAGGTTTTCTCAGTTCCTCCGGGACGGATATCCACTTTCCCGCCAGCTAGATCCAGGGCGTGGGCCCTTCACAGCGCATCCTCCGTTTTTCACTCCGCCGTGGACTCCCGGGTCTACCGCCCGCTGGGGAGGAGCCACGCCAGCCCACGCCTGCGGCTCCGCCCCCTCATTTAAATACACGTCGCCGGCGGGTGCGTCGAGCTCGCCGCGAACCCAAGATGGCGGTGTGTGGACGTGTACGGGGGATGTTCCGCTTGTCGGCGGCGTTGCAGCTGCTGCTGCTAGCGACAGCAGGGGCCCAGAATAACCACGGTCAGGGCCAGGGTCCGGGGGGCAACTTTGGGTCCTTTCCAGGGCAAGCTAGAGACGGCAACCCGGCCGGGCAGCAGCCGCCTCAGCAGCCTCAGTTATCGCAGCAGCAGCAGCAGCCGCCGCCTCAGCAGCAGCAGTCTCTTTTCCCGGCGGGCGGGCTCCCGGCCCGGCGGGGCGGAGCGGGGCCCGGTGGGACTGGCGGAGGCTGGAAGCTGGCGGAGGAAGAGTCTTGCAGGGAGGACGTGACCCGTGTGTGCCCCAAACACACCTGGAGCAACAACCTGGCGGTGCTCGAGTGCCTGCAGGACGTGAGGGAGGTGAGAAGGTGGGACGGGCCTGGGAGGAGGGCCGAGCCTGGTGCGGGCCGGAGGGTGTCGCCGGCCTGGAAGCCGCGGATGCCGGGCTGCTGCGTCCCTCGCTCTTTTCCTTCAGGGCTGTGCTCGCGCCTTTCTCTTTCCTGCCCCTCACTCCCGGGTGCATTCGGGCAAGCGGATCCCACCCCAATCCTTCCTTCCCCGGTCCCCTATTTCGCTCCCCGTCGCGGTGTTCTGGGATCAGGACCTCGGCTCACGGCCTCAGTAGGCGAAGGCCTAAGGAGCGTGTTTCTGTTTGCGCTCCTGTCTTTTGTGTGATGCTCTATGCAGAGTGGTTCCTCGCCGAAAACCAGTTTAGGATTTTTTGCTATCGGTTTCGACCTCGACAGTTTGTAGCAATGGATTTCAACGTGAAAAATGATCGGTATATTTAAACTGTTAAAGATCGATCTGCTGTTTATTTAACAGTAGACACTTGGTGAGGTGGGAACCTGGGTTCTCTTCTGGTGTGAACGTAGTCAAGAGCCGAATTTACTGTTTCTACCACATTCTTTTGTAATTGATAAGTCCTTACTATTTACCTGGTGCTGAAACTAGTTATGCTTTTTTTTTTTTTTGTCTTCACTTCCTGTGGTCAGTTTGTAAAGGACCTCATTTTTAGGCTATTTCTTCGTGTCACTTGGTACCCTAAAGCCTGAGAAAGTTGCAGGCAGCATTTGATGCTATAATAAATATACAGTGTTTATGGTCTGTAGTGGGGTCTTTCCGAAGTCTTAAGATAGTTGTTTGTTTTTGAGAGAGGATCTGTTTGTAGCCCAGGCTGTCCACCTACAGGAGGCATCCTTCTGCTTCTGGCTGAAACACTTCACCTAGTTTGAAATAATTTTAACAGTACCTCTTAGTTCTAGAGCTGATATTACTTGGTGTGCTTCAGTTAAAAGATATTGACAACTTCTTTTCTATGTTTGGTGCTGCAGATGTGAGGACATATTGGTAGAAATATTTGTTTTCAAAGGTTTAGATAAACAAAATTAGTCCCAAAGGTTGGCAAGTAGAAAACTGCTATTTGGCCATTTCATTTAGAATAGTGTATCTTCAGAATTGTTCAAGGCCATGAGGTGACCACTGGTTTGTAGACATTTGCTAGTCGTGTTTTAGTGTTATAAAAAAGGTAAGGCCCATTTTTATGGCATATCCTGTTAATCCTGGAACTTGAGAGGAAGAGGCTGGCAGATCTCTTTCTGAGTTTGAGACCAGTCTAGTCTAAGTAGAAAGTTCCAGACCAGCCAGGGCAACAAGACTTTAAAAAAAAAAAAAAAAAGTCAGAAGAGGAAAAGATATACAAAATCAAGAGCCAGAAAGTTTCCAGAGCCACCAGAACTGTGGAACCTTACATGGGTCTCATGTATAGCTTTGAAGATTGGAAAGTAGATAGCCAGTAGTCTTAGCTGTTAAACTTTTTGGGATTTTCTATTTGATTTTTGAGGATACTTATTAGATGTTGTTTCCCTAAGGTGAGATCATAGTATCTGTTAGTAAATACATTGTTACTGTATTGTTGTAGAAAAAGGATATTAGGGGCAAGCGGCAAAAAAAAAAAAAAAAAAAAAAAGTTCCTGCTGATGGAGTCCCTAAAGCTGTGTACATTATGAATACCTATATACCTTCCCTTATAGGAGCACTGAATGGTCTCTGTCATGCCTGTGTAGAGGCACTCTCCATCTATAAAGAACAAACTTGTCTAATTTTGGAGTCTTCAGTTGTACCATTTTTTCCCCTTAGACTAGTTTGCATAGAGAAAAGTACACTCATCTGAAAATGTAGTCACTGGTCTACCATTGGTCTCAAAATTCCCAGTTCCCAGCAAGGATATTTCAGTAAACTCATTTTCTTTTGTCACAATCATATATAAACTCTGATGGTTGGTAGCTATGTTTATATTTTCTTTGTGATGTTCTAGAGTACCTAGTTCAGTGCTGGAACTCCAAGAATATTGTTAGCTGCTTGAGGATGAGTGAATCGATGGGTGTGCGTTTATATTCCAGAGGAGGGGAGTGCCATGTAAATCGGAGACCCACTATTGGAAGGAAGGAGCCGAATATTCAGTATAATGATGGGTCTCACTTGCTGAGCAGAGCAATGCTCCATGAATCTAAGACCTCCCTCATCCTGAAAGTTCACTTTTTGTTTTGTTTTTGTTTTTCAAGATAGGATTTCTCTGTGTAGCCCTAGCTTTCTTGTAGTTTGGCCTCAAATTCAAGAGATCTGCCTGCCTCTGCTTCTCAAGTTCTGGGAATAAAGGCATGCTGCCTGACACACATACACTTAACCTCTCTCTCTCTCTCTCTCTCTCTCTCTCTCTCTCTCTCTCTGTGTGTCTCTGTAAAATGGTAGGACCATTTTGGTTTACATGGCAATCAAAATATACTCAAAATGTACACATCCTTTGATGTAACAGTCCCTAATCTCTTTCCTCTCTGTCTGTCTCTCTGTCTGTCTCTCTTTCTCTCTCTGTCTGCCTCTCTCTCTGTCTCTCTCTCTCTGTCTGTCTCTGTCTCTCTCTCTCTGTCTCTCTCTCTCTCTCTCTCTGTCTCTCTCTCTGTGTGTGTGTGTGTGTGTGTGTGTGTGTGTGTTTCTCTCAAAACAAGGTCTCCACAGGTCTCACTCTGTAGCCCTGGAATTCTATGTCCATCAGTCTGGCTTTAACCTACCTCTGTCTCTTGAGTAACGGATTAAAGACTTTGCCACAAGTTTAAAGTTCTCTCTAGTGTGGTCTAAAATTATGTAATTCACTTACAAGATTTATTGGAAGATAGTTTTACCTTTAAGTAAGTAATCAGTTGGTATTTTCAGTTCATCTAATGTGTCATCTGCCAGCAAACTACGTCTGAGGATATGCCTTAGTAAAACTTCATGTCAGCAGCCAGGCGGTGGTGGCCCATGCCTTTAATCCCAGCACTTGGGAGGCAGAGGCAGGCGGATTTCTGAGTTCGAGGCCAGCCTGGTCTACAAAGTGAGTTCCAGGACAGCCAGGACTACACAGAGAAATCCTGTCTCGAAAAAACCTAAAAAAACAAAAACAAAAAACAAACAAGCAAAAAAAACCTTCATGTCAGCTAGAGAGTAACTCATCACAGCTTAACTGAGGATAGTTTGACCGTTATAGCATTCTTTTGGACCCCTCTGATGGGAAGTACTTTTTTAAGATAAGGTTTCTTTGTGTACTCTTGGCTGTCCTGGAACTTAATCTGTAGACCAGGCTGGCCTAGAACTTGAACTCTATGAAGATCTACCTGCTTCTGCCTCTCAAGTGCTGGGATTAAAGGAAAGTGCCCAGGCTGGAAAGATGGCTCAGCAGTTTAAGAACACTGGCTGTTCTTTCAGGGTACCTGAGTTCAATTCCCAGCATCCACATGGCAGCTCATAACTGTCTTTAACTTCTAATCCAGGGAATCTGACAACCTCATTCAGACATAATACAAGCAAAACACTGATGTACATTTAAAAAAAAAAAAAAAAAAGATGTACACCACCACTACCCAGCCTGAGTTATGCTTTTTAAAGGGCACAATGTAGGCAATAGGCCCACTCTGTTTTTTATTTGTTTTTTTGTTTGTTTAATGTGTATAGGTATTTTGCCTTCATGTTTGTCTGCTTCAAAAGTGTGCAGTATCACAGTATCCACAGAGGCCAGAAGAGGGTATCCAGTCTGGAATTACAGATGATTGTGAACTACCATGTGAACCCAGGAACTCTTTAAAAAAAAAAAAATCTTTAAAAAAAGATTTTATTTTTTTATTTTATGTATATGATGAGTACACTGTTGCTGTCTTCAGACACACCAGAAGGAGGGGATTGGATCCCATTACAGATGATTGTGAGCCACTATGTGGTTGCTGGGAATTGAACTCAAGACCTTTGTCTGACTGCTCTTAACCACTGAGCCATCTCTCCACCCCACATTTTTGTTGTTTTGTTTTTTTCTTTTGTGAGGCAGGGTTTCTCTATGTAGCACTAGCTGTCCTAGAACTAAATTTGTAGACCAGGCTGGCCTCAGAATCTGTCCTATACCCACTCTTGAGTAGTAGATGGTAGAGTATTAGCAGTGGAGGAGGATCAATACTTGTGTGTGTTTTGTGTGTGTGTGTATCACTCCCCTCCTGTATTCCTAGCAGAGTGTTGGGAGACTGATATGTTTTAAAGCATACACCAGATGTCATTTTATTTACGAATACTTCAGTGTGTGTCTGAGATACTTAAACATATTTCTTAGCACTTTTTATGAATATAGTAATCTCATAAACGTTGTGAGCCACTACCTAAACCTTTGTGTAGAGTAAATACTTTGTATTTATTTAAGGTGGACTATTTTATATAAGGAGCAGGAAAAAAATCTCAGCATTACAAACTTTTCTTTTTGAAACAGGATCTAATTGGAACTCACTATATATATCAGGCTAACCTCAAACTCAAAGATCTACCTGCTTCTGCCTCCCAAATATGAGATTAAGGGTGTGTACCATACCACTGGTATTAAACTCACTTTCAAAGTCAGTAAGTGGACATTTTTGGTAACTCTGTTACAGTGCTGGGGATTGACCCCAGAGCCAGCCAAGCACTGTGCTGTATTTCTGACCCTCATTTTACCTTTCCTTTGGAATTTTGAGATAGGGTCTCAATAAATTCCCTGACCCAGCTGTTACTCTACACTTTTTTGGTTTTTCGAGACAGGGTTTCTCTATGTAGCCATGGCTGTCCTGGAACTCATTCTGTAGACCAGGCTGGCCTCGAACTCAGAAGTCCGCCTGCCTCTACCTCCCAAGTGCTGGAATTAAAGGCGTGTGCTACCACTGCCCTGCTTACTCTACACTTTCTTTTCCCCTCCTATCCCCTCCTCTTCTCTTTTCCTAGACAGGAGTTCTCTGCGCAGTTCTGGTTTTCCTAGAACTTCTCTGTAGACCAAGCTGGTTTTGAACTTAGAGATCCACCTGCTTCTTCTTCTTCTTTGAGTGCTGGATTAAAGGTGTGTGCCACCATCTCCCAGCTGTTATTCTGTTCTTAATCATTGACTTTATCTGAGGGAATAGGCACACTCTTTGTCATTTAATTAATACTCGTCTTAGTCCTGTGAGCTGAGTAGTATTGTTTTATTTTCTTAATTGAGGAATAGGCTCCAACAGGTAGTGTTGTCTTATTGTCTGGTGAGGCTGATGTTTAACAAGTCCTCTGGCTTAGAGACCATGTTGTTTACTATTCATGTTACTGTTTGCAGCTAGGAAGTATGTGGTTGTTGAAGATGCTGCATATGTGTAAATAGGTACAAAATAGGAAAGGACATCCAGTACCAGAAGCTCTTTTCTTCAATATTAAAAACAATTAAATAGTAACAGCTTCTGTGCACTGAAATAGTGTTGATTTTTTTTTTTAAGGCAGACAAACAATAAGCAATATCAGGTAATGCTTATTTAATCACTGGTCTGGGTCTATCGAGAACAGAATCTCTGTGTAATACAGTGGATCTAAAATCCCAGCTCACCTGAACCAGAATTTTTATTATTGAAATAGAAGAATTGGTTATATTTTCCTGTTATTTGAATTAGTGCCATGAACTGCACAAAAAATGAATTGGGCCGTAATAGTATGGCCATTGACTTTGCCTGCCTGTCTGCCTATTTGTTTATCTATCTGTCTGTCCGTCTGTCTACCCATCCGTCCATCCATCCACTCACCCATCTACCTATTGTGTTTGATGTATGTGTATGTATACCTGAAACATTGGATGTCTTTTCTAGTACTCTCCCACTTTTATAAAAAAAAGTTTTCTTTTAGATTTACTTACTTTTATTTTGTGTAGATGAGTGTTTTGCCTGCATTTATGAATATGTACTATGTGGATGCCTGCTTCCCAGAGAAGTCAGAAGAGGGAATCAGTCCCCTAGAACTAGAGATTTGGATAGTTGTAAGCTACCATATGATTGCTGGGACCTGAAATAAGCAGCAAGAGCTCTTAGCCTCTGAGGTATCTCTCCAGCCCTATTATTTATTTTTAAATAATTTATTTTTCCTTTAATCCCAGAAGTCGGGAGGCAGATCTCTGAGTTCAAGGCCAGACTGTTCTACATAGTGAGTTCCATGCCAACCATGCCAACCAGGCTTGCCTCAAATCTTCCCAACTCCCGAAAGTCATTTATTTATTTATTGCTTACTGTTTTTTGAGACAGGATCTCTCTCTGTAGCCCTGACTGTCCTGGAACTCACTCTGTAGACCACTCTGTAGTCTCACACTCAGGGATCCACCTGCTTCTGCCACCCAAATGCTGGGATTGAAGGCATGAGCCACTATTGTCCAGCCAAAAAAAGTATTTCAATTATGTATGTCTGTATTTGGATACTTGCACATGAGTGTTTGCCTGAGAAGACCAGAGATATTGAATCCCCTGGAGCTGCAGTTACAGACAGTTTTGAGTCACCAAAAAGTAGGTGGTGGGAACTGAATCAGGGTCCTCTGGAAGAGCAGTAAGTACTCTTAACCAGTGAGCTCTATCTCCAGCACTCCACTTTGTTTGTTTGTTTGTTTGTTTGTTTTGTTTTATTGAGACAGGGTCTTATTATAGACTTGACTGACCTAGAATTTTCTTTCTTTTTCTTCCCTCTTTTTCTTTCTTTCTTTCTTTCTTTCTTTCTTTCTCCCTTTCTCCCTTTCTCCCTTTCTCCCTTTCTCCCTTTCTC
>NW_021604632.1:4495032-4495281 GCF_004785775.1 Grammomys surdaster
CCTTTCTCCCTTTCTCCCTTTCTCCCTTTCTCCCTTTCTCCCTTTCTTACTTGGTGTTTTGAGACAGGATTTGAGTAGCCTTGGCTGTCCTAGAACTAGGTCTAGACCAGGTTGCCCTCTAATTTACAGAGAGATCTACCTGCCTCTGCCTCCCAAGTGCTGGGATTAAAGGCATGCACTACCACACCCAGCTACCTACCTACTTCCTTCCTTCCTTCCTTCCTTCCTTCCTTCCTTCCTTCCTTCCTT
>NW_021604632.1:4495291-4500133 GCF_004785775.1 Grammomys surdaster
TTCCTTCCTTCCTTCCTTCCTTCCTTCCTTCCTTCCTTCCTTCCTTCTTTCCTTCCTTCCTTCCTTTGTTTTTTTGTTTTTCAGGACAAGATTTCTCTGTGTTACACCCCTGGCTGTCCTGGGACTCAGTATGTAGGCTGTCACTGATCTTGCCTCTCCCTCCTGAGTGCTGGAACTAAAGGCATATACCACAATGCCCAGTGAGTTCCAAGCTAGCCAGGGCTACACAGAAAGACCCTGTCTTGAAAACAACAACAATAAATTAAAAAGAAATTATTTTATGTGCATTAATGCTCTGCCTGCATACAGGTCTGTGTGAGGGTGTTGGGTCCCCTGGAACTGGAGGTACAGATGGTTGTGAGCTGCCACGTGGGGGAATTGAACCCCAGGTTCTCGGAAGAACAGTCAGTGCTCTCAGCCACTGAGCCATCTCTCCAGCCCCGTAGAGCTTTCTATATAGACTAAGCTGGCCTAGAACTCAGAGATGCACGTGCCTTTGCTGAGATTAAAGGTGTTCATTACCGTGCCCATCCTGCTCCACCTCATTTTTGAGACAGGTTTTCTACTGGACCTGGAGCTCACTGATTAGCTAGCCAGAATACCAGGATACTGGGATTGCAAACTTGGGTCCTCCTCCCAGTCCTGTTTGTTTTGTTTTATTTCAGTTGGAATCTCACTCTATAGTCAGGTTGGCCTAGAACTCACAGTGTAGCTTACAGTGACCTGAAACTCCTGGCAACCTGCTCTCAGTCACCCAACTGCCTTGATTCCAGATAGGAGCAACCACACCTGACTTGCTGTTAGTTGCTTTTTAAGACTGTGGGCAAGACATTTACCACTCTGAGGCTTAGTTTCTTTATGTGTTAAGTGACTGAGATTAGAAGTGGGGGCCTTGGAGCTGGGCAGTGGTGGCGCACACCTTTAGTCCCAGCACTTGGGAGGCAGAGACAGGTGGATTTCTGAGTTTGAGGCCAGCCTGGTCTACAAAGTGAGTTCCAGGACAGCCAGGGCTTCACAGAGAAACCCTGTCTCAAAAAAAAAAAAAAACAAAAAAAACAAAAAAAGGGGGGGGGGCTTGGATCCCTTAGAACTGGAGCTACAGTTGGCTGTCAGTAGCAGTGTAGGTGCTGGGAATTAGGTTCTCTGCAAAAGTAGCAAGCACTCTTAACCCTACAGCTCTAGGAAGTAAGTGTGTGTGTGTTTCTAGAGATTAAACCTAGGGCTTCCCCTAGGTAAGTTCTTTATCACTGATCCCCAACTCTGAAGATTTTTCTGGTAGGTATATTATATGGATTCTAGGATTTACATATGTAATTGTCTCATGATTTCTTACTCATCCAGAGGAAAATAGTGGTAGGAGTAGCACAGACAGCAATTAATCTAAGCATTGTTTGACTTTAGGATGTAGTAGTTTTGTTAGGGATCATATGGAATTCTCTCATTCTAACCCAGTGGTTTAGAAGCAATTTAACCGCCTGATCAAATCATTATTGACCTCCCATTAGTACTCTGAGATACTACCATTGCTTACAGTTAGTTTGATAAATGAGATTGTGGACAAGAAACAGTTATATCAGAGTGTTAATAACTTGATGTCATATAGATTCTGAATTCTTTTTATAACAGTGAAATGAACACAAATCTAAGGTAAAAATTTGAGAGATACCCAGCCCTGCTACTCCTAGTTTAAAAATCATATTATTTAGCCTGGTAAGGTGGTATGTGCCTTTGATCTCTGTACTCTGGAGGCAAAGACAAATGAATCTCTGAGTTTAAGGCCAGTGTGATCTACATAACCAGTTACAGGATACCCAGGACTCAGAACTTGTCTTAACACACACTGAAAACAATCTTATTACCTGCCTATTATGGATTCAATCTCTAGTACTGGGAAAAAAAAAATCATATTTTTTAAAAGTAATGGCTGTGTATTTAACTCTGCTTTAAGCGGAGACATACATGAATTTAAGAGTTTAAATGCTATACATATTATGCTAAATAGGTGCAATATATTAAAATATACAACATCATTGTACTATCGGAAATTGTGTACATACACAGCAGCTCAAGGCTATTCTTCGTCAGCCTCCTGCATTCCTTTGTGCTAGGTCTGCTAACTGGTCTTCTAAATAAAGTTCAGAAATGGAATGTTTTTAAATGGTCTTTTTTTTTTTTTTGGATGTTTTATTTACATTTCATATGTTGTCCCCTTACCCCATCCCCCACCCACCCAGGAACCCCCTATCCCCTCACCCCTCCTCCTTCTCTGCGGATGTAACCCCTACCTACCCTCCCTCCCACCTCCCCACCCTTTAAATGGTCTTTTTATATACCCACGATAATCTTAGAAACTTTAATCTTTTTGCTTTACCCTCCTAAGTGCTGGCTTGTTTGTTTTTTTTTTAATCCCAACTTCAGATAAGGATACTTCAGATAATTGAGAGTTACCTGTAAAATAGCATTGACATTTCCAGCAAATACTCAAGAAGTCTCTTGATGGAAGTGCTTTATAGCAAATAGTTGTTAATAATTTATTGTTCTGTAGAAGGAAGTAATATGCTTGAATAGTTCAAAAGAGGAAATGCTACAGCTTCATTTTCTGTTTTGTTCAACAAATATAGTCAGCAATATCAAGACTATGTTTCTTAAAATGAAGCTATTAAAATAGCTGATAGGTAATTAATTTTTCATCTCTCAGCAAATATTTACTGAATCCTGTGTACAAGATACTGTTCAGTGTTGGTAATGTAGATATTGATAATAGCTCTTATTGAGTGCTTCTTTTTTTTTTAGTTTTTCAAGACAGGGTTTTTGTGTATAATTTTGGCTGTCCTGGAACTTGCTCTGTATGTAGACCAGGCTGGCCTCCAACTCAGAGATCCATGTGCCTCCGCCTCCCCAGTGTTGGGATTAAAGGCGTACGCCACCACTGCCTGGTTGCTGTTGTTTCTTATAAGCTCTGTTTTAAGAGAGACAAAATATTTCCTAGGTATTGTTTAATCCAATGAAAAGTGTATTTTTAAATTTTGGGGATGGGAAGATTTTTAGCTTTTTTGAGACAGAGTTCCTCTGCATGACTCTGTCTGGCCTGGAACTTGCTCTGTAGACCATAGTGGCCTTGAACTCATTCTACCTCCTGAGTGCTGGTGTTAAAATTTGTGTACCACCACCACCTGGATAGTGGGGCTGCTTTTGAGACAGAATCTTATTCTGTAGCCTAGGTTGGCCTCCTTCTTCCTCAAACTGCTGAGTTCCTTTGTGCTGGGATTATAAGGAACTCTACACCTAGCTTTTTCCTTTTCTTTCTTTTTTTTTTTTTTTAAAGAGGTTCCCTAGTTCCCCAGGTTGCCCTAGAACTTTCTTTTCAGCAAGAGGTTGACCTTATATTCCCAATCCTCCTGCCTCCACCCACAATTTTTATTTTTAAATGAGGCAAACAGGCCTCAATAAACTAAAATCACTTACTCTATGTACGCTTACAGCATTTATACACCAGAACGGTACTATTTGGTGTGGTAATCACCAGCCAGCTGTAACTGTTAACAGTTGAGCTGTATCTACTTTGAGTTGAGGTGTACAGTGTAAAGTACACACTTGATTCAGAGGACAGTGCAGGCTTATTTCAGTCTTTATATTGATTATATGCTTAATGATAATTTGTGTGTATTGAGTTTATTAAAATATACGGCTAAAATCAGAGACTTTTTTCCAGGTGTGGTGCTGTGCACCTCTAATCGCAGTACTCAGGCTGCTGAGGCAGGGATGTTGTGCGATTGTTGAGACAGGATAGGCTACAGTACCCCGTCTCAAACCCTCTCCTTCAATGAAAGGAAGACAGTGTTTTCTAATCTTGTTAATGGATAGATTAGGTCTTCAGCTTGATTCCTGTATTGACTGTAAGGGATGGCTTAACTTCATCCAGAGGAACAACACTCTGATAAAACTGAAATTGCTCAATGACTCATCCTTATTTGAGTGAGTTAGATAAATTTGAAACTCAAGAATCTCAAAGTGATGTTCCTCAGAGCTCAGAGCTGAGCTAGTAATAACCTTTGTATCTGCATTAAAGTAGAGTGTGGAGGAACAAGAAGTGTGGACTGGAATCTAAAAACAATAAATAAAGGGAGAGAGCCAAACATTTATTTTCATTTAGCGTTAATTTACTGACATCAGATGACATTAGATTGAGTACTAGGGATATAGCTAGTTTGCCTAGCGTGTTTGAAGCCCTCAGGTTGATTCCTTAGCACCAAATAAATCCAGCATAGTGGCATAGGCTTATGATACCAGCACTATGGAGGTGGAGACAGAAGGATTAGAAATTCTGTATTTTGGGACTGGAAATGTAGCTTAGTAGAGTACTTGCTTAACAGAAAGCCTTGCATTTGATTCCAGTCACCACATAAACTAGGTACGTACCAGGATTTGGAAGAGGGAAGCAGGAAGATCAGAAGTTCAAGGTTAGCCAGGTAGAATGGCAAACGTTTTTAATCTGGGGAAGCAGAGGCAGGAGGATCTGAGTTCAGGGCCAGCCTGGTCTACAGACAAAGTTCCAGGACAGCCAGGGATAAAGAGAAACCCTGTCTGGAAAAACCAAAATAAACAAACAAAGAAAATAAATCAAATAAATTTGGGAGCTAGTGAGTTTGAGAGCCAGCTTACTATACAAACATAACCTCAGCCATATTAAAAAAAGAAAGCCAAACAACAACAAAACCTGGCATGGCATGGAACAGAATCTCTCCAGAGTTCTCATATTGGTCATATTAGCTTTATGGTGTTATAGTATGTATTGGGAAATCAATCAATCTCTCTCTCTCTCTCTCTCTCTCTCTCTCTCTC
>NW_021604632.1:4500233-4534467 GCF_004785775.1 Grammomys surdaster
CCCCCCCCCCCCCCCCCCGTGTGTGTGTGTGTTTTAAATATGTGTCAATATGATTTTTGAGACTAGGTCTTCCTGTGTGTCCCAAGCTGACCTTAAATTCACTATGTAGCCTAGGCTGGCCTCTACCTCAATCTTCTTAAGTATTGAGGTGACAGAGGTGTGCTACTCTACCTGGCTCAGGGAGTTCTTACAAGCAGAGTCTGCCATGTGTTAATGTAACTACTGAGCATACATCCATTGTATGTGAAATAAAAATCAGAAGAGTTAAGGACTTATTGCCATGTGGAACTTAAGATCTGAGGAGCAGCAGTATGCTGAGGAAAACAGAATGGGCTTTGGAGTTATGGCCTTGGGCCAGCTCATATCACTAGGATCTTAGATGAGTCAGCCTCTCCTCACTCCCCCTTTGGGAACAGCACTTCATTATGTAACACTGGCTGGATGCCAACTCACAGAGATGTGCCTGCCTCTGCCTCCAGGGTGCTAGGATTGAAGGCACCTTATTAACGCAAGTTAATATCTTAATATTTTTATTTTAAATTTGTGTGTTGTCGGCATATCAATCTTTTGGGAGTGCATGTGCCACAGAAGACATTTTTGGAAGTCTGTTCTTCCACTTGTTTTTGGTGTAGCATGCCTCGTTTCTGTGTTGTGTTGGCCACATTAGCTCGACAGATAACTTCAAGGCAGTTTTGTCTCCCTCTCCAGTCTCCAGGTAGATCAGGCTGGTCTTGACTTCAGTTTTGAGGTTTTCCTGGCTCTGCCTCAAGTGCTGGGATTATAGGCAGGGACTACCATACCTGTTTGTTTGTATTTGTTTTGTTTTTGTTTTTGAGACAGGTTCTCACTACACATAGCCCATGTTGACTTCAAAGTCCTCTTCTTTGAAGTCTTCCTGCTTTAGACTGCCCATTGCTAGAATTATTGCCATAATTACCATGTTGGGCTTCCCTACCTTTTTTATAATCCTTCCAGGGGTCCATCAAGAACATGTCAGAGTGCATTCCTCTGTGCTCTTGGGGTGGAATTCTGTGAGCAAGAAGACCATCGGTATCCATCTCTATCTAACTTAGGCATAGAAAGATCTAAGATCTTGTTTTTAAAAAAATGGATGGATGGATGGATGGATGGATGGATAAAGTTAGGGGTGTGGGTCAGTGATGGTATTTGTGCAATATGCTTGTGAGGCCTTGAGTTTGATTCTCAGCGACCTTTAAAAAGTGATGAGTTGGATAAAAACTTAATTTTTTTTCTTTCCTTTATCACCTCCACCACCACAGCAGTTGTTGTCTGCCTAGCATGCACCACAAAATCATATAAACCCCAGAAAGTCAAAACTGTAACTCTGTATTCTCTGTAATTCTGGTTTCACTGTGTAGTACTAGCGGTCCTGAAACGCAAAAGAGGTTTTTCTGCTTTGCTTCTGAATGCTGAAGATTAAAGGTGTGTACCACTGCCGCCTGTCTCTATTTTCTCTAGATAGTCTTTCTTGTACCCCAGACTGGACTGAAAGTCTTACCTTCCTACACCAGTTCCCTAAGTAGTGAGATTACAGAGTATGTTACCACCATGCTAGGCCTTACCACAGGTTTTTTATATTTTATATTTAATTTAATTTTATTATATTATATTTTATTTTGAAACAAGTTTTCCAGGCTGGCTTGGAATATATAATACTCCTTCTGGAACCTCCCAAATCCTGAGATTATGGGCCTGTGCCATTAGGCCTAGCTGTTTGTTTGCTTGCTTATTTAAGACATGTTCTCACTACATAGCCTAGGCTAACTTTGAGCTCTTGAGCAGTACCATACTTAAGTGAAATTAAAAAAAAAACTTTTGTTTGTGTTGTTTTAAGACAGGATCTTATTCTAACCCAGGCTGGCCTTGAACTCTCTGATCCTAGTGCTTTAGCCTCTAGTGTTGAGATTATTGGTATGAACCATCACACTGTCTTAGCTTTTTAATCTTTTTAAATTTTTAAAAATTTTGATTTTTTTTTTCTTTTTTGGTTTTTTGAGACAGAGTTTCTCTGTATAGCCCTGGTTGTCCTGGAACTTACTCTGTAGACCAGGCTGGCCTTGAACTCACAGAGATCTGCTTGCCTCTGCCTCCCAAGTGCTGAGATCAAAGATGTGCGCCACACCTCTTGGCGCCATCGTTTTGCAAAGACTTACAGTGTTGTATATTTTTATTTTCTTTTTGAAAGTACTTTGAAATAGGAATGAGGACAAAGAATGCTGAAGTCAGAAGTTGTGTGGGTGTGGTTAGCCTCTCTCCAAGGGGTGGGGAAACAGCTCCAATTCATTAGCCTGATTTCTCAGCCAGCCTTCCTGCCTGCCTTACTTTGCACTGACCCATACACATCTTACTGCCCATCCAGAAATACATAGAGTAGTGCTGTGGGTCTCTGGAGAATACAGAGTTTTAGTTTTGACTTTCTAGGGTTTATATGATTTTGTGGTGCATGCTAGGCAGACAACAACTGCTGTGGTGGTTGTTGGAAAGGGTTTTGATTTTTTTTTTTTATAGATACATATTTTGAGTTTTTGTTTATTTCCTTTTCTGTGTTTTTGTTTTGTTTGAGTCTAGGTCTCACTATGTAGCCCTGGCTGGCCTGGCCCTCATTGCATAAGACAATATTCACAGAGATCCACAGGCCTCTGCTTCTCAAGTGCTGGGATTAAAGTCTCACACCATCCATCTTTGTTTCATTTTTGAGACAGTCTTCGATGTGTACCCAGGCTGACTTCAAATTCCCTGTTCTGCCTCAACCTCCTAAAATATACTGGCCCTTCTATCTTCAGTATTTTCACTGTTTTGGGTTTTTTTTTTTTTTTTTTTTTTTTTTTTTGGGGTTTTTCGAGACAGGGTTTTTCTGTGTAGCCCTGGCTGTCTTGGAACTCACTCTGTAGACCAGGCTGGCCTCGAATTCAGAAATCCGCCTGTCTCTGCCTCCCAAGTGCTGGGGGGTTCTCATTTTTTTTATTTGCTTTTTTGAGACAGCTTTTTTACATAGCCCTGGCATGTGTCCTATGTATACCAGGCTGGGATTGAACTTGCAGGGACCCACCTGCTTCTACCTCTTGAGTGCTGTGCTAGGATTAAAGAAATTTGCTCGCTGGGCGTTGGTGGCGCACGCCTTTAATCCCAGCACTTGGGAGGCAGAGGCAGGCGGATTTCTGAGTTCGAGGCCAGCCTGGTCTACAGAGTGAGTTCCAGGACAGCCAGGGCTATACAGAGAAACCCTGTCTCGAAAAACCAAAAAAAAAAACAAAACTAGGATTGAAGTTTTTTGGTATACTTATCTTGGGGGTTCTTATTTCTTGATTATTTCCTGTTGGACTGTTTCTGTCATTGGCTATAGTCCTGTTTCTTAACAAGTTTGCTAAATTTTTATTACACACAAGGGCGTTGAGCACATCTCATGTGTGTGTGTGTGTGTGTGTGTCTGTCTGTATGTGTGTGTTTACCAGTTCTTGCAAGTTCTATCCAGTTTACATCTCCTGAATGATTTTCCTCCACTACTGAGCAACAGTGAGATTCTGTTTGGGTTTCTGTTCAAGGATCAGAGTTGCAGAGATTAAACAGTACTTTTTTTTATTTTGTCTAATTGATAGTAGGTTTGAAGAGAGTAATTCCCATGGTAATTAATCCTTTATGGGTGAGAGTGCATAAAAAGAACAAAAGTTTAAAGTCAGCCTTGGCTATGTAGTAAGTTTGAGGTCAGCCTAGGATATATAAGATTTCATCTTAAAAACAACAAAGGCTGGGCGGTGTGCACACCTTTAATCCCAGCACTCGGGAGGCAGAGGCAAGTGAATCTTTGAGTTCTAGGCCAGCCTGATCTATAGATAGAGTTCTAGGATAGCCAGGGCTACACAGAAAAGCCTTGTCTCAAAAAACAAACAAATACAGACAATAAACCACAAAGAATTTTTAAATGTTCATATGTATCTTTTGACTCATTAATCCTTTTATTCTGAAAAATTATTCAGAATTTATATATAAACAGTATAATAAATATTGAGCCTTTTTTCTCTTTACGTTGCAAGCAACCTAAAGAAATGATGAAACAGGAATGGACAGAAGATGATTCAGTATAGGCACTTGCTGACTTACTGCCAAGCTGGAAAACCAGAGTTTGATCTTCAAGCTGTCTTTTGACTTCCACATGTGTACCATCGAATGTGTGCACCTGCACACATACAAACAGAATAAATAAACATCAAAACATTTTTATTAGGCAGGTGATGGTGGTGCATGCCTTTAATCCCAGCACTTTTAGAGCAGAGGCAAGTGGATCTTTGTTAGTTTGAGGACAGCTTGGTTTACAGAGTGTTCTAGGACAGCCAAGGCTACACAGAGAGAAATGTTGTCTCCAAAACAAAACAAAAAAAATTGTTTTCTTTTATTGTTTTTTGAGACGTTTCTTTGCACTGGGATTAGAGATGTGGGTCACCACTCCCAGCTAAAACAGTTTGTAAAGAAAGTGATTATGAAGTACACCTATAAAAGGGTGCTGGAAGACACACGAGAAACTTCCCACTGTATTCTTTTATTCTTTGTATGTATGTATGTATGTATGTATACACACAAACACAATACCTTTTTTTCCTTTTTTTTTTTTTTAACACTTTTTCCCCCCCTAGACAGGGTTTTTCTGTGTGATCCTGGCTGTCCTGAAACTCACTCTGTAGACCAGGCTGGCCTTGAACTCAGAAATCCGCCTGCCTCTGCCTCCCAAGTGCTGGGATTAAAGGCGTGTGCCACCACTGCCCAACCACAATGCCTTTTTAAAATTAAGATAAACCAGCCATGTTAACATAGGCTTGTAATTTCAACTTTTGACAAGCTGGGTCAGGAGGTTTATGTTTCAAGAACCTATCTGGGAAAAAAAAAACCCTTTCATTTTATATATTATTTAGGATAAAACATTGCCAAGACAAGACCAAAAATATCATCTGCCTAACACTGAAGACTTGCGAAATGGTTAGCCACCCAGTGATCTGGAGACTAAAAAAAGAAAACATTTATGTGTATATTTATGTATATTGTTTATGTGTATGTACATGAGGACATGTAGAGATAGAGGACAACTTGTAGAAGTCACTTCTCTTCTTCTGTCATGTGGTTTTGAAAGACTGAGGTCATAAGGTTTGGTAGCAAGGGCTCTATCCATTGATCCATCTTGCTGTCCCATCTTCCCCACCCCTGTGTTTAAAACAGTTTATAAATAGGTGTTTTAAACTGTTTTTAAGTAAAAGAACTATATCTTTATTTGACTTGAAATTTGTTGGCAAACTTGGATTTGGTTTAATATGTTTTAATTTGTTGGTCTAATTTTGAATAAATCCATTTGCTACATTACAGAAACATAATGGTAGGTCTTAGGAAATGTGGCCATTTTCATTCCCTGATTACCTGTTTCTGAAAGATCTGATCCCTACTTTCAAGTGGCGTATCTTCTAATAGAGAAGCCAGGCAATAAGGAATTACAAATAAGAGCCAATATAGATGGTGTGGCAGAGTACTTGCCAAATATATTTAGGTCCTGGTAGTAATTCCCAGTACCTGAAAATCAAAATGAAACAAAACAAAAACATATCTTTAGGTTGGGGATATAACTCAGCCATAGTGCTCACCGTGCATGTGTGAGGCTCTGGTTAAATCCCCAGCACCAAACGCAGTCTGTCACTCAGAGTATTTGGAAAATGACAGCTTTGGTAAGTGCTATGAAAGAGAGGGACACAGACAGGTTTCCAGCTTGTGCTGGGTTTCAGATGACAGCCAGGCACTTTAAAGCCATTTCCAGTAAGAGGATGTAAATTTAGACCAAATGTTGAGCTGAATCTCAAATTTGCAGTTATTTTAGCTCAAAAAAGGTGTAACTGGAATATGAAAAATGCCTGAGCCCTCTTAGAGGATGTGTAAATACAGAGTAGGATTCCAAGGACTGAGCCCTGGGGAGTGCTCACAATTAAGGGTTGGAAAGAGACTTGTGGAGGGAATTGTAGAGACAGGACGAGTGGTAGAAGTTGAAAGAAGATTTGCAAGAATTTAGTTGTGAAAACCAAGGAAAGGAAAGTTTGGTAGTGAGAGTCAAGAACAGAACAGTTTTTTAAAAGAGGTAGTAGTAATCAGGAGGGGAAACAGAATAATAATAATAAAAAACCAAGATTATTGACTGAGAAAAGAACATGTTATAATCAAATGCTCTTGCCACTGAGCTGAACCCCAAGGACATTGTTTTTATAGAAAAATAGAACAGCAGTTCCTTTAGAACCTAGATTTCAACTAATTGAGTCTATATTAGTGTACTTGAGAAATTTGCTGCTGAAAAGGTAATTATAACATCCCAGTTAGCTATAGATCTTTTGAGATAAAGGAAATTCAGTCTACAGCTACAGCTTTTGTGTTTAACTCTCAGCACTCCCCACTACAACACACACACACACACACACACACACACACACACACACACCCTATTTTAGTTTAAGGACACAGGAAAAGGAACTAGTGAAGAGAGACTGGAAGTGCCTCTGAGGAATGGAATGAGTGTACTTCGTCAAGAAGGGGAGGAAGTGACCTGGAGAAGTGGCTCAAGGGGTTAAAGAGAATTTGTTGCTCTTGCAGAGAGAGGACTTGGGTTATAACTGTAGTTCCAGGGAGTATGATGCTGAGGCAGAGGCAAGTAGACTCTTTGCCTACATAATGAATTCCAGGCCAGCTAAGGCTACATAGTGAGACCCTAGTCTTTAAAAACAAAACCAAAATAGCTAGCACCTAAGTGTGCATCTGAAACCAAAGTGCCAGGGAATGGAGACCCATGGTTCCCTGGGTTTCACTGGCTAGCCAGTATGGTGAAATTGGTGAGGTCCAATTTCAAAGATATACCCCTTGGACCTGTAGTTACAGACTATTATGAGCTTCCATGTGAGTGCTGGAATTAAACCTGGGTCATCTGGAAGAGCAGCTAGTTCCTTAAGCACTGAAACATGTCTCCAGTTCTGACCCTGTATCAAAAAATAAAGTGGAGGAACTGGAGAGATGACTCAGTTCAGTTAAGAGCCTGTTTTGCTCTTGCAGAGGAAATAAGTGATTCACAGCTCCCACGTGGTAGCTCAAAAAGATCTGATGCCCTTTTCTGACATCCTTGGACACCAGGTATGCTTGTGGTACATAGACAAATATACAAGCAAAATGCCCATACACATAAAGATATTTAAAGAGAAAAAAGATGGAGAGTGACTAAAGAAGACACCCAACATTTAATTAATGAACTAATTAACAGAAGGGCAAACTTTGATACCTGGGGTGGGGGTGGGGGCTAAGCCAGGAAGACTGAAAATGTGAGGTCAGTCTGCATTAGAATGAGACCCTATCTCAACAAACTACTGAAAAAGGGTCTGGCATGTTGGATCATCAAGTAAAAGGGCTTTCCTGATAGTCTTAGTTTCATCTCTGGAATCCACAAGAGAAAGAAAAAACAGATTCCTTACTAACCTAACACACACACTACACACATACACATATACACACACACACACACACACACACACACACATTACGCACACGGAGTGGGAGGAAGGGGAGGGAGGGGAGGGAGGAGAGAGAGGGAGAAGGAGAGGGGGGGAGGGGAGGGGAGGGGAGGGGAGAGGAGAGGAGAGGAAACTGTCATGGTAGTATACACCTGTAATTTCAAGGAAGGTAAGAGTTTAGAGAGTTTGAAACCAGCCTTAGTTATTATGAGACCCTGTTTTTAAAAACCAAACCAAAAACAACCAAAAAAAGAAAAGAAAGGAAGGATGGAGGGAAGATTAGGTGTCAGATAATATGATATACATGCACGTGTGTATTGGTACGCCTAACTCTGATGTTCATCCGTGTTGAATGAAGCATGCATGGGTGTGTGTAAGTATGTAAGGTATTTTAACTTCGTTTTGTTTTTGGTATTTCCAGACAGGATTTCTCCTTGTAGCCCTCTGTCCTGGAACTAGCTCTGTAGATCAAGCTGGCCTTAAATTAATCTACAGAGATCTGCCTAACCTCTGCCTCCTGAGTACTGGGATTTAAGGAATGCATCACTGCCGCCACCTGGATCTATTTTATTTTTTGAGGCAGTCCTGTATCCCAGACTGGCTTCTAATTTACTATGTATCCAAGGATGATCTTTAAGTGTTGGGTTTTTTTCTGGTTGTTGTTTGCTTGTTTTGTTTTGTTTTGAGACTAGGGTCTCACTGTTTGGCCTTGTGGAAACTGGAATCTGATATGTAGACCAGGCTCTGTAGATTCAGCCTGAATCTACAGAGTTCTGCCTGCCTCTGCCTCCTTAGTGCTGGAGTTAAAGGTGTATACCACACACACCCAGCTTTGCCCTACAAAGTTCGTTCGTTCGTATGCCTTTGTGCATGATTAGAGAACAACTCAGGTGTTGGTCCTTGTCTTTCTAGTCCTGTAATGTTTGTTCAGGCTGGCCTTGAAATCTCTTATTTTCTGATTCCACTTCCCAGACCAATGGGATTTCAGGCGTGTCCTACCCACCATGGTCACTGTTCTGTGTGCCACTATGCTCGGTGTTGTCTGTACTTTACAAAAACAGCTATTTGTGATTCTTAACAATTCCTTACGTGTCCATCCTCCTGGCACTTGAATGTCCCATTTTTCCTGGTAGGCTCAGAAAACCCTCCTGGAATTGGTCATTATGTGTATTAACAATAATATTTTAAGCTGGGCATAGTTGTGCACACCTTTTATTTCAGCACTCAGAGGCAGGCAGATTTCTGTGAGTTCAAGGCCAGCCAGGGCTATGTAGACATAGAGAGACCCTATCTCAAAAAATTTCTTTTCAATTAATTACCTTTTTTGTTTATTTGTTTGTTTGTTTGTTTTTTGTTTTTTTTTTGGTTTTGTTTTTTTTTTTTGGTTTGTTTGTTTTTTTTTTTGAGGCAGAGTTTCTCTGTGTAGCCCTGGCTGTCCTGGAACTGGAACTCACTCTGTAGACCAGGGTGGCCTCAAACTCAGAAATCTGCCTGCCTCTGCCTCCCATGTGCTGGGACTAAAGGCATGCACCACCACTGCCCGGCCCAATAAATTACTTTTTAAACAGTGTCTTACTATGTAGCTATGGATGGCCTCAGACTCACAAAGATCTACTGCTTCTGTTCCCCAGGGCTGGGGTTAAAGGAGTGTGCTCAACTCCTGACAAGAGTGGTATTTTGAATCTGGTTCTTTGTCATGGAATCTTTAATATTTGATAATTGTTCTTTATGACGTAGACCTTTGTTTGGAAAGATGGTGGTGGCAAAGATGTAGTTTAGTGATCAGAATGCCCACCTAGAATGCCTCAGAACCTGAGTTTGATCCCAACATCCCATAAACTGGTTGTGATGGCACAAGCCTGTATTCCAGCATTCAGGAGATGGGAGGTTAGGAGGGTCACAAATTCCTCTGCATCCTGGGTTGCAGATCTTTTTGTGTATTTGTGAGTACTGAAGTGCCACAGAGTAAAATACCAAGGGAGCATTGGGAAATACTCCTTTAGTCATATGTATACTTGGTGTGCTGTGACAGGCCTTGGGTCTTTTCCCTCTTTTTTCCAGTCAAGCAATGTGTATATATAGTTTTAATAGTTAGCCCTGTCAGTTTTATGTGAAAACTGTAATTTCCCTACTTAGCTCTCTCTACATCCTCTTCTCCTGCCCCAGTCCCCCTCCCCCCCCCCTTTTTGTTACTGTGTTTTGTATTTTAAGATAGGGTCTTTCTCTATAGTTCTGGCTGTCCTGAAACTTGCTACATAGACCAAACTGGCCTTAAAATCTATGATCCACTTGCCTCTGCCTCCCAGATACTGGGGTTAAGTTCATGGCCACCACTGCCAGGCTTCCGTTTTCAATTCTTAAATCCTTAGTTTTATTAACCCAGTGTTTTAATAGAATACTTAAGATCCATCCTCAATCCCTCCTTCTTCTCTCTTGCTGAGGATAGAGCCTAGGGCCTACCTAGCACATGCTCAGTAAGCTATCTACTCTTCTGTTGATTTCTCAGAATTTGCTTTTATTTTCACATTACATACTCATTTTCGTGGTATACTCTGAAAGTGTACTCCATAGAGCAAGAAATCTTGTAAAGCTGAAGAATAAAATGGGTGATGAATGCTGTACTGCAAACAGTATTCAGGCAAGTCAGTAGCTGTAGAACAAGACATTTGGCTGAGTTCTATGGAAAGCTTTTACCTTTACTGTAATGAGATCAATTTTAGTTCATTTCCTTGTCTCATTCTCATCCATCTGTCATGAGTCATCCTCATGCTCATACAGGAAACATGGCTTTTTTTTTTTTTTTTTTTAAAGAAAATCAAATTCACTGTTACTTAGGTCTGGTGATAAAAAATTAAATTACACCTCCCTAATTAAACAAACAAACAAACAACCTGAAACTATGAAGCCATCCCCATTTTAAACCAATGTTTTTAAAAAGATTTATTTCATGTATTGAGTACACTGTTGCTCTCTTCAGACACACCAGAAGAGGGCGTCAGATCCCATTACTGGTGGTTGTGAGCTGGGAATTGAACTCAGGACCTCTGGAAGAGCAGTCAGTGCTCTTAACCATTGAGCCATCTCCCCCAGCCCTTAAAACAATTTTTATTTTATTAGTTTATATGTATGGGTGTTTTGCCTGTATGTATGTCTATACACCATGGTATGCCATGCCACACCATGTGTGTCTTCAGATTCCAGAAGAGAATCTCAAAACAACAAAACCCAACGCTCCCCCCCCCACACACACACCCCCAAAAAAACCCAGCCAAAAACCTAGCTTGAGGAGTTTTGTTTTGTTTTGAGGGGTGGGGTGCAGTTCAAGACAGGCTTTCTCTGTATAGCCCTGGCTGTCCTGGAACTCACTCTGTAAACCAGGCTGGCCTCAAACTCAGAAATCCACCTGCCTCTGCCTCCCAAGTGCTGGGATTAAAGGCATATGCCACTACTGGCCGGTGAGTTTTAGTTTTTTTTTTTTTTTTTTTTTTTTTTTTGGTTTTTGGTTTTTGGTTTTTCGAGACATGGTTTCTCTGTGTCGCCCTGGCTGTCCTGAAACTCACACTGTAGACCAGACTGGCCTTGGACTCAGAAATCTGCCTGCCTCTGCCTCCCAAGTGCTGGGATTGAGTTTTTAGTTTTTGAGACAAGGTCTCACTATGTGTATTTCTGGCTGTTCTGGAATTTGTTGTGGGGACCAGTCTGAACGGCTTCTTACCTGCTTTTGCCTTTCCAGGCTAATTTGAGTTTTTAAGGGTTGGTGTGTGCACAAATGCACATATTTGCAGGCTTCTACTTGCTATTGATTGTGAACATTTTTATGAATCCGTTTAATGTGTTTATGTTACTCTTCATGCTGTGAAAAAAAGCCTGACTAAAGCTGACTGAAGGAAGTTTGGCTCACAGTTCGAAGGTCTGTCCCAGTAAGAATATGTGACCGGTTACATTGTATCCACCATAGTCAGTTCATTACCTCAGCCACTCATGGTTGATACTCTGACATCTGAGGAAAGGCCCTCACTCTGAGGTAAGGCTCTCACTCAGATGTATGTCTCCTAGTTCCTTCTAAAGTCTAGTCAAATTGACTTATGAACTCACCACAGTGTAGTGGTAATAAGGTTCAATATTGCCATGTCTCCTTGCAGTTTACATTTTATGAGTGTTTCGCCTACATGTTGTCTGTGTACTGTGTTGTATGTGCTTAGTACCTACAGGAGCCAGAAGGAGACATTAGATCCCCTGGAACTGGAGGAGTTACAGATAGTTGTTAGTTGCCATGTGAGTGCTGGATATCAAACCTGGGTCCACTAGAAAAGTAGATAGAGCTCTTAAATGCTAAGCAATTTCCCTAGCACCTTGATGGAATGTTTTAAAACTGGTGTATGGTTTCCAAGGAAAATACTCTAGTTCCTTGGTTTTTATGCCTTCTAATTTATCATGTCTAAAATGTTCACTTTTTTTAAAAAAAAATATTTATTTATTTATTTTATACAAGTACACTGTAACTGTCTTCAGACATACCAGAAGAGAGCATTGGATTCCATTACAGATGATTGTGAGCCACCATGTGGTTGCTGGGATTTGAATTCAGGACCTCTGGATAAGCAGTCAGTGCTCTTAACTGCTGAGTAATCTCTCCAGCCCATGTGTTCACTTTTTAATACTTCCATCTTAACATATTTGAAATCAGAATGTGCTTAACTTTTTATGGCATAATTATAATTGGCAGATGTTCCTCCTACCCCTATTATATGAGGTAATGGTGCATCTTAAATTAATAAAGTATATATATATGCATGGATGTGTGTGTGTGTGTGTGTGTGTGTATGTATGTATGTATGTATGTATGTATGTGTAACACCAAACAAATTTACCTCTGCCTCCCAAGTGTTGGGGTTAAAGGTTTGCATCCCATCCCCAACCTGTCTCAAGTAGAGATACTTAACCTGAGTTTCACCTAGGGTGGTTTTTATTTTATTTTGTTTTGTTTATTTGGTTTATTTGGTTTTGAGACAGAATCTTACTACACAATCCTGGCTAGACTGAAACTTAGTATACAGACCAGACTGGCCTCAAACTCACAGAAATCTGTTGATCTCTGTCCTTGTCTCCCAAGCACAGGCCTGGGATAGGATGAGTTTTGTTTTTTAGAATGTCAGTGCTCACTTTTTTTTTTTTTTTTTGACAAAAGGTCTAGAAAGAATTAATAGGCATTGACTTGTATTTTAATCTTTTACTGTCATTGCTGTGTGTGTTTTTTTTTAATTAAAAATAGATTTACCTGCATTACTAGTGCTTTGTTTCTAGGTCTGTATCTCAGCTATGTATAGCAAATTCTTTCCGATTTGTTTTTGGGTTTTTTTGATTAATGGCTACAGTACTGGGCTTGAACTCTGAAGGCTTTATACATTCTAGGCAAGCACTCAACTGTTGAACCATATTTTCGATTCTAGAATTTCTTTTAGTGAAAGTCACTTGGGCCAAGGGTGGTATTGCATACCTTTAATACCAGCACTCAGAGTTCCTGGATAGCCTTGTCTACAGAGTGAGTCCAGGACAGTCAGGGATTCACAGAGAAACCCTGTCTCGAAAAACAAAAAACAAACAAAATAGTAATAATAAGTGAGTCACTTGTATGCCAGTTTACCAGTAGATTTTTTTGGTCTTTATTCTATTCGTGCGTGTGTGCGTGCATGTATTTTCCCCCCATGATTCCATTGCCATCCCCTGTACTGGGGAATGAATCTAGGGCCTTCTACATGCCAGGTATGGCTACCACTAAACTATAACTATAGCTCCTTTCCAGTTCTTGAAGTAATTTTTCTGGGTTTTTTTTATCATATATTTATTTGTATGTCTGGAGATGTGGGGGGAAATTTTTTTTTTCTACTGTTTATTCAAAATATAGTCTCATGCCATTTCTCTCTCGCTCACCTTTCCCTCCCTCCATCTTTTCCCTCCCTCCCCCTCCCTCCCTCCCTCCCTCCCTCCCTCCCTCCCTCCTACACGATCTCTGCGTATTCTACATAGCTCTGGACTCACATCATAGAGATTGCCTGCTTCTGTCTCCAGAGTGCTAGAATTAAAGTCATGCACTACAACACCAGTTTTTTTCCCCATTTCTGACAGCATATGTCTGTGGATTTTTCCCAGCAACATCCAGTTTTGTAGATAAGTAGTTCTCCAGTGTACCTCACTCAGCTGCAGTCAGCTGGAAACACTCAGTTCCATTCTGATCCTGTACACTTCACTGGTCTTTAATCAGCTGAGGGCACTTAACTGTCTCCTTGAAGTAACCTTCTCTTTGGCTTCAGTGGTAACACTTCAGCCCCCTCTGGCTGCCTGGATGCAAGACATAGCAATCAGTTATCAGACTAAACCAGGAAAGGAGGTTTATCAGGATATAGCTAGATCCTACAGGTTGAGAGCTCAATCTTGCAGGACTCAACTCAGATGCAGTTACAAAAACTGGTTTTCCTCTGTGTTTCTAGCCACTTGGCTATAAATCACAGTTTCTATAGTCTTTTTGGATTTGATTAGTTTATTATAGCAGCACACAGAGCTTGGGAAACTATTAGTCAAACAGATATTGAGAAAAATATGCGGGGCTGAAGTGGTGGATCATTGGTTAATAAAGTATACTGTTCTTGCAGAGGACTGTGTTTGGTTCCTAGTACTCAACTAGGAATTGCATAGCCTGAACTCCAGTTCCATGGGAGTTCTCTGATTGCTGTGGGTACTTGCATACATGTGCACAGACATACATAATTAATAATAAATAAATATTTTTTAAAAAAGAATACAAATCAGGTAGCCGTGTGGAAGAAATGCAAAGGGTGACATGTAGACCAGGATAAGGATCTTCTAAGACCCCTATTCTAACTGTCCAGATGCCTCTACATGTTCTGGAAGTCCCAGAACTCAGTCCTTTTGGCTGTTTATGGAAGCTTCATTACCTAGGAGGGATGACGTCATGGCTAAGTTTAAGTTTAAAAGCACTACAGAGGGCTGAGCTCCAACACATAGGTATTCTTTAGACGCCTTTTATTATATTTGCTAATAACTCTAATAATTCTTGGTCCATAATAAGTTAGGTATACAAGTACATTTACCAGGGTACACAGTTTCAGGTAGGCAATTTTCAATCCATTTTCTTTCTCTCTCTCTTTTTTTTTTTTTTTAAAGAGATTTATTTATTGAATGTATATGAGCACACTGTCCTTGACACACCAGAAGAGGGCATCAGATCCCATTACAGATGGTTATGAGCCACCATGTGGTTGCTGGGAATCATGACCTTTGGAACAGCAGCCAGTGCTCTTAAACACTGAGCTATCTCTCCAGCCCTCAATCCATTTTCTTTATCCCACTGTCTTTTGGTTTTCATTATTGATATTGAACAGTCATGCCATGTGTGCTGGGATTTGACTTGCCCTCACTTGTGTAGCAAGCACATTACCCACTGAACTATCCTCTCAGACCCTTTCTTCCTCCTCCTCCTCCTCCTCCTCCTCCTCCTCCTCCTCCTCCTCTTCTTCTTCTTCTTCTTCTTCCTCCTCCTTCTTCTTCTTCTTCTTTTTCTTCTATTTATTTTTATTCAGTTAAGAACTGTTGATATTCTTGCAGAACAGAAGAAGATCTGGGTTCAAATCCCAGAACCCACATGGTGGCTCATAACCATCTATATGGCTCCAATTCCAGGGAATTTGAATTTAATTTTTTTTATATCTATTACTTTTCCTGGGTTTTTGTGCACCATGTGTATGCAATGTCTTTGGAAGACAGAAGAGGAACTGGATCCACTAGTGACTAGAGTTGAAGACAATTGTGAGCTGCTATGTGGGTACTGGGAATGGAATCTGAGTCCTCTGGAAGAGCACCTAGTGCTCTTAAATGCTAAATCATCTCTCCATTCTCTAAAGATTTAGTTATTCCTGATCCAACTCTGTAGCCTCTACCCCCCCATCTGTCTTTCCGTTTGCCCATCCATCCATTTTGTTGTTGTTGTTTTGAGACAAGTCTTAGATTTTCTGTGTAGCCCTACCTGTTCTCAAAATCAGACACACACCCCCCCCCAGCTTGCTGGGATTAAAGGTGTGTGCTTTCACACCCATCCCTTCCCTACTTTTAAATTAAGGAATAATTTACTTGCAGTACAATTTCTCCTTTTCCTCCAAGTTTGTAATTGATAGGTTTTAACATATACATGATTCATTCCTTTATGTGTCCAAGCTGCTTTTACTAATATTACACTCTTAATTGCTGTTGCTTTGAGGTAAGTTTTGAAATTAGGCAGTATGAGTTATCAGGTTTTCTTATCAAAATTGACAAGTTCTTTCATTTCTGTTTAATCTACTAGATGACTTTGTTTTACAGACAAGTTTTTACTGCATCGGCCAACCTGCTATTGAACTCAGACTAAGCTTGTACTACTGAGCAGTCACTGTTTGTTTGTTTGCGTTTTCTAAAAAAAGAAAAAAAAGATGTTTACACATATATAAGTGTACACATTTGGGTGCAGATGCCTCTGGAATCCACAAAAATGTGTTGGGCCCTTTGGAGTAGGAACTGCAAGTGGTTATGAGCCAACTGGCATGGATACTGGGAACAAAACAGGCCCTCCGCAGGAGCAGTGCGTGCTCTGGACTACAGAGCCTGCTGTTCAGCATCCTCAGTCCCTTTTTATGCCTGCCTTTTCTTTAAGATTTCTTTGTTCAAGTTTACCTTATTTAGTCAACCCTTGTTCTAACATCATGGCTCATTATAGTAGTAACCAGCCACTTGTGGCTGTTGAACACTTTAAAATATCTTATATAAATTGAGATATGTTATAAGCATAGTATATAAACTATTTTAAAGACTTAAAATGAAAACTTTATTACTATGTTTTTACATATGGACAGTTAATTGTAGCAGACATTGTTTTGTCATTTATATCATATGTAAGTTCAACAACTGATGTGTGTATGTGTGTATGTGTGTGTGGTGCTTATCTTTGAGTGGTGTGTGTGTGTGTTAGATCTGTGAGATCTGTGAGTGCAGTGTGTGGGTTGTGGTAGTAGTGATGAAGATAGAAACTGAGGTGCTGTGCATCAGTGCTATGCTGTCTACCTGTCTCACACTGTTGTCTAAGGTATAGAACTTGTGGCAAATTCTCTAGCTACACCCTTCCCAGTGGTGGCCTTACAAGCAGGTTATATACTCATCTTGTTGTTTTTTTTTTTTTTTTTAAACTGGGGATTGATCTTAGGCCTTGCACGTGCTAGGCAAGTGAACTATATCCTTAGCAAGGTATTCCCTACACTCACCTCAGACTTGAGGTCTTCCTTTTAAATACTTTGTCTACTTTAGTCAGCTGAAGTCTTTAAAAATCTGGTTCTTGCCAGGCAGTGGTGGCGCATACCTTTAATCTCAGCACTTGGGAGGCAGAAGCAGGTGGATTTCTGAGTTCGAGGCCAGCCTGGTCTACAGAGTGAGTTCCAGGACAGCCAGGGCTAAACAGAGAAACCCTGTCTCAAAAAAAAAAAAAACAAAAAAACAAAAACAAAACAAAAATCTGGTTCTTTTTCTCTTTTTGCTCATTTTTATGTATGTCTTATTTTGTAGCATGTCGCATGTGTGGTTATTTTTACTGCCTGTTCCTCATTGCCTTCAGAAATTATTGGTAGGATTAATTTTGTGCCCAAGATTAGAAATAATGTTTTTTTTTTGAAAAATTTTTGTTTCTGCCAGACATTTAGACCCTTACCATTCTGTAACCCTCTATAAACCATTTTTATGGTGTAAGATTTTCTGGAACACTACAATCTGTATTTGGATCTGTGGAAAGGATGTTGGTCTATTTCTGGTTTGCCCTGACCTTAAAGATACAGTTTTTGAGATGCTAGCTGAAATGTGGGCCATTTATTCATGTATTAGGTTTCCTTCCTTTGGAAGATCTTTGGCTCTTTTCCTGCCTACAGTCCTTTCAGAAGTAAGGATCCACTTCCTTCCAGACAAAAAAAGTATGCTTTTGTCCTCTCCTGTGCTTCTGGGTGAGTAACCCAAGTAACCCCCTTTTTACTTGAGCTCTGGCATAGTATTATCTAATAGTATTATTAGCCTGTAGCTTCTTTTAAGATCATTTTCTCACAGTTTTAGTTGTTTGTAGTTGCAGAGTTGTTCCAAGTGCCCTAACATACTATTGCCAAAAGCTGGCAGATATATATATCTTTTTCTCCCTGCTGTTAGTCTAAGTTAGGATACTTAACCGGTTAAACATTTTGCAAATGGAAGGTGTATGTAGAAATGAAACAGATGGGGAGTCATCAGGGTGATCAGGATGCTCACCTGTGTGCTCTCAGGCCTATCAGATAAAAAGTTTGATTTTCTTTACGTAAGATAGCGTGTGGGTTTTGTTGATGTTTATTTTCTTTCTCTCTCAATCTTTTCTGCCCTGCCCTGCCCTGCCCTTTTTCCTTTTTTCGAGACAGGATTTCTCTGTGTAGCCCTGGCTGTCCTGAAACTCACTTTGTAGACTAAGCTGGCCTCAAATTCAGAGATTTGCCTGCATCTCCCTCCTGAGTGCTGGGATTAAGGATGTACACCACCACCACCACCACCACCACCTGACTTTTGTGTTTTTGTTTTTGTTTTTTTGGTTTTTTTTTTTTTGAGATTGGGTTTCATTGTATTCCTGATTGTCCTAGAATTCTCTTGTAGATCACTGTGGCCTTGAATTTAGAGATCTACCTGTCTGCCTCCATGTGCTAGGATTAAAGGTAGTAGTAGTTCTATCTAGCCTGGAATTTATGTAGACTAAACTATGACCCTACTGCTTTAGTTTCTGGAGTACTAGAATTATAGGCAGATACCACCATTCCTGATATGTCTTTTTTTTTTTTAACTTTAAGTATATCTTTATTTAAAATTTTTTGAGATTTATTTTTTAAAAACATAGATTGCTTTTGTTTTTTGTTTGTTTGTTTTTGTTTTGTTTTTTCTTGTTTGGTTGGGTTTTTTTTGGTTGGAGTTCTACATGAACATCTTTACACCGTGTACATGATACCTCCCAATCCCCATGGAGATTCTATTCTATACTCTTCCCTATGTGAAGTTTTATTTTGTTTTTATGAGTCTTTATTTTTATTTGTTGTATAGTTATCTACTTTTAAGTCTCTTCAGTGAGATGGTTCATTGGTTAAAGACACCTACTGCCAAGTCTTTAACAACCTGAGTTCAAACCCTTAAACCTACATGGTGGGAGAAGAAAACCTGCTCCTGCAAGTTGTATATACACACACACACACACACACACACATACACACACACACACTCAAACAAGCTTGATTAATAATAAAGAAACGACTCTAGTAACAGAAAATTGTAATCACAGTTTTTTTTTATGTACTGGGAACTCTGGGTCTGGAATGCAGCCAAGAATGTAGGCTGATCTGTGGGGAAGCACTTGCCTTGAGGTGAGGGTAATTTGAAGAGATTTACAGACTCTAAAACATTCAGAAACAAACATTCAGAAAAACAAACAGAAAACTCTAGTTTTGACTTCTGAGCAAGTGGCAGACAGGAAGCAAATCAGAGCGAAGGTGTCAGAAGACTTGATTCCAGAAACATCTGAAGGATCTGGGAACAGCCAGATTGGTTTTTTGGTAGAATCCCTTCCTCCCTCCCTTCCTCCCTTCCTCCCTTCCTCCCTTCCTCCCTTCCTTCCTCCCTTCCTTCCTTGCTTCCTTGCTCCCTTGCTTCCTTGCTTCCTGGAAGATCATGGGTCTCTAATCAGCTACCGTTATATTGAAGTTGAGATAAAATAAATTATTTTTTATAAAGCATACTAGTTATTTGGAAGAAATTCATATTAAACAAAGGAGGAAACTTGAGGAATGGGGAACAGTTTGATAGTAAAGTACTTGGCTACCATATAAAGTACTTGGCTACCATATAGAAGGTTCTGGGTTTGATATTCAGGGTAATCCATAAATACCCATTTTTTTCTTGTTCCTACTATCTTGCCCATATATCTTTTTTTTTTTTAATTTATTTATTTTATGTATGTGAGTACACTGTAGCTGTCTTCAGACACACCAGAAGAGGGCACCGGGTCTCATTACAGATGGTTGTGAGCCACCATGTGGTTGCTGGGAATTGAACTCAGGACCTTTGGAAGAGCAGTCAGTGCTCTTAACCTCTGAGCCATCTCTCCTGGAAGACTAGTTTGCTTTCTTGTATTAAGAGCAAAGTGACACTTTTGTGATTTAGGAATTTACAGTTAACTTTTGTTTACTTGTTTATTCTTTTTGTTTTTGTTTCTTTTTTGTTTTTTTTGTTTGTTTGTTTTTGTTTGTTGTTGTTTTTGAGACATGGTTTCTGTGTGTAATCCTGGCTGTCCTGGAACTCACTATGTAAACTAGGCTGAGATCTGCCTGCCTCCCAAGTGCTGGAATTAAAGGCATGTACCTCTACACCTAGTTGATTCATTTTTCTTTTTCTTTTTTCTTTTTTCCTTTTTTTTTTTTTAGAGGTCACTAAAAACTTGGCTTTATTTAAAATTTCTATTTTGGTGGTGGTGAGTAGATTTTATGGAGAGTATATGGGTTGTGCAATTTGTTCCCTTTTTTTTTTTTTATTAATTTTTTCTCAAATTGTAATTCATTCACACAGGGGTTGTAAACACAGAAAGGCAGGATGTGGGGAAGGGAATGACACTGGAGTGTGGGTGTTCAGGGGGAATACAGATATCTTCAGAACTGGGTATCAACTGGGTGAAGGTTCAGGGGACAATTCACTATGACTCTGCCTATGACTCACTTGTCCTTATCTAAGTTGGTATTGTCTGCCAAGGCTACCTATTTACAAGGTCTATGGCTACTCAGGCTTGTAAATTTCCACAGAAGCTGCCTGTTTACATTAGCTTATAGTCATCTGTTTCAATGTTTTTCCACTGAGACCCAAGACTTGGTGTTAGTATACATGTATGACAGGCCTATTGCTGAATTTAGGCCTATGGCTGATTTTAGGCCTTCAGTGTGTAAGCAGGGATGCCCCTGACATCTCCTCCCTTCTCTAAGTATAGAAGGGATGTGGCAATTCTAAACTTGCGAAGGCGGGGATAGAGGCCTGACCTCCAGTATTTGAAGGGGACCTTGTAATGGCTCCAGTCCCCCTGTCGTTGGCCAGTGAGGCATGAGGGCCATACCTGTCCCGATGTCTTTTTCCTGGAGAGGGGATACTTTTGACATCAACCCCTATGCAGTCAGGCTTGTCCCTCAGGGAACCCAGATAGATATTTTTATTTTTTATTTTTTATTTATATTCCCTTGCAGTGCTTAGCCTAGCAGCCTAAGCAAGAATTCAGACCGCCTGTCAGAGGGGGTTCTGGGTGGCCCCTCTCTGCTTGGTCTAGGGGCAGAAGTCCCCCCTATTAGGTTGGGTGGAGATGGGTTTTGGAAACACCCTGGATAAAGTAACAACCTCATCTTGAGTCTCATGGTCCTCCATAGCTAACTTATGATAATGTATCTGAGTAGGTTTTGCTACCAGATTATTTATCTGTTGTATCACAGAGTTAGTCCGCCTATTCGAGGGCAAGGAACCAGCAGAAAAAAGCAAAAAGAGTCCAGATAATGGTCCCAAGATGGGAGGAAATAGGGTTGACAGCCTTGGAGAGGCTGAAAACCAATTCTTGTACCAGCATTCATCTGTCTCTTTCTCTCTCTGATTTTTCTTAGGACCTTCACTACCTATTTCATGCTCTCTTTAACCCTCCTTGTCTTGTCTATGTAAAGGCAACATTCTTCTTTGAGGGCTGTACACAGTCAAGAGCTGTACACAGCCTTTTCTATTGTAATAGAGTAAATCAAGTCCAATAAGTATCTTTGCGATTTTAGGAGGTCTCTTCAGACAGCAAAACGAGGGATTTCTTCAGATTAGTGATGTCAATCTCTAGCTGTTTGATGTTCTTGTCAGTGGCCCTTCAAAGGTCTGAGTAGTATAAGTTCGGAGGCCAGCATCTGGATTAGAACTTCTAACAACAGACATCACGGGTGATTCATTTTTACCTGGGATGCTGCCTGAGTTAAAGCTCCTGGGAGTCTCTCTTTCTCTCGGTTTTCTGAGATTGGGTACGGAGCTGCCTCCTGTGACCTGCTCTATGTTCGGGCCCAGACCAGAAGTCCCATTTTTCAATAAAATAATTTATCACTATAATATACATATGGTATATATATTATGGTGATATGGTATATGGATACTTTGCCTGTATGCATCGGTGGATGCCAGAGGTCAGTGTCAGGTGTCTTCCTTCATCATTCACAACCTTATTTAATGTATTTTTTATTAATACTTTGAGAGTTTTATACAATATATTTTGATCATTCCTTCCCCCTAATTCCTAGGTTCATGATATTTCTTTCTCCTTTTTTTTTTTTTTTTTTTTCGAGACAGGGTTTCTCTGTGTAGCCCTGGCTGTCCTGGAACTCACTCTGTAGACCAGGCTGGCCTCGAACTCTCGAACTCAGAAATCCGCCTACCTCTGCCTCCCAAGTGCTAGGATTAAAGGCGTGCGCCACCACCGCCCAGCTCATAATCTTTTGTATGTGGCCATTCACTAAATGTGGATGACCTACACATCCTTAAAGAAAACTCATTGTCATTTTTTCTAATAGCTGTGTTTGGCCCGCAAACTCTAGGGATCCCTTTGCTTCTGCTCCCTGTGTTGGGATTACAGGTACAAGATACAGTGCTTGGCTTTTATGTGGGTGCTGGGCCTGAACCTATGTCCTCATGCTTGCATAGCCAGCACTTTATTCACTGAGCTGTCTCTCTAGTCCCTTTAGAATTTTTATATTAGCATTTCATGTTCATGCATGTATTGGTTGGTTAGGTCTAGTGTTGGACAGAGAGAGCTAGCTAAAGAGACAATGATGTTAGTAACTTTACAAGTCGAGAAAGTGAATGTTAACAAGATACTAGAAAGTAATTTTCTTTGCCAATTACTGTCCGTAAATAGTTCTTCTAACTGTGCCTCTTCATTATGGTTTAATAAAATTCCATCTGTTGAGTTTAAGTGACCACCTCATATTTAGCATGGATGATTGGGAAAAGTTTTACTCCATTTATTGAGGAAATCTGTTGTAAAATCACTTTGGAACAAAGAATTTAAATAAATCTGAGGAACTGTGCAAATAATAATGCCCTAGTTATCTCCTGTAGCTGATTGTGCTATACTGTGCCTATTCTTTTTTTTTTTCTAATATTTTTCCTCTGATAACTTTTTATTGGTATTATTTTTTTATGTGTATGGTGTTTTGCCTGTCTGTGTGTCTGTGCACTAAGTGCATACAATAACAGCAGAAATAGATATAGGATCCCCTAGAACTGGTGTTACAGACATTTGTTTTGTTTGTTTTTGTTTTTCGAGACAGGGTTTCTCTGTGTAGTCCTGGCTGTCCTGGAACTCACTCCGTAGACCAGGCTAGCCTTGAACTCAGAAATCCGCCTGCCTCTTGCTTTTTTTTTCTTAAATATAACTCAGAGTCCAATTTGTGCTGTCCATAATCATGAGTGTGGAGCCATTCACTGGTGGACTGAATAGGGCCACACACCTTTAAGGAAAGCTGACTCCCTTTCCTGGAAACCATAAACTTTCAGTAACTTCTTGGTCCTGGGTAGAGGACTGTGGATAGCTCAGAAGCTGAGATGAGTGTGAAGCCTTGCAGGACCATTATCTTATAATGGAATTTACTGACGTTAACAGTGCTTCAGAAAATCCTGAACAAGCCCCCAAAGAAGACCAACTAACACTAAATTGTGAACTTAAATCCAATTTTGAGTGTTTTCAGAACTGGCAGGGAAAAATCAAAGACATAGCACAGGTTGACCGTGGTGAAGTGAAAGACCAGTCACTCCTGTCTTCCAAGCACTGTAGGAAAAGGTGATAATCTATCCCCACAAAGACAGTGTTGGTCTCAAGTAGATGTTAGATACACTTTTAACTGCTTAGAAGAAGTTTTATATAATTTGTTGCCATATCTCCTAATCAAGGTCATAGCAGTGGCTTAAACTATATATACTTCAAATTTTTGTAGGCAATATTTAACTCTTTAGTATTAAAGGTAAAGGAAAAGAGAAACTGGAAATGCACTTGGCACTTTCTTTTAGTTATAGTTCACCTTCTGTTCTGGGCTACCTTCTGTTGTAACCTCTTAGGCTAATAGGTAAGATTGTTAACACCTGCAAGTAGAAAAAGTTGTTATGTGTGGTGCTAGGAGTGCCCTGTGCATGCTAGCCAAGTGCTCCACTGAACTGATCCTCATTAAAAATTTAGATTGCTAGGTCTCAACTCTAGGTTTTTGTTCTACAGGTTTAGGATTGGAGTGCCAGAATTTTTATATATTTATATATATATATATATATTTTTTTTTTTTTTTTTTTTTTTTTGAGACAAGGTCTCTCTGGCTGTCATGGAACTCACTTTGTAGACCAGGCTGGACTCAAACTCATAGATCTGTCTCACTAGCAATTTTAAGTTCAACTTGATCTTATCTTAAAAATTCCCTGCCTTCTATAAAGTAACTCATAAAACTCTTGTTGCTAGCTCAGGGTAAAATAATGCTATTTTTACTTACTATAATTAACTTAATTTAGGAAAAAGGCACAAGCTTAAAAGAAAATTTACCTCTAAAACAAGTGAAAAAGCTCAAAAATTGCCTTCTTTAAATGAATATTGCCAGACCCAGCTTGATGTTGTTATCATTATGAACTTTGTTAAGCAGATCTGGTTGCTCAGTTTATAGGGATTAAAGAATTTTGTTACATGCAACATGATTTAAAAAAAAGATTTATTTATTTTTATTTATATGAGTACACTGTAGCTGTCTTCAGACACATACCAAGAAGAGGGCATCAGATCTCATTACAGATGGTTGTGAGCCACCATGTGGTTGCTGGGAATTGAACTCAGAATCTCTGGAAGAACAGTCAATGCTCTTAACCACTGAGCCATCCCTCCAGCCCGCAACATGATTTTTAATTAATTTATTTTTTTTTATTTTATGTGCATTGGTGTATTGCCTGCATGTAATCTGTGTGAGGGTACTAGATTCCCTGGAGCTGGAGCTACAGACAGCTCTGAGCTGCCATGTGGGTACTGGGAATTGAACCCAGGACCTCTGTTTGGAAGAGCAGCCAGTGTTCTTAACAGTTGAGCCATGTCTCCAACCTGTCTTTTTGTTGTTGTTTGTTTGTTTGTTTGTTTGTTTTTTTAAAAAGTGGTACTGAAAATGTAATCTATGACCTCGCCTGAGCTGGTAAGCACTTTACCACTGAGCTCAGCATGACTCCTTACAAGATTCAGTTACTTCACACATTAGATTGGCTTGTTTGAAAGGCTTGTTGGTGTGTTGTGTGGGACATGGAGGAGTGGCTGGAGGCAGATATATTCATCCCGTTGATGTGTGCCTTTTAGCTTCTCAACTCTATTGTCCTTGTTTGGCTTGCCAAAATATACATTTCAGTCCAGGTATAGTGGCACATACATTTAACCCCAGCACTTGGGGTGGGGTAGTGGGGAGCAGAGGCAGGGGGTTCTCTGTCCACTCAAGGCCAGCCAGGTCTACATAGTAAGACCCTATCAAAAAAAAAAGTAGTGTTGCAAAAGCTGTTTTTGTGCATTGCACCCTTATATTTATAGAGTAGTTAGAATTAGGTTTCATTTAAATTCTTACACAAATTTTTTTTTTCAGAAAATTTCCAAGCTTATTTCCCATCTCCTGACTTTTCTTTGAGTCTTTGTCTTATTTCAAAGATGAAGAGATGCTACATAGTTTAGCTTTAAGTGGTAAGTCTGATATTTTTAATGCAGAAGGTTCTTTCATTTAAAACATGCTTATATTTTAAATTTGTATTTACCACATTTAGTGTCCCAGAATAGCATGTTGAGGTTTTGGCATCTTCTGTCCTGACAGTGCCAACACAAGCTGCACCAGATGGTAGGACTGCTGTTCCGAGAAAACCCACACACTGTAGCGACATTGCCTGACATGAAGCAGAGCTGCTGTTCCCATATGCTTATCTCATTAAAGCAAGCATGTTGACCAGGCTGGCTACCTGAGGATTAAAGCACATCCCAGTATCACGTAAATTAAGCCTTTCAGCTCTTCCCAGCTTCAGTATCTGACCACGTTATAAATACCCTTAAAATTTATAGGGTCTCAGAAGCTTTTGAATGGCTACTGTAGGAAAGAGGAATATTTGCTTTTTAGAATATAGTTTAGTATCCCATAAGTGCTTGCACACTCACACCAGTGTGTTTTCTCTCTCTCTCTCTTTTTTTTTGTATTTGTTTCCCATCCTAACCAAATATCTGGAAGGGAGAGAGATTGCAAGCATTAGATTGTTAGTATGGATGTGTGGGATGAGAGATTAGAATGGAAGGGAGAGCACATGTGCAAAAGAGAGGGGGGGAGCCAACTTCGAGCATGGATGGAATGCCGCCGGTTCACAGGGGCTCCGCTGTGCCTCCTACCAGGCCTCCCTCACTTAGAAAACAAGGCTCTAAAACACATGTACTTTGAAGGACATACTCAAACCATAGTGTTTACCTTAGCCTGCTAAGAAGTGAAATTTCTGACACCCCCACCCCACCCCCACCACTCAGTATTGTTTAAGTATTTAGCTCAGGCAAACCTCAAAACCTCATGATCCTTGTGCTTTAGCCTTCTGAGTCCTGGAATTAGAGCTATATGGTTCTGTACCTGACTTTAGAATTCTTTGTTTTTATTTTTTTAAAGTGTGTGTGTGGGGGGACAGTGTTTGCCTGTGTGTATGCCTGGAATATTCTCAGATATCCTAATATCAGAGATGGTATTGGATTCCCTGGAACTGAAGTTACAGATGGTTATGAGCTTTTATTTGGGCACTGGAATCAAACCTGGGTCCTCTGTAAGAACAACCAGTGCTTTTAACCACTGACTCATCTCTTCATCTCCTGGCCCTAGGAGTTTTTAAAGGGATGTGTTTATGAAGAAAGTTAAATCATTTGTTTGTTTGTGTGGGTTTATATGTCTGCCGTGTGAGTTTGGGTATCTACAGAGGCCAGAAGAGGGCCATGGATCATCTGGAGCTGGAGTCGCAGGTGATTGGTTTTAAGCCACAGACTTGAGTGCTAAGAACTGAAACCAGTTCCTTTATAAAAGCAGCAATAACTTTAACCACTGGATTTTTATTTCTGAGTTAGTCATGTTCTGTCCTGAATATTCAAATTTAAACCATCATCAGTACATAAAATAAATAAATAAATATACATCACAGGGATATGACTTTTGATATCAGAAATTGAAATGTATTACAATCTGATTTTTGACTACTATAAGATGTTTGGTGTTGGTAATTACTCTGTCAGATGGTTTCAGAAAGATACAACTCTAATATTGATGGAAGATAAGCTTGAGAAGTGTTTTTTGTTTTTTTGTTTTTTCTTTTTCACTGTCCTTTAGAGCATTCTATGGCTTCTCAGGGCTGGAGAGATGGCTCAGAGGTTAAGAGCACTGACTGTTCTTCCAGAGGTCCTGAGTTCAATTTCCAGCAACCACATGGTGGCTCACAACCATCTGTAATGTGATCTGATGCCCTCTTCTTGGTGTGTGTCTGAGGATAGCTACAGTGTACTCATAAACCTAAATAAATAAATAATTCTTAAAAAAAAATAATTGACTTCGCCCAAATCATAGCACAAGTTTTTTTTTATTGTTATCCTTAAAAAGTAAATAATTGACTTTTTTCATGAATAAACTGTGGCCTTAGGCCAGTATGGCAATGCAAGACACTGTGTCTGATATGTTTTGGTGGTGATTACTTATGTAAACTAGATAATAGTATGTTAGTTCCTTCCAGGCCAGCCAAAGTTAGATTGTGAGACCCTATTTCAAAATCAAAACAAACCCCAATGGAAACTAGAGTTTCTCTTGCGTTCAGCAAGTACTCTTCCATTAAGTTATATCTCCAACTCTACAGAGCTTAGAAACTTATTCCTGCTTAATAGGAAACCTCTTAATTTGTTTGGATTTTGAGAGAGAGAGAGGGAGAGGGAGAGGAAGAGGGAGGGGAGGGGGGACGGGAGAGAGGGCGCACCCGGCAGGGGCCGCCGCCCCCCCACCCAGAGGCCGGGAGAGAACACACTCACGCACTGTTAATTTTTGCTTACATCTATGTATGTCCACCACATGCTTGTCTGGTATCCATGGAGGTTAGAACATCAGATCCCCTGGAACTGGAGTTAAACTTAGGTCTTCTGTAAGAACAGCAAGTACTCTTAACTGCTAAGCCATTTCTCTAGCCCCTATTTTATTTTATATTTCACGTATTCTGTTTTTTTTTTTAAATATGAGTCTATGTAGTTCTGGCTGTCCTGGAGCTTGCTGTGTAGACCAGGCTGGCTTCGAACTCAAGAGATCTCCTGTCTCTGCTTTCTGAGTACTGAGTGAATGGAAAAAAAGAAAAAGAAAAGAGATGACTGCATCTAGGTATGGTGGAGGAGAGTGTTTATTATAGATAAAGGGGAGAGCATAGCCAGAAACAGGGACATCTAGGGGAGTCCAGAGTGGACATGACCTTGAGCCAGGCCATGTAGGAAGATGGGGAGGGAGAGGGGAGAGCTGGGGCACCAGGTACAAAAGAGAACAGATAACCAAAATGGTTGGTTTATACAGGGAAGAGCAGCCTAGCCCTTGTACTATAGAGTTCAGAGTGTGGGGTGGGGGTTGGGAGGGTGGGACATGTGGTGGGGAGATATGCCAACCAGGATGGCCTCCTAACCAGTTGGGACTGGGGTATGCAGGGAGAATCTAGTGGCCAGGTTCACTTTGATATGTTAATAGGCACCTCAGCCATTTGTTCCAGGTTTGAAACCTTACACTGAGATTAATGGAGTGTGCTACTGCACCTAGCCTAGACTTTAATTTTTGAGATTGGTTCATCCTGTTGGGACATAGCAAAATTAATACTCTTAAGTATAGAAAATTGCTTTTGTAACTATAGATAATATTTATTTGCTTACAACAAGGGTTACATTATTTTGTTCCATTATGCCTACATGTGAACACATACAGTTTCTTGACGAGCCTGCATCTGCTATAGATCTTTCTTTCCTAAGTCTGTACTCTGCAGTCACTGTTACAGTTTGCAGTGATGGATACTTAGGACTAATTAGTAATGGCTGCTGGAGATGAACATTCTGTACTAGGGAAGGAGCACATGTTTAAATCACAGCCATACTTAGGAAGTATTTTAAAACAATATTTTAAGAGTGCTTCCTGCACGGTTGTCATGATAGGAGTTTGGATCACAACACTCGCATAGCAAGTCAGATGTCTCACAAAAGCCTTTAACTCCAGGGATTTTACACCTTCTGGCCTCCATACACAGACAGGCACACTCATATGCACATACACACAGTCACTTGAACATGCACACATAAATAAATAATTTGGGTTGGAGCATTGAGACTGGATCTCTCTGGCTGTCCAGGAAGTTGCTATGTAGACAAGGCCGACTCTTGCCTCTTAAGTGGTAGGCTTAAAGGTGTTGCCATTACACCCTGTATTTTTTTTTTTTAAAGATCTGTCACTGTTCTGCCTTTATTCTCTTGTTCCTCCTTCTTGTTTACTTCTGAAGTTATTTCCTTTGACTTGAAGTGGTAATCATGTATTCTTACGAAATTCAAGTTGATTTGTAGCAGTTGGAGTCAAAATGTCTTTTTTTTTTTTTTTTTTTTTCCAAGACTGGGTTTCTCTGTGTAGCCCTGGCTGTCCTGGAACTCACTCTGTAGACCAGGCTGGCCTCGAACTCAGAAATCCACCTGCCTCTGCCTCCCAAGTGCTGGGATTAAAGACGTGTGCCACCACTGCCTGGCCAAAATGTCTTTTTATTCTGATTCTCTTCTATGATAGCTACATTGTGGACATTGTAATTTGTGCAGGTCTTACAATTCAAGTGGAGTACCATCAAAAGGATTTTCTGTATCTATGATGCTTTGTGCTTTGGTTATTAAGTTAATTGATTTTATATTAGTAAATTACTACTTTAGAAGGCATAGATACAATTTAGAGGTTTAGGAGAATGTTTATAAAAGATTGCATCTTTATTACTGTTCATTAATTCAGCAGCATTTCTCAAAGTAGATTTCTAGCTTCTATCATTTCAGCAGCATTTGTTTCAAGTAGTGGTATTTATTTATTTTTGAGACAGTTTCACTCTATGGCCAGGGCTAGCCAGGGTTCCTCAAACTGGTCTTCAACCATCAGAGATACTCCTTCCTTCCTTAGTTACTAAGAGCTAGAATCACACTCCTGGGTGACTGTGTAGCAGCTTGACTTGGTCTAATTCAAGTCGTAGGCTAGTCTCAGAATTACATTGTTCCCTTAGAAGCACCAGTAGTTTGAACTAGGTCCTATAAAAACTAGGTCCAACATATTCTGGAACCTTTGCCTGTTTATTTTTCTCAGACTTTACCTTATCTGTCTTGCCTGACTCTCCTTTACCCCTTTTAAAATCAAGCATGTTCCTATATAAGTGAATAACTATATAATATTTACCGGCAGTGTTGTCTTACTACCCACTTGGGAAGAACACAAATAATGGAAGTTAAACCCATTATTCAATACTTAGTGTAACATGTTAATTTGGATTATGGGAAAACAAAATTGTACCTACCTTGAGGTAAATTAAAGCCTTATAGTTATCCTGCTACATAGCAAGAAATACTAAATAAATCCTACAAATGGTCAGCATAGGGTTCCTCACTTTCTTGCTCAGGTGTCTACATAGAAGATGCCTTTCCAATAATACCCCCATCACCCTGTTTCAATCCTATATAAGCCCTCATCACCTGCCTCAACATCTACACAGCACTTACAAGCAGTCATACCCTTTCTTTAAGGTTCAGCTCAATAGCTATCCTCCCCACATTCTCTTTTTGCTTTCTCTGATCCTTGTGGTATTGTTGGTGCTGCTGCTGTTGTTTTTTGTTTTTGTTTTTTATTTTGTTTGTTTGTTTGTTTTTTTCTTAAAATACCAGCAACGGGCTGGAGAGATGGCTCAGTGGTTAAGAGTACTAACTGCTCTTCCAGAGGTCCTGAGTTCAATTCCTTGCAACTACATGGTGGCTTACAACCATCTGTAATGGGATCCAAAGCACTTTTCTGGTATGTCTGAAGATAGTTGCAGTGTACTCATATAAATAAAAATAAATAAATCTTTTAAAAAAAAAAACCAGCAACACTTCACCCCCTCTACTCTTTATTCAGCTGTGAACTGTGAATAATGGTTGGATTGGGGAGGGGGTCCTTGGCTTACCTCTCCATCATTACACTGTTTAGTACAGGCAGAGTTTGTATGTTCTGTTTGTGTGGGAAGGAAGTGTTGAGGTTGTCTCATAAACTTCTAACTGCCTCCCCTTTCAAAGTGCTGGCTTTGCAGTTGAATGGACCACTGTACCCAGCAAAAGCATAGCTCTTTAGTGAGTCAGCACTGTTAGGGGACATACAACTGTGGTAATCACTGTCCTTTGGAAAAACAGAATTCAGCTTTACCCCCTGGATGAGCAGAAATAAGGCACTGAGTGGAAAACAGTTTTGAATCTGAGGGGACTTACTCAGGGACAATTTCCAAAGTTATAAAGAGTTTATCCCATTAGATAACAATTATGTTATATTCATTTTGCTTTGAGGAGCAGACTTTAGACTAGATTAGTAAATGAATTGTGCCTGTGATTGGGAATTCACGAAATAAACTCCTGGATGAATTGAAAGTACTACTGCAAAATGTACCTAATCAGGAGGAGGCATCTGTTTGTGCTGCCTTCCAAATGTTTTCAAGGGCATTTTCATTGGTAAGCAGATCTGTTGTGAATTTAGTACCTAATACTTAGGAAAAGCAACATTTTTTTTTTATTCTTTTGGTGGGTATTTTGACTTTACTTGATAAAACTTTAGGATGCTTAGTATTCTAGTCACCACCCAACTCTCAGTTTCTGTCTCAGAAACTGGGATAGTTTCTTTGTTATGTCCACACAAAAACCACAGTGCTCATCTTAAAGGGATCGTTTATTTTTGGAGCCATTTTAAGTGACTATACCTGGGAACACAGATATAGTTTACCCCAAAGTCCATGTTCTGATGTGGAAGCAGTTTTGTAAAGTTTTTATAGTTCTATAGAACAGAAAAAGTCATAACTCAAGGCAAGTTTAAAATACATAGATGGGTGTATTAGAGAGGCAGGTACATCTACGAGGGAGACTTCCTACAAGCTGAAGATCGTATCTGATGGCATGTCTGTCTTTGAGGCTGCTAGAAGCTAGTTGTCTACTAAGTTAATAGAGTCTAATCAAAAGACTTTTTATCTATTGTCACAAGATCCTAGTTCTTACTTGGGGCGAGGAATGGTTGCTCTGGAGGGCCAGAACTTAGCCCAAGGTAATTAGCCTCTGAACCTGCAACATTCCAATCTCTTCACAGTACTGAAATTCTTGTTAGCATTAGGAATCTGTTAATTTTTCTGGCAAGACTCAATAAGTTGGCCAGTTTGTCTTAGGGAGTACATCTCTTTATATTTATGCTTCTTATGAAAATTTTCCTTGTAAGTGAATGAATGGGATTGTCAGTTCAATAAAGAACATTCAGACCTAAACCTCTGTAGTAATTTATTTTGAAAGCTCTTTGTTATGACTTTGACCAGTGAGAATGACTGAAGTAAATCAGTGGTGGCCATGATAATATGCAAATTACCTGCATTATAAGACTGAAAATTCAGCATGCTTCTATATTTAAATTCCACATCACAGATTTTAAAGATTCATGGAAAGAACCTCAGCTTATGCCTAAATTATTAAGTTCTTATTTAATTTTCTAAAGTTGATGTGTATATATGTATGTGTGTGTACAGGTGCCCTCAGGGACCAGCTGAGGTCACAGACAGTTGTGGCTGGCGTGGGTGCTAGGACTCAAACTTGTGTCCTCTGGAAGAGCAGAAGGCTCTCTAACCACTGAGCTATCTGTCTACTCCCTAAACAATGTTTCATAATTTTCCTTTGTCTAGTAAATCTTTGGGGAATTTAAAACAAAAAGTTTCCACAGAAGTTTGCATTGGATTTCAAGATAATCTCAGGCTCCAAAAGCATATTGACTCTTTATGAATCCTAAGCCCTATGGAAAGAAATACCAGTTCAAGTCCAAAGCCTGTGCTCAGCCCTCTCAAGTTAAGTCAGTTGCATAAAGTCATAAACTTCTGTAGACGTATACTGTACTTCTGTTATTCAGGCTCCTTGTGATGCATGGGTTTCATTCTGACTAAGATCTTGTCCTCTTGTCTGAGCCTCCCGGGGGCTGGGCATTGTTCTTCTACCATTGATCCCTTTCCATACAGCCAGCTCCGAATTTATGGAGCTTTGAGGAAGGGCTAGGAATTTTAAGTCTTAAAATCAACTGTTTCAGTTTTGCTTTTCCTGAGGTTAAGTACAAGAATAGCCACAACTTCTGAGTCGCTGGTGTAGAAAAGCTAAGAAAGGTGAGCAGTGTTCTCATAACTCAGGGTGGCTATTTAAGGGATAATCTAGGTCCCTAGTTTATCTAACTATGTCATCTGCCCATATCTGAAGTCACCATTTAACTGCCAAATTAAATCATTTTAGATTTTAAAGAACCTTAGTGGGTGAAATTACTTGTCATGTAAGCCTGACAAGCCTGTCATGTCAGCTGACATCCCTGGAACTCATAGTGGAGAGAGCAAACCAACTCCTGAAAGTTGTCCTCTGACTTACACACTGGCACTCTAGCATACATGTATGTGCCTGTACTCACACAAATATACTCTACACATCCTCAGGATTATCATTCACCACCATCATCGTCATCAATAAAATTTTAAAATTAAGATCTTAGAACACTAAATTTGTGTATTATACCTGACTACCTTACCAACCCATCTTTTTGCAGAGCGAAGTCACTCTGAAAGGTCACCTTAAGTCTCTCATTATCATTTCATTGTCATTCCTTATAGCCTAGTTTGCCACTTATCGAGAGAGTGTCTGGTTATGTTGATCAGTTTCTTTGTACTTGAATAACTTTGTCCGTAATATTGGGCACAGTCCCATTTGTGTTTAGTCTGTTGTGTTGAAAGAAATGTAGTATTAGTTAAGTGACAGCTTATGCCCTGATGCACCAGCATTGGTTTTTATTGGAGTCAGGCAAGTATCTCCAAGTACTCTGTGGTCATCCTCTCTCCTGTCTTACTGCCTTTGTTTGCTACACCAACAAGTTCCTTCTCCCACTACTACATTGAGGGCGGCTATGTGTGCTGGGTTCTACCTTTCCTATTGCTAATAGCTGCTGCTTTTTTGTTTTAAGACTTAAAATCTTTATGTGTGTATGGATGCTTTGCTCACATGTATGTTGGTGCACCACATGTATGCCTAGTACAGGAGTTATAGGTAGTTATGAGTGGGTGCTGGAAACTGAACCTTGGTCCTCAAGAGCAGCAAGTGCTGTTAACCATTGAGCCAGGTTAATCATCAACCCCAGATTTCAGTTCTCTATCCTTATCATTTGAAAAATTATGCATATCTCTATTAGTCAGGCTTTTCTGGAGGAATACAAATGATAGTGAGTGCTCTCTCTCTCTCCCTTTCTCTCTCTCTCTCCCTCCCTCCCTCCCTC
>NW_021604632.1:4534867-4563477 GCF_004785775.1 Grammomys surdaster
TCTCTCTCTCTCTCTCTCTCTCTCTCTCTCTGTGTGTGTGTGTGTGTATGTGTGTGTGCATGTGTATGTGTGTGTGTGTATTAACATTAGAGTGGTTTACAGGCTATGTTCCAGCTAGTCTAACAATGGCTGTCTACCAATAGAAAGCCTAAGAATTCAGTAGTTGTTCAGTCCGTGAGGCTGTATGTCTCAGCTGGTCTTCAGTATATTCCATAATCACGAAGAAGTAGGCTCTAATGCCAGTGAATTAATGGATTTACCAGTGAGAGCAAGCAGGCAGAGGGTACAAGCTTCCTTCTTCCTGGTCCTTTATATAAGCTGCCACCACTAGAAGGTGTGGCCCAGATTAAAGGTGGATCTTCCCACTTCATATGATTTAATTAAGGGGAAAAAAATCCTTCACAGGTGTACCCAGCGACTTGGATTTTAGCTAATACCTCTAATGCATATATTAATGAAATATTCTAATATTACATCTATTTTAAGATCCATTAAAACATATGAGGCTGGGAAACTACTTGGAAAAACGTTTGCCTTGCAAGCATGAGAACCATGCAAATCCACATGAAAAACTAAGTATGGTATGCCCACTTGTGATCCTACTCATGGGAAATGGGGCTATGTGGATCTGGAGGTCGCTGGCCAGCCAGTGTAGCATATTCATTGAGCCTTGGGTCTCAATGAAAGACCCTGTCTTAAAAAGATAAGGTGAGCAGATATTGAAGAATAACACCCAAGGTTGACCTACACCCCTCCCCCTCTCAGTCTCTGTATCGCTGGCTCCCTCCCTCCTTCCCTCCCTCCCTACTATACTTAAAAAAAAAAGTTGTTTGTGGAAATTAGGTGCATTGTCTCCTGCTGTGTGCTCAAGTTGGCCTTTGGTTGATCTCTCTGCTGTCAGCCTCCCAAGTATTCTCCCACTTGTCCTTGCATAGAACTCATCCTCAGTGGTTCTCAACCTTCCTAATGCTATGACCCTTTAATAACATTGGTGGCACTCAGCCATACAATTATTTTGTTGTTACTTCATAGCTGTCATTTTGCTATTATTATAAATTGTAATGTATATATTTAATATGCAGACTATTTGATATGTGATCCCCAGAGGGGTCACAACCCATAGATTGAGAACCACTGCTCTAAGTAATTCTTCAGATCTGCCTCAAAACCTACTTTTGTTTGACCTGGAAATTTTTCTATACTATTGTATTCTGAACTACCTGAGATTAGATACTAAAGTCCTTAATTTTTTTTCGTGTCTTACAACAGTGCCTATTATAATTTGGGGGGACATTATTACTGAATATGTAAGAGATCAGTATTGGCTCAGGACCCCCAAGACCCAAGTTCCCAGCAGAAAGGAGATTTATTTACCTCAGAGGAACAGAGGGCAGGAAATAAGAGACAAAGACAGGAGATAGAGAATGAGGGAGTGGGGGAAGGGGTATTTGAGTCAGAGGGACAAAGGACTGCCTCTGGATAGAGAGGAGACAGACATGGCCCTTAGGAAAATTGTGGTATATAAAGAAAGGTAAAGGGCTGGAGAGATGGCTCAGCCATTAAAGGCTAGGCTCACAACCAAAAATATAAAAAAAGGTAAAAGGGAAACCCTGCCTTAGGATGGGGTGTTTACTTTGAATTGGGCATGTTAATTAGGGGCTTTTAATTACTGTACTTCAATACTTTGTTAGCTGGACCTTGTTTGTCGGTTTCAGGAGGGGGAAGTGAATAAGGGAATAAGCCTTGGTGACTAGCTTCAGGAATGTAATCTAATGGTTTCTAGCAAGGCAGAGGGAGTCTGGGCAAGGCCTGCCAGAACCATGCCTGCTGGCCAGAGTTCCTTCAAAATATATATTGGTTAATTCAGTTTTGGGAATTATTTCACTGATGGCTAGAAAAATGGAGGAACATTCTCATCTATATTCTACCTCAGTAATTCTGGAGTTTCTGTCCTGTGCTGTTCTTTTAGGATTAAAGATAATCAAGTGTGTCTACGTAAATAGTTTGGAGGAAATAGGTGTTCTTAAGCCTGAAAATCACTAAGAGAAAGACCAATTCCATGATTGTACAACTAAAGCAAGCACAATTTAATGCTGGCCAGGTCCATACCCAGGATTCCCAGAGAATGGTGCTGAATTAGGTCAGTCAGATACTCATAAAGGCAAAACCCACATAGCAACATACTTCCTGTCTTAGTCCAATCAGGAGCAAGTATATATCCTAATGTACTTTCTGCTTACACCTGCCTGCCTACCTGTGATCCAGAACATCCTGTGCAGTTGGGGCAACCAACCTTGTTATCTTACGTGTACAGCCTCCAGCATACCAGGAAGTCAACTGTCCTTGGGCAAGTGGGCACCAGTTATCCTTAGTCATTACAATGTTTGGTGGAATGATTTGATTGGGGGTATTGTGGAATTACTATACTCTGAGAAACAAACCAGAGTTAGCACCCACATCTGTTTTGAAATTTCTGTATTTTAGTTCCTTTTCAAATGGCTAACCTACTATTTTCTTTTATGCTTTCTCTAGTTAATTTCCATTGGCAGTGATGTGCCTATGTTCTCCAAGTTGCAGGATACTGTTCTCTTTCTCTGTCATTCCTCTCTTCTTTGATTCTAAAGACACTTCTAAGTTTTCAAAATTAATCACTTGTGATTATACTTATAAGTTCTTAACAGCTATCATGTGCCATGAATGTTAAACATTTGATATCATAATCTTGTGGCTTTTTTCTAGAAAAACAAAATCTAGGAAGAAAATATAAAACAAGTTTATGTTTAGTTTGCAGGAGTTGATGGGCTGATGGGATGGCTTAGCAGACAGGGGTGCTTACTGCCAAGCTTAACTACCAGAATTTGATTCCCAGAATACATAAGGTGGAAAGAAAACCAGTTCTCACAAGTTGTGCTCTGATGTGGGAATATGCACACCCATGCACATGTCTCTGTGTGTGTGTGTGTGTGTGTGTGTGTGTGTGTGTGTGTGTGTGTGTGAGAGAGAGAGAGTGTGTCAAAAAATCTCAAAAACAGTTGAAAAAACAAGCACTGGCTTCTAAAGTTGCAGTTCTGTGTTTTATTATGTCATAAATAATCAGAAATTATTATTATTATTACTTTTTTGGTTTTGGTTTTTTTCGAGACAGGGTTTCTCTCTGTACAGCCCTAGCTGTCCTGGAACTCACTCTGTAGACCAGGCTGGCCTCGAACTCAGAAATCCGCCTGCCTCTGCCTCCCAAGTGCTGGGATTAAAGGCGTGAGCCACCACCGCTCGGCATAATCAGAAATTATTAATGAAATATGAAAATACAGAAATGCAGTTGTCTTGTTGTCAGTATATTGGCTCTTTTACTAGTTGGAGGTTTGAGGAACTCATTTACCATTTCCCCCATAAGAATATTTGTTTTCTTGTGTGTGGTTGTGTGGGTTATTTGATTAGGCTTCGCTCCAGACAGGAGGTTAGATTCAGGATCTGCTTCCTTTGTCTGCTCCATGCTAACAGAGCCTGAACGCTGTTTTCAATAGGAGACAAGAGTTCTAGATAGAATATAGTGCTAACCCTACAAATGTGAGGAGAAATACCACTGACCCAAATCATAGCCAAATTAACTAAAGCAAACTCTTTTTATTCATGGACACAGGCTGTCTTTCCTTAAGGTGGAGTTCAAGAGATCATGGACATGGGGAAGACCAGGGTTTTATAGTTCAGGAGTAGGAGGTTCCAAATGGGAGATTTGACAAGCAAATAGGTGGGGTTACAGAAGCAGAACATAAGCTTTACACCTTGGTTACAACAGCCTCCTGAAACAAAGACCTGCTTGCAAGGTGGTCTTAACAGCCTCTTGAAGCAAAGATGTGTAATTGCCATTTCCTGGAACAGACAGTACAGAACCATTTGTAGTTAAGGTTACAGGTAGGGCATAGCCCAACCCTTGAGAACCAGATTTAATCATAAGCAAGAATGATTCTAGTTTGTCTTTGTTATAAGATAGCTTTCAAACCTAAGATGGGGTTTTATCAACAAGCCAAACCTTCCAATGTTTGTTTCATTTCCAACTTTTGTTCATACCTTTTTTTTGAAGTGGGACTAGAATTTTACTTTTTTTTTTCATTAATTTATTTATTTATTCACTTTATATCCCAATATGTGCCCCCACCTCTTCCAATTGCCCCCCTTATACAGCTTCTCCCCTCTACCCCCTCCTCTTCTCTGAGAAGGAGAAGGCCTCCCCTGGGTATCACCCCACCTTGGAAATGAAGTCACTGCAGGACTGGGCACATCCTCTCCCACTGAGGCCACACAAGGCTGCCAGTCGGAATTCATAGGCAGGCATCAGGTACAGGGACAGCCTCCACTCCAGTTGTTGGGGAACCTGCATGAAAACCAAGATGTATATCTGCTACATACATGCCTGGGCCTAGATCTAGCCCATGTTCACCCCTTGGTTGTTGATTTAGTCTTTGGAGGGCCCCCCACCACCACCAAGGATTCAGGTTGACTCTGTTGGTCTTCCTATGGAGTCCATACAAGTCTGAAATAGGATTTCAATATGTAGCCCTGGCTGACCTGGAATTTACTATAAAGACTAAACTAGCCTCAAACTCAGAGAGATCCTCTTACCTCTGCTGAGACTGAAGGTGTGTGTCAGCATCCCTGTTTTTTGTTTGTTTTTTTTAATTTTTCAATTACATTTTACTTATTTATTTCATGTGCCTGTGAGGATTAGGTCCATTTTAAATAGATTTTATAAATAACTATGATATTAATTCCTATTCTGGATTGAATTAATAGTTCAGTAGAAGTATTTTTCTTCTTAATACTTTGTGTAATTTCTTGACTTACTAATAATTCCTTTCTCAATTAAAAAATTATGTATGTGTGCATGCAAGTGTGCATATATCAGAGCACACTCATGGAAGTCAGAGGACAGCTTTTGGAGTTGGTTCTAGACTTCTACCATGGGGTTTCCAGGGGTAGAATTTACTATGTCTGATTTCTGTGTGTTAGAAACAAAGAAAGAGTAGTCTCGATGTAGGAAACATAGGAACAAAGTGAAGCATCTGAATAGGCCAAGAGCTTTTTTCAAAAAGGGTGTAGCACTGTCCAAGCCAGGTTAGCACGAACACAGCGGGCAGGAAGTTCCCTTACCTTTTATTCTAATTCTGGCCGGGTATTGAGGTACTGTGCCTTCCCCACTAGCTTTGGCCCAACCTCATAGTCTTTCCACTTGGCTAGTTTTAAAAGAAAGATAGGGTCAGCTGCTAAGCCATCTATGAAATATAGAGAAAGTGAGGGAGGGACCAGTGCTTTCTACAAACAAAAGTTTTAGCATGTTGGGAAGATTAAAAGATTTGTGTAAAAGTTTTAAAGATGGGGTAAGTTGGCATTTCTCACTGGGCTAGAGGTTTTATCCTGTCAAACCATCTTGCCAGCCCAGCATTCTAGTTTTCAACACTATAGACATAAGAAATTTGAAAAGTAGGTGCTTGTAGAGATGGCTTAGTAAGAGCCAGGTATTCAGGTTCTCTTTTTCCAGAGGGCTGGAGTTCAAGTCCTAGCACCCACACATCTGGCAGTTACAACCTCGAGGAACCTCAGTTCTTTTGGCCTCCTTGGTCACATGAGTGCATATAGTGTGCAGATAGGCAAGGAGACAAACGAATAAAATAAATAAATCTTTAAGAAAGGAAGGAAGAAGGAAATATGAGCCAGGCATGTTGGTGTACACTTTTAATCCCGGCACTAGGAAGCATAGGTAGGTGGATATGTGTGAATTTGAGGCCAGTTTGATCTACAGATAAGAGTTCCAGGGTAGCCAGGGCTACACAGAGATACTCTGTCTGGAAAAAAAACAAAAGAAAAGAAAGAAATCTGAAAATAATAGTATATAGAAGTTCAGTGTACACATCATAGAGTTTTTTTTTTCTTTCTTTTTTTTTTTTTTTAGGTTTTTCTGAAACAACGTTTCTCTGTGTATTCCTGGCTGTCCTGGAATTCACTCTGTAGACCAGGCTGGCCTCGAACTCAGAAATCCACCTGCCTCTGCCTCCCAAGTTCTGGAATTAAAAGTATGTGCCACCACTGCCCAGCCTTAGAGTTTTCTCTTATAGTAACATTAAATTTATTTTTCGTTTTGGTTTGGTTGTCCTGGATCCCACTCTGTAGATCAGGCTGGCCTTGAACTCAGATCCTCCTGCCTCTGCCTCACAAGTGCTAGGACTAAAGAAAGGTATGCCACTGCTGCCTGGCCAAATTTGTTTTTCTTTTAGCTAATGTATAGTGTTTATTTTTATGTGAAAGCTGCTTCAGTTTCCAAAGAACTTTGCCATGTATGATTTCATCTTCCTCATTGCAGTAACTAGCTGTTACTACACTTTTGGACAGACTGCTCTATTTTGTCAGGCAGTAATTACAGATTTATTTTTACATCATTTTCATCTGTACCACTTCACAGTGAATATTGCTCCACTTTAACTAGAAATGTGGCCTACAGAGATATGGACAGCAAATAAACTGGCCTTTCTCAGCTAGTAGAGAGACCTCACTCTTAGAACTGTTGCAGCAGGAACCTGACCAAGAGGTTTGCTACCCTTACACTAAGAACACACAGGGAGTAAACTAAACCAATGGACTTTGAACTCAAAGCATGTAGGTGCAAATTTTGGCCCTGTCACTTCAGTTTAAAAAAAAAAAGAGTGGTGGGACATGCCCTTAAATCCATCACTCTGGCAGAGGCAGGCATGTCTTTTGAGTTTCTGGCTAGCCAGAACTACATACAAAGTGAGATCCTGATCCCTCCCTCCCAATGAGACAGACAGACAGACAGACAGACAGACAGACAGACAGACACAGAGAGGGGGGGGGGAGGAGAGGGAGAGGGAGGGAGAGGAAGGGAAAGAGGGAGGGAGGGAGGGAGGGAGGAAGGAAGGAAGGAAGGAAGGAAGGGAGAAAAACAGAGAAAGAACACCTTAGAGTTAGAGTAGGCAGCAGATTCATGTCAACAAACAGGGGTCCAAATATCTGTCCACTGGCACAAATTCAGTGATTTATAATAATAAGATGGCAAAAAGCTGGGTGGTGGTGGCGCACACCTTTAATCCCAGCACTTGGGAGGCAGAGGCAGGCGGATTTCTGAGTTCAAGGCCAGCCTGGTCTACAGAGTGAGTTCCAGGACAGCCAGGGCTACACAGAGAAACCCTGTCTGGAAAAAACAAAAAACAAACAAACAAACAAACAAAAAACAGCACTGTTATATTTAATGGCTTCATTCTTGAGTTCCTTTAAAAAAAATTTAAAATTTATGTATTTATTTATTTATTTATTTATTTTTTCGAGACAGGGTTTCTCTGTGTAGCCTGGGCTGTCCTGGAACTCACTCTGTAGACCAGGCTGGCCTCGAACTCAGAAATCCGCCTGCCTCTGCCTCCCAAGTGCTGGGATTAAAGGCGTGCGTCACCACCGCCCAGCAAATCCTGAATTTTTAAATCGTAGTTAATTAATTAATTTTGTGGAACGAGGTCTCTCACATTAAACCCAGTCTGGCCTTAAATTCACAACATGACTCAGACTGACTTCAAACTAACACCAACCCTCCTATCTCAGCCTCCCAAATACAGGGATTACAAACCCAAACTGCTGTATTCAGCTACTTTCTCGCTATATAGCCTAGAGTTACCTCCAATCCACATTCCTCTTGCCCTAGTTTCAAAATACCCTAAATTAGTTTTTAAACCATTGTTGGACCTCCTCTGTACTCTGATAAGCCTAGGACTTGTTTGCTTGCTTTGGTTTTGAGAGAGGTGGTTCTGAGGTAAAATCTCACTATGTAGCTCAAGCTAGCCTCAAAATTGTGACCATCCTCTTGTCTCAGCCTCCCAAGTGCTAGGAGTGACCCACCAGACTCAGCTCAGGAACCCTGGATTGTATGTAGGCATCTAATTTCTCATTAGTTAAAAAAAACCCATACTGTCTGTCCCTCAGTGTGTGATGTTTTATTTTGTTTTGTTTGAGATGGCTCTCACTGTGTAGACTAGGTTAGCCTGAAATTTACATTGATCCACCTGCCTTTGCCTTCTCAGTGCATCTAGCTCTAGCTGGTCCTCTAGTTTCTTTTTAAATTAATTTTAATTTTACATGTTTTATGATTTGTGTGCAAGTATGTCTGCGTACCACATTCGTGCAGTGCTTATGGAATCTAGAAAAGGGCATTTGATGTCTTGGAACTGGAGTTACAGATGTTGTGGCTAGCTGTGTGAGTGCTAGAAACTGAGCCCAGGTCTCTCAGAAGAGCAGCCTGTGCTCTTAACTACACAGCCATCTCTCCAGACTCTGCTCTGTAGCATTCAAAGTTAGAAAATGTCATTTAAAAAAAAAGAAGAGTACTAATGTTGCTGTTGCATTATTGTATATTTTCTCATTTCCACATTATACTTTTGATACAGAAGGGATTGTTTTTCATATGTACCTTTCTGGTAAATTTGCCCTCAGAGATCTGGAAGGTGTGTTGGTTCCAGTTTATTCCTGTGCTAAAAAGACATTTGATTAAATATTCAGATTCTGGTTTTGACTTTAATTTTTTGATGTTTGAAAACTTGAGGGATTGGGTTTTTTAGTGTTTGTTTGGTTTTTCAAACATTGCTTTTTTTTCTTCTAGCCCGAGAACGAGATTTCTTCAGACTGCAATCATGTAAGTATGGATTTTCAGTGACTCACCATCTGTGCTTTATAAATATGATGACAGATTTTGGGATGCTCTTTCATTTTTTTCTGGAAGCTTTATATTTTCTCTGATGCTACTAGTTTTAAGTGGATAATAAGCCTTGTTTAAGGAACTTTATAAACACCATTTCATTGTAGGAATCATCAGGCTTGGCCAATAATAATTACTCATGGCCTTTCTTATTACAATTACCATATAAAAAGAATTAGTTCCCTGCTTATCATGTCAACTGCTGCTGCTGCTGCTTCTTCTTCTTCTTCCTCTTCCTCTTCCTCTTCCTCTTCCTCTTCCTCTTTTGGTTTTTCGAGACAGGGTTTCTCTGTGTAGCCCTGGCTGTCCTGTAACTCACTTTGTAGACCAGGCTGGCCTCGTACTCAGAAATCCACCTGCCTCTGCCTCCCAAGTGCTGGGATTAAAGGCGGGCGCCATACTGCCCAGCCAACAGCTTCATTTAAAAGTTCTTTCATTGAGATATCTACTGTGTAGTAGCACCCTCAAAGGAGAGGTCTATGCCACAGTGGTAGTTAGTCTCAGCAGGCAAAACACCTGTACACACTAAATAAATAAATACAAAGCAAAACCAAAAAACTAAATCATGTAGTGAATGGTCAATCAAATATTTTTAGGGAATAAAGCTGGATATTCCTGGAAACTAGAATCTGAGCACCTTTCCTTAAGGCTGATATAAGGAAAATCCTAATTTGTGAAATCTCAGACAAACCCTGCCACGTGTGAACATTTGGGGCCAACTTTTTGGAAGCAGATATTTTCTCCCAAACTTTATCAGGGACTTTTTTAATATTTAGTTTCTCTTAATACCACAAAATTTTTTATTTTTACTTTTAATAAAGTGTGTCTATCTGTGGATATCTTGTGTATGTGTATGCAGTGTCTACGGAGGCCAGAGCTGGATTTGTAAGCAGTTATGAGCCTCAGAGCCTGAGTTCTGGAACTGTCTTCTGCATGAGCAGTACGTGTTCTTAGCTACTGAACCATTTCTCTAGCTCCTGTACCACATAATTTTAATTCATAGCTTTAAAAACGTCATTTACCAGGAAAGAAGAAAGAACATCTGAATGCTGGGTGCTGCTTTATGTTTGTAAATATTTTGTGCTTTTTTCTACGAATGTTATGACTTTTGTGTTACTGGAAATGTAAATGTGCTTTATGTGACTATACAGTTAGTTTTTGTTATTTATAATAATCACTGATGATGAACTTCATGGTGGTCTAACCAAAAGGGTTTTGTTTTGTTTTCTTCTTCTCTTGAACCCAGTTGTTGTGGAATTACAAGCTGAACCTGACTACTGATCCCAAATTTGAATCTGTCGCCAGGGAGGTTTGCAAGTCAACTATTTCCGAGGTAAAATATGAAATAATTTTGTGGCTATTGTAGGACAAAGTAGAGTCTGTTGACCCACTTCTCATTAGGAGAATGACTCTGTTTTTTTTTTTTTTTCTTGGCATCCTCATCTGCCTTGGTTGTGATACAAGAAGGATGTGTAACTAGACTTTTTCTGTGATTACCCACAAACACAGCAGGGTGAGGTCAGGCTCTGTTGTTTCCTAGATACTCAGTACAGCTACTGAGGTTATCAGAGTAGATTTCCCTGGAGGTCTATAAACCTTCCTAAGTGACTTGGCTCTACAGTTGGGTCTGTTGAGCATATGTACTAGATAATGGGTATTAGTGTTTAAAATAATCAATGTTGATATAGTTACAAATTTAATATAACAGGGACAGAAATAGTTAATGAAACTATATGTCTCTGTATGGATGTTTTGTTTTGAGATAAGGTCTCACAGTGTAGCCTTGGCTGGTTAGGAACTCACTATGTAGAACTCTGGAGATCCACTTGCCTCTACCTGCAGAGTACTGGAATCCCTCCTTGATTTGGCTGCCCCTCTTTCATTGTAGTAGTACCACTGTCCCCTGTGACCTTCTGTAGTGTTATAAACATCCCAGTACCAAAGACATGTTCTTCTCCCAACAGGGAGATTATACTGGAACCAGGACAATTAACCTCCAAGACTGTACATGCAGTCAAGTCTCATTTCTAAACTCAAAGTCCTTCTTAGCTCCTAGGTGCTGGTATTATAAGCACTCAGCACAATACATGGTCCCTGGGCGGTTTAACTGGTTCTTCTGATTGTCTAAAAAATTGGGGTTAAGGGAAATGGGGGAGGAATGGATGTGGTGGAGAGTGGAGGTGTGTGCGTTAGGGGATTGGGAGGGTGGGGGAACCGCAGTAGGATGTAATATGAAAGAAGAATAAATAGAAAAGAAAATTTGGGTTCACCTTTAATTTTAGTGCTTAGGAGGAAGAGGCAGGCAGATCTCTTGAGTTCAAGGCCAGCCTGGTCTACATAGTGAGTTCCAAGAGAGCCAGAGCTACATAGAGAGACCATATCTCCCAAAATGGGAGATTTCCACAGTTTCTCTGTTTGAGTGATTGACTGAGGAAAACATAATTACTGCTGTCTTATAAATGGTGTTTGAGAGGATATAGATCAGTGGTTCTCAGCCTTCCTAATGCTGCCAACCTTCAATATAGTTCCTTCAGTTGTGGTAACCCCCACCCATAAAGTTATTTTTGTTGGTACTATGTAACTAATTTTGCTACTGTTATGAATCATGATATAAATATCTGTCTTTTCTGATGGTCTTGGGTGGCCTCTGTGAAAGGGTCATTTGACCCCCAAGCCCCACTCCACTGCCTCCTAATCCACTGTAGCGACCCACAGGTGGAGAACCATTGTTACAGATGATACAATACACAAGTCAAGGTTTAGGAAAAAGGCCTCAAGCTCTATGCCCCACTCCTGGATCCCACCCTCTAGGAATCTAGAAACTCTCTAAACCTTGTTCTTCCAGATTGTTGTGGAGACTTCATTGCATAACTAATATATAAAGTGGGTGGAGAAATCCAGCCAGGCCTGTCATCATTCTTCTTGGCCTTTGCAGCATTCTGTGGTACTGACCTGATGCCATGGAATAAGAGGAGGGTTCTCAAGACCTACCAAGGAATGAATGATAGTTGAGGAGTTCAGAGAAGGCAACAGTCATCTCACAGAATGACACTGTCTTTCCTTAAAATCAGTGTATTTCTAAGCGTCCTCCTTTTTTGACTCCTATGTAAAGAGCTTTTAATCTCAGACCTCAGGATGGTTAGCCTGATGTATTGAGAGTTCTAAGCCAGACAGGGCACTGTAGTAAGTAATTATTTCTAGCAGTAACAACAACAAAATAAGCTTGATTTAAATGTGGTTTCTTGAATTTACACCTGTAAAGCAGCCACTTTTCCTTTTTTGAAACAGATTAAAGAATGTGCTGAAGAGCCAGTTGGAAAAGGTTACATGGTTTCCTGCCTAGTGGATCACCGAGGCAACATCACTGAGTATCAGTGTCATCAATACATTACTAAAATGACGGCCATCATTTTCAGTGATTACCGCTTGATCTGTGGCTTCATGGATGACTGCAAAAATGACATCAACCTCTTGAAATGTGGCAGCATTCGTCTTGGGGAAAAGGTATTTACTACATACTTCTCCAATGAACCAGTGAGCTCAATAAATGAAAACCATTTTGTAACTCACATCAGAGAAAACTAGCCTTGAAGTGATCTTTCAAATTTAAGAAACAAAACAAAACAAAAAAAACTTGTACAGACAATTCCTTTAGTCCAAGACTGATTGACTTGGGACATTTTGTGAGTTTGTAACAAAATATTTCAATATTTATATTAGCTATTTTCCATGTTGCTGTAACAAAATGCCTACCAGAAGCAACTTAAGGAAGGAAGGGTAGATTTATTTGGGCTACCTGGGCAGATAGCACACAGTGAGAGCCTGGGGTGGATGGCCACATTCCACCCACAGCAAGGAAACAGAGAGAGACAGTTGCTGTTCCACTTGCTGTCTTTTTTATTCCATTCAGGACCTCTGCCACTTTTTCACATTACTCTTCTTTCAGTACTTTGAGCTAAGCCTCTCTGGAAACACCCTCACAAACCCACCCAGAGGGTTACCTCCTAAGTGACTCAAAACACCATCAAATTACCAGTTAATATTCTTCATCACTTTTGTTTTCTGAAAGAAGAGGAATTAAGAATGGTGAAGCTACTTCTCACTAGTCAGAAGAAAAATGTCTTGTGAACTGATTATAATAAAGACAGAAATGAAGTAACTACTCAACTAGTTTCTTCTTCCTTAGTACAACTGATCTTCCATTCGAAATTATTAGTCCAGTGGTTCTGAACTCTCTTACTGCTTCAACCTTCATTTAACACATTCCTCATGTTGTGATGACTCCCAGCCATAAAATTATTTTGTTGCTATTTCATAACTGCAATGTTGCTACTGTTAGGAATTCTTGACCAAGCCAGCTCAGTCAGTCAGCAGGGTCTGGAGGGAGGGAGTGAGGAGTGAAAAGAAAAAGACAATTCGACAACACTATAATGTGATTCCAGCCAGTGCTGAGGCTGAAGCAGGTTTGTTTTTCACCATTCTGCTTTTATACAGTTCAAGGTACATTCAAAGAATATGGTCAGTCCTAAGATATAAACATTAAAAGCCCTGTGATCTTGACATGAAGCTTTTAGGCAGTCAACAAAAGGCTGGTTTTAGGAAGGAATGTATTTGTCTTTCTTAACAGATTAGAAATGACATAAAAGCATTTGAGTCACCCTGATACATTTAGGAAGTTCCCAAGACTTTGTTTTAGGGTGTTGGGGGTTACATTTGATTCCAAACCTCTCTCTCTTTGTTTAAAAAACAAACAAACAAACAAAAAAACTCCACACTAGTGCTTCTGACATACTTTCCAGGAATCTTGGATGGTTTTACATTGTGTTCAGTGATCAGACAGTGTAGTTCCCTATTAGGATAGTTCTGTCTGTTGCCCCTAAGAGCAAGAGCTGATTGGCTTCCCCACTCTTTGAATTACTAGGCTAAAACCTACTCTCAGCTTCAGGTTTCTAAGTCTGCAGTGGCTACAGCTGAAAGCCAAGACAGCTTGTTTATTCAGTTCTATAAAATAACAGAGTGCTCCCTTGAACCTCCTTTGCTTTACTTTTATCATTGTCATCTTTTTGTTGTTTTTGCTTATTTGTTTGGAGACAACAGATGCATTTGTATGTAGCCTAAGCTAGTTTCTCAGATGCAGGATTATAGGTGTATATCAACACAACCAGTTCCTTTTTATCTTTGGATATAACTACCAATTAAGTGAAATTTTTATTCATATCAAATCCATCTTTACATGCCAGGTTTTCTTACGCATAAGGGGCAGTGATAGGGGCTTAGCCTACCTCATAGGAAAAATGCATTCCTTCTTAAGTCATTTCCTTTAAGGCCACAGGCATGTTCAAACCTCTTAGGGCCAAACTTCAAGTTTGCTGCTACCACAATTGGTCCCCAAAGATCAGAGAGGAGAGGATTCATGGTTAATCTGTTCTCATCCTTCCTCGGTATAACAATGTAAAATATCATGATGTTCAACCTTAGTGATTTATTTTTTCAAAATGAGTTTTAGAACAAAGATATATTGTCAGATCCTTTTGAACTTTCTAAGTGAATGTCAAAATGAAAGGGCAGGTTTCTAGAAGTGAGAGTGTAAGTTATTTATGTCATGAAGAATAATAGGAAGAACCAACAGAGCTGCTCAGTTGGAGAGCCGTGCTGCCGCCACTCTGCTTCTGCACGTCTGCTGCTTGTATCACTGTGGTGGTTCTGCTGTAACCAAGCACCTTGAATAGTTGAGTCTTGTTCTTCAGTCCATGAAAGGAAATCACAGGAAATATCAGAAACTTCCAACTAGAGAGTGGTTTATACAAAGGAAAAGCCCAGCCTTCCTTACCATCTGAGATTAGTATTGTTGTTGTTTGTTAAAGGACAAGGAATGAAAGAAATAAAAACATCAAAATTATAAGTGCTTATCAAGACTATTTTTCAGGCCAACTTTTTCTTAACACAATATAATTAATAATTTAGTGGGAGTTGAGAAGATACACAGCTCTTGCAAAAGAACTATGTTTTTGGCTTTCAGCACTCATGTGTATATATGCCCCCCAAAATACGCACGCTCGTGCACACACACACACACACACACACACACACACTATTTAAAAGTAGAATAAATCTTTTTTTACTGACCTGAGTTTGATTTCCCAGATCCACATGGAGAAAGAAGAACTGACTTCCATAAGTTGTCCTCAGATCTTCACATGACACCTGTCAAATGTGCACACACACACTCACATACACATACACACACACTCACACCCCAGCTTTGTTTTCATTTCTAGCACCAAAGACATTAAAAAAAAAAAAAAAAGAGCCAAATGCGGTGCATGCCTTTAATCCCAGTACATAGAAAGCAAAGACCAGCAGATCTTTGAGTTCAGTGCCAGCCTGGTCTACGTAATGTGTTCTGGGACAGTCAGAGCTTCATAGTGAGACATTGGCTTTAAAAACAAATAAACAAATGAAAAAGTTTTATTGACTATTTTGTTATACATGTGTCATTCTAATTAGTGTCCCCCCTTGATGGGTGTTTGCGTTATGTATGCTTCCTCTTTTGTGTGTGTGATTGTATGTGTAAACATATTTGTGTAGGATACTATTGTCCTTCTTAAATATTGAGTCAGGCTTTCACTTGAACTCTAAGCTTACTGTTTGATCTAATGTGGCTTGCCACTAGAGATCTCTTCTGCCTTTAGAATGCTGGGATTACATGTGGGCCGCTGTCCACCTGCCCCTTATGTGAGTACTAGGGATCCCACCCAGCTCTGCCCTCATGTGTACACAGCAAGCACTTTACATGCTTATCTGCTGAGACATCTCCCGGACTTTTTTTTAATAAGGCTTCATGTAGCACAGGCATACTTTTTTAAGGAACTCAAAGTGACCTTGAACTCCTGTTTTGTCTACTTCTCTTTCTGGGTATGATAGGATTATATGGCTCACCCTGTTTGATTATAGACCACCTTGTTTGATTTACATACTCCCAGGAATGGAACCTAGAGCCTTTTGTATGCTAAGCACTCTACCAAGGAGCCACAATTTCAATAAACCTTTCTCCTCCCTCCCTCTCCCCCCCCTCTTTGTTTCTTATGAATGAGGCACTTTATTAACCCAGCATCCTTTGTTCTAATGCTTCTTGTTGGCAGCTGCCACCTGTCCAAATTTCTCTGTCCCTGAGGTGTTAGCTTGCAGCCTCCATTTTGGTCCTTTTCCACCATTTTCAGCCCCTCCAGGGCTTGGAGGACACGGCGGGACCACTTTTAGAGCCTCTGCTGAAGTGGCTGGGCCTCACACTGTTTCTCTGCCATTCTCCATAGATCTTGTTCATGGAGCCAACCCCTGCACACGGAGGTGCAGGCTCGCTGTGCTGTGGAAGTGGCTCATGTGTAGAACCAGCTCTGCTATATGGGGCAAGCTCTGTATGTTTGGTCAGCTAGACTGTGTCCACCCATTCAGGGACTTTCAGCTTCCCAGACTTTTTGAGGAAGGCTGCCAGAGCTCTGACAAACTCCTGCTGGTTAATGTCTTTTACAGTAATTCCAGGCATCCCTCGCTGCCCACCCAACCCTCTGGGCTCCTGGATTGTTCAGTCGATCAGGCATGTTCGGGCCTGCCACTCCCACATAGCTTCGTCTTCCTTCCTTCCTTCCTTCCTTCCTTCCTTCCTTCCTTCCTTCCTTCCTTCCTTCCTTCCTTCCTTCCTTCCTTGTCTGTATGTCTTGTTTGCTTGTAAATACATAGGATTTCATGTTACACAGGCTGGCCTCAAGCTTACTGTGTAACTAGCCTTAAACTCTTGATCATCCTGCCTCCATCTCCAAGTTAGTGCAATGGATTATAAACCTGTGCCTACATGTCCAGTGAGCCTTATAATGTTACCTCACATACACAATCTCCCAGTGCTGGAGATTGAATCATGAGCTGTATATACTAGGCAAGCACTCTACCACTGAACTGTATCCTCAGCCTCAGACATATAGGCGTCATTGTCAAATATTTGTATATGATTCAGTTACTGAATGGACAGAAGAAGCTCAGGGTACCTTTGCAAATATCTTATTTTGGAAAAAAATAGCCTGGGGTGGTGGCACATACCTATAATCTTGTAATCCCGGTGCTTGACTGGTTTTTAATTATAGTCAGTCAGTCTCTCTGTCTCTGTCTCTCTCTCTCTCTCTCTGTTTTTGTCTGTGTGTGTGTGTGTGTGTGTGTGTGTGTGTGTGAGCACACAGGAAGATCAGAGGACAACTTGGGAGGATCATTTCTCTCCCACCATGTGTATATACCAGGGATTGAATTTAGGACATTAGGTTTGGTGGCAAATCACCGTTACCCACTGAGTGGTCTCACTTGGCCCATCGGTTGTCTTTCAAACTTATCTAACAACACTCTTACTTGAAAAGTATCTAACTTTTAGCGGTAAATGAATAGGTACTTTTGCAGTGTTGTTTCAGTATTGACATAAACTATGCTTGTAACAACAGTAGGTTACTTTCTTAGGAATTTCTTGCCAACAGAGCAAATGCATGACTCAAAAAAGAAAAACAATTTTTTTCTGGCTATACATATACAAAACTAAATAAGTGATGTAATTAAAAAATTTAAAGCCTAGTGCTTTAGTGGGGGAAGGTGGTGTCCTAACATTTAAACCATACTTATTCCTTAACTGTTGAGCCATCTAACCAGTCTCTGTACACCCATTTCTTTAACCAAATGTTTGTTTGAATACTGTATGGTGAAAGTTTTAAAATATTTTTGCTAATTTTAGGATGCACATTCACAAGGTGAGGTGGTATCATGTTTGGAAAAAGGCCTGGTAAAAGAAGCAGAAGAAAAAGAGCCCAAGATTCAAGTCTCAGAACTTTGCAAGAAAGCCATTCTTAGGGTGGCTGAGCTGTCCTCGGATGACTTTCATTTAGACCGGCATTTGTATTTTGCTTGCCGAGATGACCGGGAGCGCTTTTGTGAGAACGTGAGTCATTGAGAAGCTGTTTTTCCTTTCTTTTTGAGTGTATCTGTAGTATTGTATTTCAGATATACACTGAAATACTTCAGGAAAACCACTGACGCAGAGGATGGAATCCACCCCAAGACACAGAAGATAGTATTGTGTGCTCAGTCTAAAAGATGTAGCATCTTGTTAACAAGTGTCTCTGATACTCTACACACATTATTTTTTCTTCTTTCTTTTATCTTTCATTTTAGGTTTGTTTGTTTGTTTGTTTGTTTGTTTGTTTTTATAGACAGGGTCTCTCTTCATGGCCCTGGTTGTCTAGGAACTCACTATTTAGACCAGGCTAGTCTCGAGTCACCTTCCTATGCCCTCTGAATGCTATGATTAAAGGTGAGGCCCACCATGCTGGACACAGTTTCAGTTGTTGAAAACCTATCTTATCTGTGGTGTGGTGATAGGACACCACTTTAATCCCAGCACTGAGGCGGCAGAGGCTATCACATCTTGAGTTTGGCGATAGTCTGCCCTATAGAAGGAATTCCAGGACAGCCAGGGCTATATACAGAAACTTAGTCTCAAGAAAAGCAGAAAGAAGAAAATCTATTTTATCTATAGGAATCTTATTTTACCAGGAAGTCTTGTTCATATCCTATGGCTAAAGCTCTGTTACATTACATTTTTATATGGTTTTAATTAAGGTTAATAAAATACATGGTGGCAGGGGCAGGTGGCTCTTGTGAGTTTGAGGCCAGCCTGGTCTACAGAGTGAATTCCAAGATAGTTAGGGCTCCATAGAGAAACCCTGTCTCCAAACAAACAAACAAACAAACAGGAAATAGAAGTTATCTAACTTTAAAACCAAGTCCTTGGATAGAGCCTGCTGATTCATTAGACAACTTTTAGTCCCTCTGTGTCTACATTCCCTCCTGCTTTTCTTCCTTCTTTCTTTCCTTTGCTTCCTTCTTTTCTTTCTGTGCTATGGATTGAGTACAGTACCTTATACATGCTGGACTCCTGATCTTTGTATATGATCTGTCTTTTCTGACTCATGTACGCCCTCCCCTTCTGCCTGCTGTTTTGAATATATAAAATTAACTCTCAGTGCCACTGATTAAAAAGTTTTATTGACTATGGTATCAAATTGTAAGAGACTCCCTCTGATATGTCTTTGAGTTTTGTATTAATAGAAGTTCTGTATAAGACTGGCTATATCACAGCAGAACTACTTACTTAGCTAATAGTAATAATGTATATGTTTTATCTTGCAGACACAAGCTGGTGAAGGAAGAGTGTATAAATGCCTTTTTAACCATAAATTTGAAGAATCCATGAGTGAAAAGGTACCTCTTTAAAAAGAACTAAAGGCTTACTAATTTCATAAAGCTTTCACAGACTTTTGCTTCGTTTTTTGGTTGATGTTTGAGTGATTATTTCTGGAATACAGTCTCATAGCCCAGAATGGCCTTAAACTCACTATGGAGCCAAGGATTACCTTGAAATTCTGATCCTCCTTCCTCTATCTCCCAAGTGCCGGGGTTAGCATGTGCCACCACTCCTGGCTTTCATAGACATGCTCTTAGATAGTGTTCTTGTGGTATTTACAAAGGGTTGATTTCAAAACACGACCCACATATTCAAACACCAAGAAACTTAGTGTTTCTTATATAAAAAGGACACAGTGTTTGTGTATAACTTAAGTACTTTCTCCTGTGAACTTTAAGTAGTACCTGGATTGTTTAAATACCTCACATGCTGCAGATGAGATGTCTCTGTAATTAATAGCTGCTACATTATATTGTTTAGGAAATAATGACTGCAAAATCATCTGTGTGTAGTTAATGCAAACACACTTTTCTTTTTCCCAAATATTTTCAAACTATGAATCTACAGAATTGCCTTTATCAAGGTATGAATGACTGATGAAGTATGTGCCCTCCAGAGTTGAGACTCCTTTGTTTAAGTACATAGAGTATATTTGGACACCTGGTGTGACAGTGCATGGGTGTAATACCCTCACTCAGAAGGCTAAGGCAGGAGGATCTAAAGTTTGAGGCCAATCTGGGTACATAGTCATACTTCCATCTTAAAAGCAAGTAAAGCAGCCAGACAGTGGTAGCACACCCCTTTAATCCTAGCACTTGGGAGGCAGAGGCAGGAGGATTTCTGAGTTCGAGGCCAGCTTGGTCTATAAAGTGAGTTCCAGGACAGTCAGGGCTATACAGAGAAACCCTGTCTCGGAAAATAAAAACAAACAAACAAAAACAAAAAAAAACCAAAAAAGCAAGTAAAGTGTGGCATAATTGTTCAGAGGATAAAGACACGTGCCACCAAACCTGATGACTTGAGCTCATCCCAGAGCCCCCATGATTGGAGGGGGTCTGTACTCAACCTCCGCAGGTAGTACTCTGACCTCCACACATTCTATAGTACACCCACCCATCTCCAGCACCCACACACATATACACATACACACATAATAATAAATAAATGTTAAAAAAAATGTATTTGCCTCAAACCAAAAGGAGTGGGGCGTGGTGGGGGGGAAGATCCTCTAATCGTGATGCCTATATAGTGAAATACCATTTGGGAGTAAAGTTGAAGAAAAAGTTTTAATTAGAATCACATTAATGTTAGCTCTGCATACTCAGGTAGTGTAGGCTAACCACATCAGTATCCTTCACAGATAGCCAGTTGTCTAATTTTTCATTATTATCTCATTAAATAGTCCTGTCATTAAAGGGATACAAGAATCTTTTTAATACTCTAACTAATTTTGCAATTCTATCTTTTGTTTTCTTATACAGCTAAAGTATTTACTGTGCCCAGAGTGCTGTCACTTTAGTTCTTGTGAAATTTATATCAAAAGTATGCTTGAAGAAAAAATAATACTTTGTGTCAAGTTTAGAATATTAGGACCCTCCAAAACCTTATGTGGTGTCCTTCTAGCAACAGTTAGCCCCTAATTTACTGCCTGATCTCAGTTTCCCAGTGATATACTCCTTACTCTTTCCATGCTAGAGTCAGATTTTTAATTATCATTTATTTTTATTATTTTTCATGTATGAATGTTTTGTCTGCATATATGTATATGCACTGTGTGTGTGTGTGTCAGCAGAGGTTAGAAGAAGGCTTCAGAAAGCACTCTTGGGACTGGGGTTGTAGGTGGCCGTGAACCACCCTGTAGACACTGAGAATGGAGCCTGGGTCCTCTGAAGAGACAGACACAAGTGCTCATGACTGCTGAGTCATATCTCCAGACCCTAGAGCAGACTCACAACAGACATACAAGTAGGCATTTTGGTAAACAGTGCACCATGCTTGGGTCTGAGCTTTTGTTATCAGAGATAGCTGAGCCACAGTAAGTTCTCAGGGCAGACTCAAGGTTTCATTCCTTATACTCTTTCCTCAGTGTAGAGAAGCACTAACTACACGCCAAAAGCTCATTGCCCAGGATTATAAAGTCAGTTATTCATTGGCCAAATCCTGTAAGAGTGACTTGAAAAAATACCGGTGCAATGTGGAAAACCTTCCTCGGTCCCGGGAAGCCAGGCTCTCCTACCTTCTGATGTGCCTGGAGTCAGCAGTGCACAGAGGTGATGTCCTTTTTCCTTTTCTCCTTTCATTCCTTCTTCAGTTCAGATTCTGACGCTTCTTGTACCTGTAATTAGTAGTTTTCTTCTGCATTTCTTTTAGACCTTTTTTTTTTTAGAATGACTACTGAAACATTCTTTAGAAGACTGGGAGAAAATTATGTCACATGAGTTTTTGGTCAGAGTGATGTGACTTTAAATTCTGGCTCTATCACTAAACTGAGTAACTGGGTAACGTTTATGTGTTTGGATTTGAGGACTGGGTGGTTGCTGCTTTTTAAGTTTTCCCTGTTCACATTTATAGCTCCAGGACATGGGGAGCTGTCATGAATTTTTGAAGGATAGTCTTTTCCACAAACTTTTGCTGTATAGGGCAATAAAGATTATTCTCAGTTTATTTACCACCCCTGATAATTTTCATATTGATATGTAGCATGAATGAGACCATGAGTTCAATCCCCTACATCAAAAAAAGAAAAGGACTTCCTTTGGCAAAACATTTGCATTATTAGTTGATAATATCTATAGTGCACAACCCTGCAGGATAAACCTGGGCCTTTGGAGTCTAAGCTTTTTTTTTTTTTTTTTTTTTTTTTTTTTTTTTTTTTTTTTTTTTTGCTTTATGCTGCAAAAGCTTTTGCCAAGTTCTAAGCATTTCAATATGGATAGTAATTACATCTGGAAAGGCTGTGACTTATTCTTTTCCGATCCTCAAGCTCACTTTTCCTAAGTGTCTGACTTACCCCTACTCAGGGCGACAAGTGAGCAGTGAGTGCCAAGGTGAGATGCTGGATTACCGACGGATGCTGATGGAAGACTTCTCTCTGAGCCCCGAGATCATCCTGAGCTGTCGGGGGGAGATTGAGCACCACTGTTCTGGATTACATCGGAAAGGGCGGACCCTCCACTGTCTGATGAAAGTAGTTCGAGGTGAAAAGGGGAACCTTGGAATGAACTGCCAGCAGGCGGTAAGGAAAAATATCTCTGCTGCCACTTTGACTGTTTTCTTAGGATTACTATTGCTGTGATGCAACACTATAACCAAAGACAGCCTGGGAAGAAAAGGCTATTCAAATGCTATTCTTTCACATCGTAGTTCATCATTGAAGGAAGTCTAGGCAGGAACTCAAGCAGGAATCTGGATGCAGGAGCTGATATAGAGGCCATAGAGGATTGCTGCTTGCTGGCTTACCCCTGGTGCTTGCTCAGCCTACTTTTTATAGAACCCAGGATCATCTGCCCAGAGGTGGTGCCACCCACAATGGACTGGGCACTCCCCTGCCCCCATCAATCACTAATTAAGGAAATGCCCCCACAGACTTGCCTACAGCCTGATCCTGTGGAAGCATGTTTCTCCATTGAGGTTCCCTCCTCTCAGAGTCTAGCTTGTGTCAAGTTGTGTCAAGCCAGCACAATTGTCACATTTGATCAGCCAAAGAACCTTTACCTGACACATGGTTTCTTTGCATTACTTCTGACATCACAGTGAGCATCAGGTACTGAAGATACACAAAGATATTGTTCCTATGAGGAGATTTTTTTTGTTGTTGTTGTTTTGAGACAGGGTTTCTCTGTGTAGCCCTGGCTGTCCTGGAACTCACTCTGTAGACCAGGCTAGCCTCGAACTCTCAAACTCAGAAATCCACCTGCCTCTGCCTCCCAAGTGCTGGGATTAAAGGCGTGCGCCACCACCGCCCGGCAGAGGAGATTTTTAATAAGGATGTAGAAGTTGGTACACAACAAAGCTTGAGTTCATAATCAATAAAAATTGCTGTGGAGTTAGGTAAAGGAAATCCACTGTTTTCCTGTTTCTAGAGGACTTGCCAAATTGGATTACAAAAGACAGAATAAAGGCAAATTGGTTTCCTCAAAATGAAGAGAGGCTGTTAGCAGAAGAGGGCTTGCCTGTCTTAACAAGTTTGATTGAGTTGAAATTGAGAATTGACAGTAATGGAAAATTTCTCGCAGTTTACTTTTTTACTGATATGCCACAGGTCTGAAGGATCATTTTCAGAATCAACTGTCTTTATTAAATCAGGGAAACTATAAGCAGAAAGATCTGTCTTTCACCACCTCCAAACTTAACAAACAAGAATAGAAAGATGGTTGATAAAGTGACTCTTGATCCAGTGTTCATAAGTAGTCCAGTAACTGAAGATCACAACACAGAGTCAACACAGCACCACGCAGTGCGTCTGTCTCATTACCTTGGACCATGTCTGTTATAGTTATTGGATAAGTCCTTGTGCAGTTCAGAACACCAAGTGTAACCCTCCACAATGTAGCACTCTTTCAATGACTTTCCTTTTAAAACATGGAGGATACTTTAGTTTTATAACGTAAGTCACACTTTAGGAAACCACAATTGATTTGTTACTTTGTTTGGGATATTTTTATTAAAAACTAAATACTACTTGAATTTTATTTTCTAGATAATCATGTAAAATCAAAATTTTACAATCTGTAACAAAATTTCATAGTCTGAAACACAGTTTATATGAGCTTTAGATATGGAGTCGGTTCCTGTTAACCATGACCCAGAATAGATAGTAACAGCAGTTACATTATGCATCCTATGCTGGGATGGGAAGACAAATGCAGCCTCTTCTCTAAAACAGCAAAGTCAGCTAGAAGGAAGGCTTCTGGAGCCTGCTGGGAGCTTGTGAAGATGAGTGTGCTGTGCTCCTCTGGAGTCCTGTTGGCAGTTGCCCCGGGCGCCCTTTGTGCCAGTGACTATGCCTGGCTACAGTCCAGGATGAATCAGGGGACAGCCTCTGCTGTATTTGCTTTTCATCCTTAATTCCATCTAGTAAGGTTGTGGAAGGCTAGGGGAAAAAAAGAATCTATCTATAGTCAGTTTACACCTATTGTAAACTGTTCAGGAAAAAATAGACTGGACTCAACTCTATTTTGAGGCACATAGCTCACTCCGGAGGTTTTTGGAAAGTTAGCTTGTAAAAAGAACTAGTGACTCAGCTTCAAAGATAAATAAGTTCCGCCTACACCACCCTTTGTGCCCAGAAGAAAGTGCTTTCCAAACCCAGAGGGTGAGCACAAATGGTGAACTGTGTGGTTTTGGCTGCATTAGGACTGCTCAGGAAAGAAACACTTCATTTTTATTGTATGGATATATAATTTTTTTTCTGTAGCCTTTTCTCATAAAAACTAAAGGCACTTTCTCCAAAGGGTGAGAGTCTTCCTTTGGCTTCTATATTATCTAGCCTTAGTCAAACTGAAGAATATGTTCAAGCAATTTGTGTGGGTTTCTTTCACTTTGAAAATTTTCTTCCTTGACACAGCAGACTTTCTGTCTCTGTTTGGATTAATTTAGTGAACTGGTAATGGTTATCAGCAAGTACTAAACTAACTGTAAAGTATGTGGATAATTATTATCCTAATGAGTATACACTCCTCAAATGTACCACAGTTTCCAACTATTTTTTTAATTGGATATTTTATTTATTTACATTTCAGTTGCCTTTCCTTTTCCCCATTTCCCCTCCCTAGAAGCTCCCTATCTTATCCCCCTCCTCCTTTTTGCTTTTATACCACTTTAATTACATGCAAGAATTAAGGTCAGTTCTAGGTTGAGGAACTAGCAATACAATAGATGCAAATAGTCAAGGAACAAGCATGACAATAAACACAAATAGTCAAAGAACAAGCAAGGCAATAAACAAAATTCTGTGAACACCCCCCTGATCACTGTTTCTAGGGGCTTATTAGGATGACCAAAATATCTGAGCCAACTTCTTTGTCCTAGCCCAAAGTCATTTTCATGTCTGAAGCCTACTTCCTTGTTCTAGCCTAAGATTTAGATTCCTGTCTGAAATTACTTCTTTGTTCTAGCCTAATGTCAAATGCTTGCCTGAAGCCCACTTCCTTGTCCTTGGCCCATGTCAGATTCTCGCCATTTACTAACTATTAAGTTCTATTGGGTTGCGGTGGTGGCGCACGCCTTTAATCCCAGCACTTGGAAGGCAGAGGCAGGCAGATTTCTGACTAGCCTGGTCTACAGAGTGAGTTCCAGGACAGCCAGGGCTACACAGAGAAACTCTGTCTCGAAAAACAACAACAACAACAACAAAAAACAAAAGAAATTCTATTGGGTTATGACTAATGGGGTGCAGCCCATGCTTTCTCACACCAGGGATGACTGCGTAATGTATTCTACAGACAAATTCTCTCTGGAGCTTTGCTCAGGTTTTTTTTGGTTAATATCAGGGGCCAGAATGTATATACAATCATAATATCAATTTATATTCTTTTTTCCTTTGTTGTATGTTTGTTTTGAGGTAGTCTCTCTACCTCTCTCCTGGCTATCCTAGAACTTGCTATGTAGATCAGGCTAACCTCGAATTAACAGAGATCTACCTGCTTCTCAGATTAAGATCTGCCAAGGCCTCAGATTAAAGGCATTCCGTCTTCATTGCACCTGGCTCAGTTTGTATTCCAATTGTGTATTTTACACACTCCCAACACTGAATTCTAAAATGGCAATAATTCCTTGAATTATTAGCCTACTAGACTCCATCGAATATTTGAAAAAGATGTTACTATCTTGATCTTGGTCATCAGGTGTCACAATTTACTCACAAAGTAATTTTCCTACCAGCAAACTACAATATTCTTTAGCTTTTCCAAATTACCACCAGAAATTTAGAGAAATACCTTCTATCCGAGAATATTGATATTTTCCCTATATTTCTCTCTTAATGATTCTTTCTAGGATAATAGAATTGGGATCTTTATTTTCTCTTATCTGAAATCTATAAGTATGTAAAGGGGCCAGAGCTTTCATATGAACTACTATGGGATCCCAGGTCAGAGGTGTACAGATCAGAGAAGGCTCCAAGGAAGGATAAACCAGTGATGCAGAAAGTGTCTAAACCTTGTTTGTTTGTTTGTTTGTTTGTTTGTTTGTTTGTTAAGACAGGGTTTCTCTGTGTGGCCCAGGCTGTTCTGGAACTCACTTTGTAGACCAGGCTAGCCTGAAACTCAAAGATCCAGCTGCCTCTGCCTCATGAGTGCTGGGATTAAAGGCCTGTATCAATCATCCTCCTTGGCTGAAATATCTAATTCTTTTTTTTTTTTTTGGTTTTTGGTTTTTGGTTTTTGGTTTTTTTGAGACAGGGTTTCTCTGTGTAGCCCTGGCTGTCCTGGAACTCACTCTGTAGACCAGGCTGGCCTCGAACTCAGAAATCTGCCTGCCTCTGCCTCCCAAGTGCTGAAAATGTCTAATTCTTAAGGATGGAAAAAAAGAACTTAACATCAATAAGGGTTGTAATTTCTATTTTTCTTTCTCTATTTAAGATTCCCATTCCACAACCCCATCTGCTACCCATCTGTGGTAATAGTGATCTTCTGTCTATAAAATGCTTTGCAGTTTACCTTACTTTTTTCCTTCCTTCCTTCCTTCTTTTCTTTTTCTTTCTTTCTTCCTTTCTTTCGTTCATGTATGTGTGTACACTGTTTCTCCCTTCAGACACACCAGAAGAGGGCAATGGATCCTGTTACAGATGGGTGTGAGCCACCATGTGGTTACTGGGAATTGAACTCGGGACCTCTGGAAGAGCAGTCAGTGCTCTTAACCACTGAGCCATCTCTCCAGCCCCTACTTTACTTTTTTTTCATGTGGTATCACTCACTGTCTGTCTGTTCTGGAATAGGATATCACTGTGTAGCTGTCTTAGACCTCTAAACCAGACTGGCCTTGAACTTACCTGCCTCTACCTCCTGAGTGCTGTGGTTAAAGACGTACATCACCACACTTGGCCATTTCTTAAAATCTGTAGTTAAAAGAACTAAAATTTGGGGCTGGAGAGATGGTTCTGGGGTTAAAATTAGCCCTTGCAGCTCTTCCAGAGAATCCGAGTTCAGTTCCCAGCACTCACGTTATAATTTAAAACACCTGTAGCTCCAGTCCCAAGGAACCTGATGCCTCCTGCTGGCTTCCACAGGCACTGTATATGTATGGGTTAAACAGACATACATGTGGGCAAAACAGTTGTACACATAAGAATAAAGGAAAAAAAAAAAGGAGAGGGTGAAAACTTAGCGGCATATGAAATTGTCTGGCTCTCATACATAGTTCATGTTGCACTTAACAGACCAGTCCTTGCACTTGGGTTTCTTATCCATAGTTTCTCCAGGCCTGCACGCTGAGGCCCCCTTATCTACAGTAAAATGGGCCGTGTGAAGGTAGACGGGACGAATGCACTCTCAGGTATTTTACAGCAAGTATTCTGCGCTGATACTTGTATAAATATAGTAGGTAAAGAGTAATTAAATTTTAAGTGTTCTTTTCTTTTCCATTTTTTTTTTGTTTGTTTTTTATTTGTCTGTGTTCTTTTTGGGATAGTATTTCTCTGTGTAACAGTCCTGGCTGGAACTCACTCTATAGATCAGGCTGGCCTTTGAACTCAGAAATTTGCGTGCTTCTGCCTCTCTAGAGTGCTGGGATTAAAGGTGTGTGCCACCACTGTTCAGCACATTCTTAGGGTTTTTTTTGTTTGTTTGTTTGTTTTTTTTGGTTTTTTTTTTTTTTTTTTTTTTTTTGGTTTTTTCGAGACAGGATTTCTCTGTGTAGCCCTGGCTATCCTGGAACTCACTCTGTAGACCAGGCTAGCCTCGAACTCTCAAACTCAAATCTGCCTGCCTCTGCCTCCCAAGTGCTGGGATTAAAGGCATGCGCCACCACCGCCCGGCACATTCTTGTTTTCTAATTCTAGCTATAAGTTAATTGGAATCTCTTGCATCTACCTTAATAAAATATAGTATGCTTGTTACGATACCAATGTCATTACAGCAACATTCACAGCCTTTTTAGGATCAAATTGTTCTCTAGTTGAGCTGTCTTTTCTTTTACTCTTTTCAACTCTGGCTTCCTTCGAAGCATCAGGTTGAGAAACTGATTAGTTGGGAACAAACTTGCATAGACATGTTTTCCAGACTTGTTTTGCACATGCCCTATGAAAGGGCAGACCAGGTAAATGTGCAAGTTCCATAATGACTTCAACAGAAAACCTGGGGCAAGTGGCAAGTGGAGAGAAGAACTAGAAAATTTTCCACAGTGGTTTTCAATGTGACCATCTGTAGATGTTTGTTTGGGTTGTGTTATGACGGGCTAGGCTGAGCATCTGCTGGTGTGACACTGTTCTTCTCTGTGTCTAAACTACCTTTTTTCCCTCAATCCAGCTTCAGACACTGATTCAGGAGACCGACCCTGGTGCCGACTACCGCATTGATCGGGCTTTGAATGAAGCTTGTGAGTCTGTAATACAGACAGCCTGCAGACACATACGATCTGGAGACCCGATGT
>NW_021604632.1:4563487-4619361 GCF_004785775.1 Grammomys surdaster
CACGTACGGTCTGGAGACCCGATGTAGGTTCACTACCCACATTGTATTTTATTTGCCAACACAGAGAGCATGCCCTCGAATGGCTTTTGAGTAGTTTAACATCTTGACTAAAATTTTGTTGATCATGGGTACACATAAAACTTTGGCTAAAACTAATATTGAGATTGAGACTTCTGACCTGCCTTACCCATGATATAGAGAGGCCAAAACCCAGAACAGTGATGGTGTTTGTTGACAGTGACTGGGCATATGTGGACCTCTCTATTAGTCATTGAGTAACCTCCTCTAATGCAGAGACTCTCAGAGTATCAGGATAAAGTGACACTTGGCACTCTGTCTTTCTCATTTTTGTTTGTTTGTTTGTTTGTTTGTTTTCCGAGACACATTTCTCTGTGTAGCCCTGGCTGTCTTGGAACTCACTTTGTAGACCAGGCTGGCCTCGAACTCAAAGACCTGCCTGCCTCTGCCTCCCAAGTGATGAGATAAAAGGTGTGCATCACTACGCCTGGCAGCTTAAGGTTTTTATGTTGGTAAAGGAGGTAGATGAGCATAGACAGAATGTTTATAGTATAACCATGGCAACCAGAAGAGGGATAGGGGAAGAGAAGGAGATTCATTTTACATGTTTGGGTATTTTCCCTGCATGTGTGTCTATGTACTGCTTACTTGCCTGGTGACACACGGTAGCCAGAAAAGGGTGTCAGATTTTCTGGAACCAGAACAGTAAAGGGGGTGCTGGGAATTGAACTGAATCCTGTTGAAGAACAGTCAGTGTTCTTAAACACTAACACATCTCTCCATCTCTGCCAGCTTTGATTAAATACAATGTGTATAGCTCTTTGTTGAGTCTTGATTTGAACAAGACATAAGATAGTTGAAAAAATTCACGATGTGAGGACAACAAGATTATGTTTGTTTGTTTGTTTGTTTGTTTTTCAAGACAGAGTTTCTCTGTGTAGCCCTGGCTATCCTGAAACTCACTCTATAGACCAGGCTGGCCTTAAACTTGGATGGAGATCCTCCTACCTCTGTTTCCCAAGTACTAGGATTAAAAGCATGTATCACTACTACCTGGCCTAGGTTTTTATTTTATATGATGTATTTCCCTTTTTATTGTTACTTTTGATATGACAATGATCTCAAGTTTTAGAGAAATAGGCTGAAGTATTTACTGAGGTTTGTTTCAAATATCAGCAAAAGACTCTGAGTTAAAACACATTTAGTAGGGGCTGGAGAGATTGCTCAGTGGTTAAGAGGACTGTCTGCTCTTCCAGAGGTCCTGAGTTCAATTTCCAGCAACCACATGGTGGCTCACAACCATCTGATGCCCTCTTCTGTTTTGTCTAAAGATAGCTACAGTGTACTCATATAAATAAATAAATCTTTACAAAAAAAACCAAAACATTTAGTTATGGGTTCACGATAGCTCTGGAGAACAGAAGTGGCCAGTACACTATTCTCTACTCTTGTATATGTTGGAATGTTTTCATACTAAATAAAAATAAAGCTGCTACACAGATCTTATGTGTGCAGAGTTTGAAGTCCAAAATGACTTAAAACTGTTAGGAGAAATAGTTACTGACAAGATCAGTTAATTTGTGTGATTCTCAGAAAAATAAATCCTATCACCCTGGGGAATGCGTATTGAAATGAGTTCTAAAGCCTGTGGCCAAAACACTTCTTTATTACAATTTACCTCTTTAATGACCAGGATTCTCTCATGTCTGATGGAACATTTATACACAGAGAAAATGGTGGAAGACTGTGAACACCGTCTCTTAGAGCTACAGTATTTCATCTCTCGGGATTGGAAGTGAGTATTTTAAAACCAGTGGAAGGCACTGCCTCATTCTGTTCCCTTGTGTAGTCAATATCAGAAGAATGGGTGTGTGTATGGGCAAGAATTTAATAGTTTATCAGTGTGTACATATGTATTATATGTGTCTGTTTGCCACAGTGAGCAGTTGGGAGTCAGAGGACAACTTTGTGAAGTCTGTTCTCTTCCCTCCACTCTTAAATAGGTTCTGAGAATAAAACTAGTATCACCAGGCTTAAACCATAAAGTGCTTTATCCACCGAACCATCTCACCAGTCCACACAAGTTTTTAAACCCAGGGCTTCATACTTGTAGAGAATACACTCCTTTACTAAGCTTTGTCCCCATACCCCACTTCTATAGTTTATAATAATAAGTAACAAATTAACAAATTCTTTCCAAATTCATGAGTAGCTAACTATGTCCAACCTCCAGAAAACCTATTCTTACTGCTTCTAGAGCAGTATCTAAAAGCAGAGTCAACCCACTTCCAGCTTGTACCAAGCATCCCTGTTCATCACTACTTTGGAAGTTGAACTCAAAACAGTTTCTTATAACACAAATATCTGTTGACAGAGCCATGGTACTTCTATAGACAGCAAGAGAATCTTCAACTCTGACTCTAAAATGATGACATTACATATGACAATTTGTCTTACCCTGTTAGCAAAATAAAAAGAAAGGAACTAGGAGTGTGCTCTGACAGTCAGAATCACTGTTTTTATTGGAGTGATACCTCCTCTTCTGGACTCAGTTCTCTTTTCCATATCCAGTGCTGCCAACACTGGGCTCCACTGTTTTTCTACTTCCCATAAGCTGCTTCCTGTTAACTAGTTTAAGTCAATATACTATAGTCTTTACTCTTTTGTGATGATTAATTTCTATTTTATTGACGTGTCAGTGGAAAAAGGTTACTTGAGGTTTCATGTGTTTTTATAGATTAGTCTGGAAGGCATTATGGCATATGAGTGCATATCTGTATATTGAGGGCTGAAGTAAGAGTATTGCAAGTTCAAGACAGCCCATGACTACATAGCAAGACCCTGTTTCAAACAAATAAATGGGTATGGAAAGGAATCAAAGGAAACTGGATGATTGCTTTCCTGAGCTTCCTCAAGCTATCTGAACTGGAATAACTTGAGTTTACTACACTTCTTCCTAGTCAAGACTGATTTCTCCTCCTCCCTTACTCTTTCTCATGTGATCAAAAACGCACTTCATAATCTCATAAAAGCTTAATGTTAGCTTCTCTCCTTCCATTAAATAGTTCCCCCTGTGGAGCCCTAGGAAAATCTCACTTGTTGCAAACCAGCACTCCCAGCACTGTGACATAGTGCTTACTTAATAAAGATGTGCTGAAAAGTAAAAAAAAAAAATAGTTCCCCCTACAGTTTGTAATAAAATGTGAACAGAATCAGGTGTTCCTTAGTGTGATTTAGAGAAAACAAGCAGGTTCAATACATGATCATGTCCTCAGATGATTCAGAATTAAATGTTTTATAACTTCATAAGCAATTTTCAGGTTAATTGAAGAAACCACCACTTTATCTTCCTTAAGAAGATTGAAAGATTGGTTTTGTTGTTGAGAGTGTCGTGAGTAGGAGGCGTTCCTATCATTTCTGATCTTGTTGAAGCTGGTATATCAGATAGAGTTGCATTGCAGTGTGAATTTCCTGGGCTAGCAGCAAACCTAGTTTTACTGTCTGCTGTCTGGGCCTGCTAAGTCTTACAGTAACAGTGGGTACCTTAGGGTCTTTGAGGAAGAGTCCATTTTCTTTATGAAGATTTCTATACATTGACTATTGTGTCATGAGCAGCATTCAGAGTGAGGTGTGCCTGCTTATGCCTGTAATCTCAGTTTAGGAAGTGAAGACAGGAGGACCAAGAGCTCATCCTTAGCTACAGAGCAGCTTTAAAGCCAGCCTGAATCATATAGGACCTTGTCTGAAAGGAGGGTCGGGGAAGCCAGCAAAAACCCTTAGAATGTATGAGAAGGAAAACACGGAAAGTCGTGCTTCTCTTTTAACTCTTAACCTTCTAGGTTGGACCCTGTTTTATACCGAAAATGCCAGGGAGATGCTTCCCGCCTTTGCCATACCCATGGTTGGAATGAGACCAGTGAACTTATGCCTCCTGGAGCTGTATTTTCTTGCCTGTACAGACATGCCTACCGCACAGAAGAGCAAGGAAGGAGGGTATGCCATCACCCTTGGTTCTTCCCACTATCATTAGTTTCCTACCTGTTCTGGTTTCTGTCATCACAAGGAGGCCTTGCAGGTATATGTGGTAGGATGGGAGGATGCTCTCCTACTAGAAATGCAGTCCTTCGGTGAGATCCCTGCCAGTATAGCTGTGCCACCAGCTTCTCTCCTGTGTGTTGGTTTGGTTTTGCTCTAAACGAAGGATGTGGGGAAACAGTCCTGGGCTTTCTCTTTAAATTTTCAAAATCCAAATTACAAATGGACAATTAAATTCTGCTGTTCTAACTTTATTTAGCTTTAAAGATCCATTAGAAGCTTTTAGCTTGGATACAAATGGTTCTTTAGGCTTCTACACCTTTGGCAGCAAAACACAAATGCTTTATATTGATGAGACTTCTCTGGCAATGGACTAGTTGGAGTAGAAGCTTCTTGGCATCTCCTTGCCCCAGTTGCTACCCTTTAAGATATTTGTGTGAACATTTTGTCTTCTGGTGCCACCTAGACATGCTGCTATGTCTCATTTTGAAATCTTTGTGTGTGTGTGTGTGTGTGTGTTTGTTTTTTTGTTTTTCAAGACAGGGTTTCTCTGTATAGCCCGGGCTGTCTTGGAACTCACTCTGTAGACCAGGCTGGCCTCGAACTCAGAAATCCGCCTGCCTCTGCCTCCTAAGTGCTGGGATTAAAGGCATGCGCCGCCACTGCCTGACTCATTTCGAAATCTTACTGAATTTTATTTCTGCATATGTTACAGATGTAGCCATGTTCTATATACCTGAATACAGATATCTCTTCTGATCCTAGTCTAAGTGTCTAGGATTCAGATTCAGGAGGTACAATTAGAAAATATACTATAATAGATAGCTAAAAGCCTGACTACCAAATTCTTATATTTTTATTCTTTCTCTCTCTCTCTCTCTCTCTCTCTCTCTCTCTCTCTCTCTCTCTCTCTCTCTCTGTGTGTGTGTGTGTGTGTTTATGTGTGTGTGTGTGTGTGTGTTTATGTGTGTTTATGTGTGTTTCTTGAAACAGGATTTCTGTCTTTAGCCCTGGATGTCCAGGAACTAGCTTTGCAGACTAGGCTAGCCCTCAGCTCACAGAGATCCACATGCTTTTGCCTTCCAAGTGCTAGGAATAAAGGTGTGAGCTCGAACTGCCCAGCTCAGTTTTTATTCTGTCATACCAAATGCTCCTATATCCTAGTATCTCTTGTAGGAAGTTCTTTCCCTTGGAAAGAAAGAATCAAATCCCTTATGCTAACTTTTCAGAATTTTATTATTATTATTATCATTATTATTATTATTTGTTTTTTTGTTTTGTTTTTGTTTTTCGAGACAGGGTTTCTCTTTATAGCCCTGGCTGTCCTGGAACTCACTCTGTAGACCAGGCTGGCCTCAAACTCAGAAATCCGCCTGCCTCTGCCTCCCAAGTGCTGGGACTAAAGGCATGCCCCACAACTGCCCAGCCTTATTATTATTTTTGAGATTCATTTTATGTATGTTAGTACACAATAGCTGTCTTCAGACACACACCAGAAGAGGGCATCAGAACCCATTACAGATGGTTGTGAGCCACCATGTGGTTGCTGGGAATTGAGCTCAGGACCTCTGCAAGGGTAGTTAATACTCTTAACTACTAAATTTTTTTTATTGCATTATTATTTTGTGTATACACACACACACACACACACACACACACACACACACACACGTCATAGTATGCATTTAGAAGCCAGAAGAAACTTGGAGAAGTTTGTTTCTTCTTCCATCATGTAAGTTCCAGGGATCACTGAGCTCAGTAGAGGTCACCTTTACCCACTAAGCCATCTCTCCACACCCTTTTTGCTAGCTATATATAAAACAAATACGTTTTAAAGAATTGAACTAAAATTCACAGAGCATAAAATTAATCTTTTTAAGGAAAAAATTCAATGACATTTATACATTCACAGTGTTGTACAAATACTGTCAAAATATTCTGTGACTCTGAAAGGGAACTCGTTGGGCCGGATTCAGTGGGTAATGTGCTTGACATCTGAAAGTTGTCCTCTGTTGTCCACACACACTTGTACAGCTACTATACTCACAGTCACAGATAAGTAAGAAATAAATGGATATAGTTAAAAAAAGTAAAATGAAGCCCCATACTTATTAATGAATTATGTCTATGACTCTACCTCAGGTAGGTGTGTTTTAGAATGAGAAGCTGGCTGTACTGTAACACCTTTTCTATGAGCTTCCAAGAGATCAGTTTTCACCTGACTCACCCTCTGCTCATTCCATGTAATTCACCTGTATTATACACAGCCCCAACTGTATGTAATAACTCATCATCTGTTGTTTCCTGCACGCAGCATGGATGTGTAAATCTTGCCTGAGTCAGATCTAATGTTTTATCCATACTCATAGAGAACCTAGGTTGCTTAAACAAAACCCTACTTTGAACAGATCTAGTTCACTTGTTTTCAGGATATTTTCAAAAAAGGACACCTTTGTTTGAATGGTTAGTGAAAATGCTGACTTAGAACAAACTTCTTGTAGAGTAGAGTTTCTATTCTAGCAGCTTCCTAATGCATTTAGTTTCTGTCCTAGAAGATATCATTTGGTTTGGTCAAAGTTTAAGGGGTAAACTACAAGCCTGGTTATTTATTAGTTTTCTCTGCCTAGGAGCTTCATGTATTTATTTCTGTTACCTTTAAAGTCTCTTGCTCATTCTCTCTCTGTAGCTCTCACGAGAATGCCGAGCTGAAGTCCAGAGGATCCTGCACCAGCGTGCCATGGATGTTAAGCTGGACCCTTCCCTCCAGGACAAGTGCCTGATAGACCTCGGGAAGTGGTGCAGTGAGAAGACAGAGACTGGCCAGGTCGGTAATGGCTTCCACCTGCTTTTCCTAAAGTCCCCATGACGGCCAGCACAGTGCTTGCTGGTGGGATTTGTTATATCTTTAGTGTTCTTTCCAGAAGAAACCCACCAGAGTTTTTTGTTTTTATATCTAAGAATAACTACATTTTTTCATATGTTTTTTTAATTCAATATTTTATTTATTTACATTTCAGATGCCATCCCCCTTCCCCATTCCCCCCACCCATTAATCCCTGATCCCATCCCTCCTTCTCCTTTTTTGCCTTTATACTGTTTAAATTACATGCAAGTATTAAGGTCAGTCCTAGGTTGAGGAACTAGCAATACAATAGATGCAGATAGTCCAGGAACAAGGAAGACAAGAAACCCAGATAATCAAAGAACATGCCAGACAATAAACAATTTTCATATGTTTTAATGTTATGGTTTCTGGATATTTACAGTTGATTATTTTACCTCTTTATTTAAAGCTTAGAGCGAAAGAGTCTAAGACGATGACTCAGAGGTTAAGAGCACTTTTTGCTCTTGAAAAGGACCCAGTTCAGTTCCCAGCACCTACATGCTGGCTCACAACTATCTGTAACTCCAGTTCCAGGGGTCCTGATTCCTTTCTTCTGACTTTTGCAGGCCTAGAAATGCACATGTTGCAAATACATGACATTCAGAAAAAACACTTACATATTTAAACTAAAATCTAAAAATTTTTAAAATGGAAGAAATCTTAGAACCAAAACATGTCCTGCTCTGGCGGAAATGTCAGATGTTGTGGTAGGCAGTGTTGGTGCTGGACATCCCATCTTCCTTAGCATATCTCCCTTTCCTCATTGTGACTCAGTTTTAATTCATTATTTTTTATTTTTTTAATTCATTTTCTAACAGGTATAGGTTACATTAAATCCTTTTGTAATAGCAGGTATAAGTATTCGTATGTGTCTGATATATACCAGTAGATAATGTGCTTGCCCTAAAACAGCCTACAAGATACATGGAAATGGAGGTATTTTTCTACTTAGTTGATCAAATTGAGACTCAGAGAAGAAAACTTCCTTATTAAAAACTCAAAACTAATTCTAAGTAAGAATTTATTTCATTATAACCTTTCCACAAAGAATAAACCAGAAAAGAGTAGCCTCAATACTTATGTGCCTTCTGTGATTGGTCTCTAAGGCTGTGTGTTTGGTTTGGGGTTAAGTGTTACTGGAAGTTATGAACAAGGCAGTAGTCTTCCTCATGAAGCAAGGTAATCAGTGAAGAGCAGGTACTTGCTAGAAAGACCCTAACATTAGAATCGGGACTGAACTTAGGCCTCTGGGCTTCCATTTATACCGTGACAGACCCCTTCTGGAATTTTCAAAGTCACATATAGCTAGACATGGTAGCACATGAGATTATTAAGTCTCAGAGCGCTGGGGAATTGGATGCAGGAGGATCAGTTCAAAGATAGCTTTGACAGCCAGGCATGGTTCACACCTTTAATCTCAGCACTCAGGAAGAGAGGCAGGCAGATCTTTGAGTTTGAGGACAGCCTGCTCTACATTAGGCAGTTAGATCCTGTCTCAAAAAACAAAAACAGGAAGAGATAGTCCTCGGCTACATAGAGAATTTGGAGCCAGCTGGGCTTCATGAAATGTTGTTTCACACAACAGGGACTAGACAGACAGCCAGATTGGTAAAGTGCTTATTGTACAAACATAGGTTTGATACTCAGCGCTCAAGAGAAAGCAGGGTGAGGGGGCTCTTTCTTATAACAGCAGCACCTGGGAAAGAGAAACAGGCAGGTCCCTGGAGCTCACTGTGAAACCAACCTAACCAAATTGGCAATCCCCCACATCCCAGTGAGAAACCTGCTCTCACAAACAGGTTGGACAGTTACTAAGGAACAACACCCAAAGTTGACATCTGGTCTCCGTGTGCATGTTGTGCACACACACCTCTACATGTATGTTATACCTACACATGCATGTAGTGGGGAAAGGACACAAGACCCTACCCTTCCCTGAAGATTATAGTCAGTAGATGACCATGAAGAAAATTTTTCTGCCTCTGCTTATCTGAGTGCTGAGATTAAAAGTGTGTGCCACTGCATCCAGCTGTGAAATTTTATTCACTAGTGTTAAGGTATCCTAGCAGTCAAGCTCCAGGGAATACCACAAAATTACACCACACAACAAATCTCACACAGGTTATATAGGGAAAAATATAGGACGGTGGCTGCCTGTACTAGGGAGAGAAGCAACAAAGACCTGAGCTGGAGACGGGCTTTCTATAAGGATTCTTGAGGGTAGAGCTTTCTAGGGTGGCCTGGGATTGGTACCATTTTGTTTCCTGATTTTGGGCTTGGCTGTATTCTGAGAGGATGAGGCCTGGCAATTGGCTGTCCTCAGGAGCTGGGCCTGGCCACTCCAGGACCTTGCAAGTAGTATAGACCATGCTTCTATAAATAAGCCTGTACCTAAGCCTCTATAAACAACACTAATTACTGAGTCACACACAGAGATACCAAGAAATTGTTGCGTTGGAGTTGGACATTTTAAAGAAGCACCATAATTACTTACCAAGGGTATTGGCTGTTGAGTATCATTTTTATCACTTGTGTACACGTGGCACATAGACATATGTGCAGGCAAAACATTCTTACACGTAATTTTTTAAAAAATAGCCTGCTAAAGTTTATAGGCTGGGATTTATAGTTTGAAGATAGCTGAATAATTCCCATTGGGCTTTCTGAATTTGCATGACTTATTGTACCACTTGGCCCTCAACCCCTAGGTTACATCAAGGAACATGTTACACCTTAATTTTACAGTCATATGAAGCCTTTGTGTTCAGTTTACTGAGGGAGTTTTAAAGGGAAGATGAGTACAAAGGAAGCAGAGAGTCCCACTTCCCCTGTTGACTTTCGTGACTGAAGGGCTTGCCTTTTATGTTCAGGAGCTTGAGTGCCTTCAGGACCATCTGGATGACTTAGCTGTGGAATGCAGAGACATCGTGGGCAACCTCACCGAGTTAGAGTCTGAGGTAAGTAGTGAGCAGCTCCCTAGAGAAGAGGGGCTGCCTGCATTACTTAGCACTTTTGTTCCCATGAGAACAAAATGAGAGAACATTTTCTTGTCAGTTTAATCCCAGCCCTTGGGAAGCAGATGCAGGTGGATTTCTGAGTTTGAGGGCAGCCTTGTCTACAGAGCAAGTTCTAGGACAGCCAGGATTGTTACAGAGAAATTTTGTCAAAACAAAACAAACAAACAAAAACGACAAAAGAAACAAAAGGGATGTGAAGGAGAAGAAGAAAGTAGTCATCCGTTGTGCTGAGGCCTGACCCCTCTATCACAGCCATACAGAAGTTAGCTCTTTGGTCTTTTTCTTCAAAGTTATCATGTATTAGAGCTTTCTCACTTGAGAAAAGATAGCTCCTGCACTTCAGGTCTGAATCACATTTAAAAGCAATCTAAGCAGCCATAGTCTCTTTAATCTGAGGCTATTTTAGTGGGGTCATTTGGTACTATTTCTATGCTTAATAAAGTCTTGGGACTTCCAGTTATACATGAAAGATTAAACACATGTTTATCCCTCTTATACCCTGAAACCTACTAAAATATAAAACATGAGATTAAAAGGCCTAATAAGTATAGACAGTACTGTTCAGAAATAGAGAGATCATAAAAACTCTAGAGAACTTGCATGCTCTAATATTATTGCCAAGTATTTCATCTCCCCGTTCTTAATTCTGCCTCTTCAGTTGTTCAAGGTGATGAAGAATCTGCCTGCCAGGCACTTTCATGCCAGCACTCAGGCAGAGGCGAGTGGATCTCTGAGTTCTAACTGCAGCTACATAGTTAAGACAGGGATACACACAGAGACACCTATAGCCTCCTCATCCCTGGCCTTTGTATAGCAGAATAATTGATCTATTTTATCTTCTACAGGATATACAAATAGAAGCTTTGCTGATGAGAGCCTGTGAGCCTATAATTCAGAACTTTTGCCATGTAAGTGATGTCTGTAGCAACAAGGGTTGCTAACAGAATCTAATTTAATGGGACTTTGGGCCCCAAGGGTGTGGGTTCATCTCTGTCTTCAGCATACTTTGCTGTTGAATGTATAACCAGCTTTAGCAAGTAAAATTCGGAACTGTAAACAAAATCAAGGGAGAGGCCAACATCCAGGAACCCTGTTTGATTTTAGAACTTAATTCCAGCAGTTGGTAGCACTCTGTACTGGAGCAATGTGTGGCTAGCAGCAGTGGATGAGGTGACTTTATGAGAAAAGATACAAGAGGGAAACTCCAGGGTGTGGCTGAGTTGCTTCTCAGGAACTATTAGCACTGGGAGTAACTACTAACTGTGTCCATTATACCTTGGAGCTGAGGGACTCCCTCACTTGTTTCTTACTCACCCTTTCCTAGATTGTAGGAGGGAAGTACATTTAGTAACCTTTAAGATCTGACAGATAGGGATCATCCCTGAAACCGCTGCTGGCATTATACAAGGAAATAGCGAGATAGCTCTCACCGAGGGTATTCTTGCTTCATGAATTTTATTCTGCTGAATTGCACTCTTTCCTGATTTCACAGGTTTGGTTTTAAAAAAATTATGACGTATCTTGATTTTGAAGACTTTGAGGGTCACTCCTATTCACATTTTCATGGATGGCACTATAGATTGTATTGTTAATTGCGACATGTAAAGTGTACATGTGTGCTCTCTTCCCCAGGATGTGGCAGACAACCAGATCGACTCTGGGGACCTGATGGAGTGTCTGATCCAGAACAAGCACCAGAAGGACATGAATGAGAAGTGTGCTATTGGCGTCACTCACTTCCAGCTGGTCAGTGCCCTTCCTGTCTCGGCTGCTGTGGCAACCGCGGGATACCCGTCTCCTGCCTTACAGCAGCCACGCAGCTCTCCTCTTCCCGAACTTCTCAGTAAATGGGACTTTTCTCAACAGATTAGCATATAGTGAAATGTAGTGAAATGAGGCCTGACCCTAGGAAACATTCATTACAGGAGGGATAGAGACAGAGGGACAGAGGGACAGAGGGACAGCAGCTCCTGCTCTGCCTGTAATGCTCACGTTAAGTGGTACTATATCGCGGGCATCTGTAGTGCTGTGTGGGGGGTGTGCGTCAGTGCCTGGACCCTGGTGCCTCTCTTCTGCTCCTACTCTGTTCTCTCTCTCTCCTCTCTCTCTCTCTCTCTCTCTCTCTCTCTCTCTCTCTCCCTCTCTCTCCCTCCCTCCCTCCCTCCCTCCCTCCCTCCCTCCCACTGTGTACTGAGGATTAAACCCAGGGCCTCACCTTACAAAGCAGTTTTCCACTACACTAAATCCCGACACAGCACATCTGCTTTTTTTTTCTTCTTTTTAAATCATTCAACTTGACTTACCATTTGAACAATATGGTTGGGCTACACTCTCGGTAATAAGAAGAAGCTAAGGAAGTTGGGTATAGCAAGCACTTTGTTCAGAGAGGATGACTTGTCAGTCAGCTGAGGTTATTAACTGTTTTTCAGAGCCAGTAGGCCCTATGCTTGCATTCCATTATGTTAATGGACTCTTGCCCTGCTGGCATGTAGACTCTAGTAAAAGATGCCAGAGCAGGTATAGTATATGTCACAGCTGCATGATCAGCTCTGGTTTAAGGAAGAAAATCAAAGCCAGAACAGAGGTTGTGGAATGAAGGGACTGCAAGAGAACACACTAAGACAGAACCCTCAGGGGATAGCAGCATAAATTATGTTTGTGCCAGAGGAACACTGTCGACATGGTGAGCTCAGATGTGGAAGGAGGACCAGTGTGCTGTCACAGGGGAGACATGAGATCTCAGCAGACTATGAAAGATCTATGACCAGGCTGGCCTCAAACTTGCTATATAACCAAGGATGACATTGAACCTCTAATTTTCCTGTGCTGTGTCTGTCTCCCAGGTGCTGGTGTCCAGGGCATGTATTTTTTGTAGTGCCAGTTTCATGTATGCTAGCCAGTTGCATCCTCAGTGATTGTTGTTTGGCTGAAATGTCACTCATTGTTCTTAATTGTAACTTGCAACAGAGCTGGTTTTCTTTCTCATCTTTCAGGTACAGATGAAGGATTTTCGATTCTCTTACAAGTTCAAAATGGCCTGCAAGGAGGATGTGTTAAAACTTTGCCCCAACATAAAAAAGAAGTATGTATCTCTGATTTGATTTGTTCTGCTTCCCAAGCCTCCCTGAGCTACTGAGTGAGTGTGTAGGGTATGAGGCCCAGAGGCCTCCTGTGTCTCTATTTGGTGGTCTAATAAAACTGGCATTGTCTGCAAGACCATGGCCACAGCTGCTGACAGCCACACTTGTCCATGGCCATAGGTATTCTCAAAAGAAAAGCTCCTGGAGTATGGGAATACTCTTGATTTTTTTTTTCTCTAGGCTCAGACCATCTGTCTGAGTCAGGTGTAGGGAGCACTCAGAAAAGGAGATAACTGGAACAGCCTTTTCCCAGCATCACCACAGTGTGTCATTTCTGCAGAGAAGCAGCACAGGCCTCAATGATGTAGAGCTCTGGGGGGGAGGTGGAGCTTGACTCGCTTGGGCACTAGGTCTTCATGAGGAAACTGATAAGCTTTGACAGTACGGCTGCCCCAATCTTACAAGTTCTGAGGGGAGGAAAACCATGTTACTAGGACATATTTTCCCTTTTGTGACCAGGTTCCCATTTTGGACAGGTTTTTTTTCTCCTGTAACTTTAATGAACCTTTCACAGGGTGTGAATGTTAAGAGCACCATTCTTGCTATGGTCACATTGCCCTTAATAAACAAGTATTGAATTGTCCTATCACATATGCTCTGTGCGGCCTCTGTTCCAGTCAGAGAACTATAATCATCATTCAGGCTACTGACTTCTGAAGATGCAGTGGGGCCATGTTCTAAAGCCACAGTGAGGCTTAGACTACGGATAGTACCAACCACTGTACAAACCTTCCCTATACTCACATACCTATGGCAAAGTTAACTTAGATAAATTAGCTACAGTAGGAAAATAGGTACTAATTATATGGGCAGTTGGGGTGGCACACGTCTCTAATATCAACTCAGGAGACGAAATAAGAAGACAATGAGGTCCAGGCCATTCTGGCATATATTGTGAGACCCTGATTGTTATTATTGTTGTTTTTATTTTAAGAACAAATTAAAACAATATACTCTATGAATATAGAGCTGGGAGGTAATGGCATATGCCTTTAATCCCAGCACTCAGACAGAAGTGGCAGTTGGCTCAAGGCCAACCTGGTCTACATAGTGTATTCCAGGACAGCTAAGGCTATACAAAGTAACCCTGTCTCAAAAAAAAAAGTTATATGACTGTAGATATAATATCTATAGCTATATCCATAAGAATCTTGGCATACTTTTTTCTCTTACAAATTTGAAACTTCACCTTTTCAATTAAAGGACATGAGTGTTTATTTGCCATATCCAGGGTCTGGTCTTTTTGAGCCATTGTTAATAAGGGGAACAGATGAATTATTTAAAACAACAACAGCAAAACTTACCAAAAAAAGACATTTAAAATCACAGCTATCTGTTTATGAATGAACTCTGAGCAAATAGTGTGGCCCCTGCCCCTGTTTCAGCCTAGTACTTGGGCGTTCACCCCACTGCAGGTGGTTTAACACTTCTCCTTCCATGGCAGGGTGGATGTAGTGATCTGTCTGAGCACCACTGTGCGCAACGACACTCTGCAGGAAGCCAAGGAGCACCGGGTGTCGCTCAAATGCCGCAAGCAGCTTCGTGTGGAGGAGCTGGAGATGGTAATGCCTCCAGGAGCCACAGTTGTAGTGCTTAGTCAGCTGCGGGGAAGCATTGTGTAGGGACAGTTGGAAATCTTCCCATGTGTTAGCTTCTTTACTGTTTTGAGTGTGGTTTTAAGTGATTGAACATTTCTTACCACACAACACTGGAAGCCAAACTAGGACAGACTCAGAGTTTAGTCCCTGCAGTCACTGAGTCAGTACTATCGTCAAGGACAGAGGTCTTTCCTGTACACTCAGTTGCCTTTGGCTTCATCCTAAGGCTGGTCCTCTGGCCGCAGGGTGGCTGCATCGCAACCACAACTTCACTTTTCATCTCCAGCAAGAAAGGAAGAAAAGGGAACTCCACCTCCTCTCCCTTAAATCTCAGTGTGTCAGCTTGGGGGCTGTGGCTGCTGTACAAGTGGCCCATCTGAAACAACTGAGGATGGGGTGGGGGGGAAGGGAACAACTTCAGCCACCGTTGTAAAGCATGAGACAGAGTCACAAGTGAAGTTTTACCATGTGACACTTAGTGCGCAGTCACCTAAAAAAGCCATTCGTCAACAAACAAGTCTCTAAAAATTTGACATCTCCATGGGGCTAGAGAGATGGCTTAATGGTTAAGAGCACTTGCTACTCTTACAAACTGACCTGAGGTCAGTTCTTGGCACCTAAAATAATAAAAGTAAACCTTAAAAAAAAACTGACATCTCCAGCTTAAAATCCTCTCATTTCTCTCCCACACGGACTCTTTCTCATGCAGACAGAGGACATCCGTTTGGAACCGGATCTGTACGAAGCCTGCAAGAGTGACATCAAGAACTACTGTTCTACAGTGCAGTATGGAAATGCTCAGGTACCGTCTTTAGTTACAGAGCTCAAGTCAGGCGCTCTACTTCTTTCTTCCCTTTTGTAATTGCTACATATTAGTTGTTCAAAATAAAGTGTTTTCTGACGACATTTTTATATGTGCATGTGATATACCTTGATCATATTGACTTCTTTATTCAGCTCTCTCACTGCCTACCCGTGATCTGCGTGTTCTTTCCTGATAGCACCTCACACAGAAATTTTTGTGTGTTTGATTTTTAGGACAAGATATCATGTTACCCAGCTAGCCTCAGACTCCCTAGGTAGCTTACAGTGGGTGTCTTCAACTACCAGTCCACCTGGCTTAAACTACCTTGTCCAGCACTGCAGGGGAATCCCTATTAGACATCAAGTTAAAATAACCTGTGAGGTTTTTCAAATAATATAGAAGCAAATCCTGGAATCACCCGGGTTGAAATTCAGGTTTTTATGATTTTTTAAAAATGTCTGCTTATTCAGCTATCAAGTCCCAAGCTAGGTTCTTTAACCTCTGAGATGCTTTCTTCCCTGTCTTTTGTCTATGTTTGCCAGTACAAAGTCTGAGTTCTGTTTCTCTTTTTTTGTAGTTAGTCTTTCTATTAGGTTTGAGTTTCTGTTTGATGACGTATAATTTTGGTGGAAATGAGTCCAGGCAGGATCTTGTTCTCTAACATGCTGGGCACTTGTCAGAACAGATTCTTCGTCTGGGTGCCGTTCTTTCAGATAGAGCTCTGTTTTCCCTTATGCCAGAATTCCTGTGGACAGGTGGTGCACCAGGTCTGTCCCTAGTGATTTTTTTCATTTGTCATTGGTTTCCAGTCTTGGTTACTTTGTGTTGTATTTGAGGTGATAACTCAGTTTACCCAGACTAATAATTATTCTTCAATTCTCTCTTCCATTCTCTTCCCTTCCTCTTCCTTCCCCTCCCCTCCCTACCTCTCTCTGGCTTTTATTTTTTGAAACAGAGTTTCTCTGTGTAACCCAGGCTGTCATGGTACTCAATGTTTAGATCAGGTTGGCCTTGGACTTAGAGAGATCCACCCCTTTGTCTCTGCCTCCCAGGTGCTGGGATTAAAGGCCTTTGCCACTGCTGCCAGACTTATCTCTCAGTCTTTAAACAGCACTATTGGGCATTTTCAGTTCTTAAATCTCTGCTTGCTTCTTTTTATAACTATGTATTCTAGATTCTTACTTATCATTTTCTTCTGTATTGCTTCTAGGACATTACCTGTGTTTTTGCATTTTCTTTGACTGGTCTATTTCCTTTTCCTCTCAGGCGTGAGTTCTTGGCTTCTGTATTCTTTCTTTCTTTTTTTCTTTTTTTTTTTTTTTTTTTTTGGTCTTTTTTTTTTTTCGAGACAGGGTTTCTCTGTGTAGCCCTGGCTGTCCTGGAACTCACTCTGTAGACCAGGCTAGCCTCAAACTCTCGAACTCAGAAATCCGCCTGCCTCTGCCTCCCAAGTGCTGGGATTAAAGGCGTGCTCCACCACCGCCCGGCTTCTGTATCATTTCTTAAGGTATCAGTGTGCTTGAACTAGTTGATGGCTTCTGGTTGTGCCTAAAGTCCTTCAGAGAAGTGTTGTGACTTCATGCTGCAGCCCTAGCATCGGACTGCTTCCCGTCTGCTTTTCCTAGTTACATATCTTTATATCTAAGCTTTGGTAAAGCTTAGATCCCCGTCCCGGGGATGCTCTTTACAGTGCCACCTCACCTGCTGTCACAGCTCTTCATAGTTTGCCCTCAAGATGGTATTTGCCATGGAGGATTGGGTACAGTTCACACTTAGCATCTAACACTGTTCTTACAAATATATGTTGAGTTTGATCAAATTTCTAGACTTGCTCTCTAGTGAGAGTAGTCAAATGTGTGCTCCACAAGGAATCCTTACAAGGAATGGCTCGGGAAGGCAGAAGAACTCAGAAAGCCTAAATGGGTTCCCTTTTAGATTCCAGTACCACCTGCCAATCACTCTGAATGTTTGTCTTTTGGTTCACTATCGGCCCTGAGGTCATATAAGTCAATGAGTATAATTTTCCTTAATGAGAAAATTCTCATTCCTATTGCCTAGAATTAGAAACAAAAGGTCCTGGGTTGGAAAAACAGTGGAGTGTCGTGTGCTGAAGTGAGTGTGTCCGTCAGAATAGATGACTTCCACCTGATACACTTCCTAACTCTTACATTACACGTAACTGTTAGTTAATAGATGAACTGTGAATTTCTAGTATATTTCCTAACTCAGCCGTAACTCTTCTATTGTAGATTATTGAATGTCTAAAAGAAAACAAGAAGCAGCTGAGTACCCGTTGCCACCAGAAAGTATTTAAGCTGCAGGAGACAGAGATGATGGATCCAGAACTAGACTATACACTCATGCGAGTCTGCAAGCAGATGATTAAGGTAAAGGACCAAAGACGACCTAAGTGACAGTAACAGTGGGACCCCGTTCCTTTGTGTCCTGTTAAACACTGCCAATGTGGTGATGCCCTCAGCTGTGGTTTGGATGCTGCTCATGTTGGAAAAATCACAGAGCTGAGCTAACTAGCTTTGCATTGAACAATGCACAGTTGAATAGGTTGCCAGGATAGGTGGGCTGAGAAAGCCACAATCCAGTGTTTTCTTCAGAGCATTTTTCACACTCTCAAGATGTTGTTTTCTGTTCAAAATTTTTACACTTTATTTTATGTATATGAGTCTTTTGCCTGCATGTATGAATGGATACTGTATATGTGCCTGGGGCCCACTGAGACCAGAGGAGCATTGCAGTTCCTAGAATTAAAGTTACAGGTTGTTGTAAGCTGCCACGTGAGGACTGTGAACTGAACCCAGATCCTCTGTAAGAAGAGCAAATGCCCTTATCCACTAGCCATCTCTAACCTGTAAAATGTGTAGGTATTCTATATTATTCGTTTGCTTCAAATAATCCTCCAGTGACTGTTTGTTGGTTTGAGTTTTTTAAGACAGGGTTTCTCTGTATGGCCTTGGCTGTTCTGGAATTTTTTCTGTAAACCTAATGGCTTCAAATTCACAGAGATCTGCCAGCCTCTGCCTCTGGAATTAAAGGTGTGTGCCACCACCACATGGCTTAAGGTGAATTTTCTTGGGTTTTGTTGTTGTTGTTGTTGTTGTTTGCTTTTTTTTGTTTTTTGTTTTTGTTTTTTCGAGACGGGGTTCTCTGTGTAGTCCTGGCTGTCCTGGAACTCACCCTGTAGACCAGGCTGGCCTCGAACTCAGAAATCCGCCTGCCTCTGCCTCCCAAGTGCTGGGATTAAAGGCGTGTGCCACCACCACCCGGTCACAGTGAATTTTCTTAACGTGCCTATGTATGCAAAGAAATTAAAGAAGTGCAAAGAAACTTTAATAAAATTCCTCGTTTCCTTTAAAATACCTGATTCTATCAATAACTGTCAGTGGGAATTTAATGTTTATTTATTTGTGTGTGTTTGCACTCACATGCCAAAGAAAGAAGAAGGGAGGGAGGAAAAACACAAATGTTAAATAAGCAAGGGAGACCTCGTGGTGAACGAGGGGTCCTAAGCAGAGTTTGAGTTGCCGTGACCAGACATGTAGATTGACAAGTAAAGGTGGAGCTCATACCAGCCGCACGCTGAGCTCTGACTGAAGGAGCAGAGAGTGTACAGGGGCTGACCTCACACTGGTGGATTACAGTCCCAACACTTGAGGTTAGGGTTAGTCCTAACCCTAACCCTAACCATGAGTCCCAACATGGATCCTTACCTCAAATCTCTGTTCACTGTGGTTAGCAGTTATTCCTAAGTATTACCGCTGTGGTTGGGTAGGTGCAGCCTGAGGGCGGGATGACTATTATATTCATATTCACCAAGCAGTTGCACTTGTGAAACGGCCTGCACTGTGACACAGCCGTAGCAATAGGAACTAAAGCCATGCAGAATGTACATCCTGTATGGTTGATGTCCAGTGTTGGCAGAGAGAAGTGTGAGAAATGCAGGAGGGGCCCTGGGGCTATTCTTTGCTTAGGTCAAGTGATGCCTTGGACTTGTGCTTCTGTGAGCTCCCTGGTAACTGGAAAAAGCACTAGGTAAACCAAAGATCACAGGTAGATTATTTGCCAGTATGAGAGCCATTTTCATATAATTTTGTTTTCTTTGCAGCGGTTCTGTCCAGAAGCAGATTCTAAAACTATGTTGCAGTGTTTAAAACAAAACAAGAACAGTGAATTGATGGATCCCAAATGCAAACAGATGATAACCAAGCGTCAGATCACCCAGAACACAGGTACGTCTTGGCTCAGCTTTCCTGCTTCTGTTGAGCATATCCCAAGTAGAACTGGCAGGACATGTTGTTACATGTTGTTATCTGACTTGTGTACTCTCCTCCTCTGCAGGCCTTCCAGAAAGATAGAATGAAGGTCAAGGGAAGGAGGCTGAAAACCTGAACAGCTGACTTAAAAAGCATAGAAAATAAATAACCATTAGATTTACTCTAGAATTTCAGACTTCATGAGCACGGTCAATCATTTTCAGAGGGAAAATTTCAGCTCTTGCCTGGGAAACTTTGTACCTTAGTGGACAAAAATTGTTAGATATTTCTTTCAAAATGATCTGTTATGGACAAGGTTTCTGCTGTCCAAATGATTGTTTGTTTTAAATATTGGACCACAGATCCTTGCAGAGCTGCTGCAGAGGTGCAGGTTCCTGAGAGCCAGCCAAGTGTCCTTGAGCTGAGTCTCATTGCTGATTAGCAGTGTTGGGGAAAATAGGTGTGGTAGACACACATTTAATCCCAGCACATGAAAGGCTGAGGCAGGAGGATTGTTAAGTTCATGTCTCAAAACAGTGTGACTAGCAGGCCTGCCGCCATGCCTTTTCTCCTCTGAAGAGATACATTCCTTGAATTATAGGAAGTCCTTCCTTTAAAAACAACAGCAATCGTGGCATGACAACTCATCTGCCATTAACTAACATAACAAATTGGTGTTTATATTTGTGACCGTTGGTATAATATGTGCCCATGACTCCCATCCCCACCCCTCTTTTGTTTTTTTGAGACAAGGTTTTTCTGTAACTCTGGGTGTCTTGGAACTTTAGACCAGAAATAGCTCAGACTCACAGAGATCCAATTGCCTCTCTCCAGAGTGCTTGCACCACCACCGCCCTCTTTGCTAATATGCACCCCAGCTAATTGCAGCCCAACTAATATGTCCCCTTTGAAAGATGGATTTTCAAAAATTTATGAAAGTTTACAGGTGAACCATTTCATCACACACTGACATGTTTTTACTCTAGATTACCGCTTAAATCCCGTGCTAAGGAAGGCCTGTAAAGCTGACATCCCTAAATTCTGTCATGGCATCCTGACCAAGGCCAAGGATGACTCGGAACTAGAAGGCCAAGTCATCTCATGCCTCAAGCTGAGATACGCTGACCAGGTACGCTGGCCTGGCTCTGTAGAGCTGCACTGACGAGCATTTTCTCCATGGACATCACTAGAGCACCCTCCTGTTGGCATGTTTATGCCTTCCCAAGCTGGGATCTGAGGGCTCAGATAAATCTGATGCTCTCGGGTGCGCTGATTTAGTCTCCTTTGTCTCTCTAGCGCCTCTCTTCAGACTGTGAGGACCAGATCCGCATCATCATCCAGGAGTCTGCTCTAGACTACCGCCTGGACCCTCAGCTCCAGCTGCACTGCTCAGATGAGGTAGGATGTGGGTGCTAAGGAGGGCTTCCCCAAAGAGGTGACAGGAGAAAGCTCTATACCGTACTTTCTTCCTAACAGGGCTACTTACAGGCCTGTCTTGTAGGGAAGACTTCCAGGTTCTACATGACACTGAACCAATCTTAGCATCAGTTTGTTACACTACACTACTGCTTCCATGATCTACTATTGAATAAGAATATTCTTTTATAATTACTTTTCTATGTACTGTTATCCTCCCTGATGATTCTGGATAGCCATTCAGAACCCCTCAAGACTTGCCAGAAAAATGAGAGTGCTCTCCTAGTGCCTCTAAGTGCCTGTCCTTGGAAATAATTGATCTGCTCAGCTAGAAAAAGCCACCTGACAAGCCCTGCTTAGATTGCTCTTAAAGCTATCTAAAGAAGGTGGTTTACTCGCTTTTCTGAAGATCATGTTTGGGAAGTCTGTGAGTTCATGTCACATGCAACACATGTCAAGTTGACCTTCCTCCTGTGGAATCCCAGAGGAACAGTGCAACTCATTTCAGAACTGACAGTGAACTTTGAATGGAGAACAGAACTTGGGCATCTGGAATCAAGTGCGGGTGTGGGGAGGGCACAGTCCACTAGGAAGCTGCTAAGCTGAACCTTGGGTTCATGTCTGGGAGAATCATCATTATGTTAGAGGCCCAGGATTCTAAAGGTGTTGGCATTGCTGTCCCTGAGAAGCAGGCCCATTCAGAGTCAGCAACAGGCACTGTGTTTTCAGGGCTAGTTGGACAGAGTTGGTCTTCTCTGGAAGCCAGTTGTTTCTCAGCAGGACAGCCATGTTTTCTTGTTTCCTGAGTAGATTGCCAATCTATGTGCTGAAGAAGCAGCAGCCCAGGAGCAAACAGGCCAAGTGGAGGAGTGTCTGAAGGTCAACCTGCTCAAGATCAAGACAGAGCTGTGTAAGAAGGTAGCCACATCCCCAGCACGCCTCACCGCTCGCCGCCTCCACTCTTCTTTTGATTCTATTACATTAGTTATTGGGAGAGACATAGAATAATGGTCAAGGACCATATTACTGTTTGAAAAGAGGTAACAGCATAGAATGCCGGTAGAAAGGCTTATATTTTATATTTCAATACTTTTTTTGTTTTTTTATGAGACAAGGGTTTCTCTGTGTAACCCTGGCTGACTTGGAATCCACTCTGTAGTGCAGGCTGGCCTCAAACTCAGAAATTGACCTGCCTCAGCCTCCCAAGAGTTGAGACTAAAGGCTTATGCTACCACAGCCAGCTTGAATTTGGTTTTCAACCATCTCCTACCTTTCTTCAAAATGTGGACTCAAATACATTCAGCACAGCCTTTATAAAATATACCCTTACTTGATTGAGTAATTAGGTCTTTTTTAAAGTTATGTGTATATGTTATCTGCATGTGCATATGTGAACATAAGTCCCTGGTGCCCAAGGAAGCCAGAGGTATTGGATATTGTAGGTGTTAGGAACCAAACTTAGGTCCTCTGGAAGAGCAGCAAGTACTCTTAGCCACTAAGCCATGTCTCCAGCCTCTTGATTGAAAAGTAGAACTCAGAAGTTAAACTTATAGGCTGTATGTTAAAATTCTCAATCTAATTTTTGAGTTTCACATTGTTCAGGTTTTCAAAAGAAACAATAACTATTATATAAATAAAATACTAACATATACATACTTTAAAATAATGTGGCATGCCAGAGTGTCAAGAACCCTGCCCGATCATCCAGTCTGTGTATACTATCCTGGACTCCTCAGAAGTAGTTAGCAAATTAAATTAGGTGCCAAAAATCTACATTCTGTGCATATTTAGTCATTACCACCCTCCTATCCCAGAATAGTTTCTCCTTCACCTTCACTCTTTGGCTTGTTTGTTTGCATGTTCTATAGAGTATTACAGACAGTAGGTTGGGTGCATTCTTCTACAAAGCTCTCTCCACAATGAACTTCCCTTTTCAGGAAGTGTTAAACATGTTGAAGGAAAGCAAAGCAGACATCTTTGTGGACCCAGTTCTTCACACAGCATGTGCCTTGGACATTAAACACCACTGTGCAGCCATCACCCCTGGCCGTGGGCGTCGTGAGTAATGTTTGTTCAGTCTTTTCCTTTCTGAACTTTTTTGGGCAGAACAAAAGCTACCTTTGAGTTACTAGTTGCTGCTACTCTGTTCTGTGGCTATTATCCAGTCATATACAGCATCTCTGTATGTCTGCTTGATGGTAAAGCTAGGCTTTGGTGGCCATGAGTTTGGGAACAGTTGTGCAGGTTTGAATTGATCAGAGCCAGAGATTTCATGAAAAAAATTAATTTGAGGTATTTATTATATAATTCAGGTACAGCTAGGCATAGTGGTGCACACCTTTAGTCCCAGCACTTAGAAGCAGAGAGAGGCAGATCTCTTTTGAGTTCAAGGCCAGCCTGGTCTATATAGAGAGTTCCTGGAAAGCCAGAGCTACATGGAGAGTCTCTGTCTTCAAAAAAAGTTCAATCACCATCATACCCCCTTCCCCCCTTTCCCACACTGAGCATCTCAGGGGCCATGATAGGCACTATGGCAGCTTCTCGGCATCTGGAGCCCAGGTGACACATAGCTTGTTGACCAGGAACACTCAACGAAAATAGGAGGTATTAACAGTTCTTGAGCAGCTGACACTGCTCACCAGTGGGATCTTGATAAAGGTTTTTAGAAAGAATTTGACTCTGTTAGTCCTGAAGAGCTGAGTTCTCAGATGCATGGGAATCTTCTTCCAGATTTTACAAAATTATTTCTGTGCAGTTGCAAACTTCTTATTCATTTGCTTCCACAGAGATGTCCTGCCTGATGGAGGCCTTGGAAGATAAGCGAGTGAGGTTGCAGCCAGAGTGCAAAAAGCGCCTGAATGACCGAATTGAAATGTGGAGTTACGCAGCCAAGGTACAGACCGAGAGAGCATCTGACGTGGCAGCCTCCTGCCAGTCTTTGTCTCTGTGGCATATGTCATTGATGTCATCTTGGCTAGAAATTGAGCAGTAGGTATATTCCAAAAATCAGGCCAGGTGGTAGTATACAGTCCTATCTCTGTGAGTTCTAGGCCAGCCAGGCCTATGTAGAGAGACCCTGTCTCAAAAAAAAAAAATTATTATTTCTAAATCTGGACTGTTTATGAACTGTTTATGAACCCTGAAGTCTCCTTCACAGCAGACTGACTAAATCTACAAAGCGTTGTCTCAGTGTCCCAGACTCCACTACTGAAAGGTTAGCATTTATCATAACTGTCAGCCATCCCTTCACATCTCCTCAAAGAAAGAAGCCATGTGTGAAGCCCCAGGTTAGGTGGAAGAGCAGATACTAAGTCACTTCCCATGTTGTTGTCCTCTCCTTTGAGCTGCTCGGGTTGTCACTCACTGCTTGTTGTGTGTGGACAAATCTTGTTACTCTCACCCCTCCCTATGCTGCTCTTACATACATATCATGAACCTAGGAGCCACTCAGGTTTCCCTTGACCATGCTTCTGGGATGATACAAAAGAACAGTTTTATGTACACCTAGGAAACCTTTGGTCCTGGTTCTATCATATGAGGTACCACACTGACTCATTGGCATATGCAGTGGGAATTGAGGATGAAAACAGTTAAACCATAAATGTCCAAGATTGGTGTGCAGTAAAGTGTAGTCTATCATTAAGTGATGATTATACAATGTTTTTGATGTGGAAATACTTACAGTGTGGTGGTTAATAAGTAAAGTCACATTAAGAAACTCGATAGAGACCAGCCAGAGTCGTGGTCGAGCCTGTAATCCCAGTGCTTGGAGGTGAAGCAAGTGCAGCACAAGTTTGAGCCAGCCTGCAAGACCTTCGTCTAACAACAGTAAAAATGTTGAAATGAGACTTTATATCCACAACAGAAGAGGAAGAAAAGAAAAATATAAAACATGGTCTCAGCTTTTCAGAGTCCTGTCCACGGGTCCAGGCGCTCCTAGTGCGTTAACAACCCTTGAGGATGGTGGCACCTCTTTGTGTCTTTCTCTATCTGTTTGGGCAGGGGAGACCTGCAGTTTATGATCCAGAAAGAGTGTTATAGCTGTGTGATTTCCTTCCCTATCTCTTCATGAACTAAAAGATAGGGTGTACACGATGGCTGAGTGGATAAAAAACCTGAAGACCGGAGGCCAATCCCTGGAGCCTAGTTAGAAGCAGAAGGAGTACACTGACTCCAGAGTGGTCCTCTGACCTCCACATGTCATCAGGGCATGTGTGCACCTACATACTCACATCTTATACAGACACTTGCACAGAACAAGAATAGCAGTAATATTTAAAATAAAAAAAAAAAAGGCCAAGTGTTATGCTATGTGTCATTAATCTCACCACTTGAGAGTCAGAAGCAGGTAGATCTCTGAGTTAGACCAGCCTGGGCTACATAGTGAATTCCAGGCAGCCAGAGATACCTGGTATAGTTCTTCATATGAAGAGCTCATGTATGAAGAGACTCCATTTAAAAATATATTTTTTTTAAATTAAAAGAATTTCTAATTTAAATTATAGAAAAAAAGATGATTGAACTAGGAATCCAAGGGACGAGCTAGACATAGCCCTGCCACCTACCCAGCTTACCCTTGGGGTCATATTGCTGTCTCCCTTCAGGTGGCCCCAGCAGACGGGTTCTCTGATCTTGCCATGCAAGTGATGACATCCCCCTCAAAGAACTACATCCTGTCTGTGATCAGCGGGAGCATCTGCATATTGTTCCTGATCGGCCTGATGTGTGGACGGATCACTAAGAGAGTGACACGAGAGCTGAAGGACAGGTAGAGCCGCCTGACCACCAAAGGAGCCGCCTGCCCAGGCCCGCCCGCGTGTACAGCCGTCCTGTATAGTGTACCCTCTCACCTCGCCCTTCTAACAGTGGCACCAACATCCACAGTAGAGCAGCACCGGGTGCCCACTGCATCTTCCCATCCAGACCTGGCCATGTCCTCGTTGTCCTTCTCCTCCTCCCAGCTGCCCTTGCAGCATCGGCAGCTGGCTGCTTTGGTGGTAGCTTTTGTTGGTGAAGGTTTACCTGCCTGTAGACAATTCTGTTATACCAACAGAACTGCTGGTACTTCCAGAACCGACTCACCTGACCTGCAACTCAAATTTTTTTTAAAAACAAAAAAAACAAAAGACAAAAATATTTAAAAAGGAAAAAATGTATATAGTAGACCATCTCCTTCAGTCTTGACTCAGCAGTAAGATTACTTCTTTCATGTAAATGCAGCAGGTGTCAGCAGGACGTGGAGGAGAACATGCACATCCGGTGCCTGATCATTGAAATGTCGGTTTCCTCTCCTAGAAGCAACTATGGGCCACATCAAGGCAGGAACTTCAGCAAGTAGTGGGGACACTCAGCAGCCTGCTCTAGGCTTGTTTGCTTCTACTGCAGTGTGATGCCTTCTACCCTCTACCCTAGACAAGCTACTGCTCCCATAGCAACAAGCATTTCTGTGATCTCCCCACTTCAGTGCAGACACGAGCCTCCCCGGGTCATTGGCAGACTAGGAAGCAAGTCTGAAGCAGGCCTGAGGGCACAGCCAGCAGGGGCCCAGCCATCATCTTCCTCCAGGATGGGATGGAGCTGCCTCATCTTGATGAACCCTGCTAAGTGTGGGGTTCCCTGGAAGTTCTCTACCTCAACAGGAAGTAGTTACTAAGTTGGGGTATGGGGCTTCTAAGATGAGGGTGGGGGTGGCAGGGCAGGAAGGAACAGGTGTAGGACTCACTTCACTTAGTTTTTTGAGCAACAGTACAGGCCAGAAATGATGGCTTCTGCAGATGTAGCGTGGTCTCGGGTGTGTGACTGGCATTGAAGGCTAGCTCTCTGTACATGCCAGGCAGACTTCTCTGACAAGCTCCGTGGTGCCTCTAAATGAAGGGATGTGGGAAGTGATTGCATTAAAAGATGGAGGATTTTCTTCATTCTTTTCCCCTTTCTGTTCATTTGCTGTGTGTACCCACTCTAGTAGGCACTGGCTAAATGTTATATTTTGGTGATTTGACAACCTTCCATAATCTGAGCTTTACAGGAGCAGGGTTCCCAGCTGTCTTCCCTTATGCCTCCAGTGAGAAGATGACAGGGCTGGTGCATAGGAGGGAGGAGCCAAGGCACTGCAGTTCCCCTTCGGCGAGTTTGGGCCATGGTGTCCCAGTGACTGTACAGAGGGTGGCATGTACAGTAGGAGATATATTTATATAATATATATTTTATTAACCTGTTAGATGTCCACAGAGTATTATAAATCATGTGCCTAAACCTGTCCAAACAGACCCAGGCCCTCTGCGGTGCCTCCCTGCTCCTGCCTCCCATGTGCACCTACAGATGCTGCTGCACCTGAGCAGTGTGTCTTCCTGAGATGTGTTCAGTGCAGGCTGTGTCAGTTGCTCCAAATTACTCCGTGTCTGACCTGACTGACATTCATTTGAATACTGTGGTTTTCTTTTCTGCTGCCTTTTCTGTTGGCAGTGAGTTCCAGGGCTAGCTGTATATCCCCTGCATAGGGCAATAGAAGTCACCAGGGGAACTGCTTGCTAAGCTGCCTGGGCCTATGTACTGCTTTTAGAGTCTTCCTGATTCTCAGCAGCTGTCCTGGGATTCTTGAGTTTAATGAGACTTAAAACCCTTGCTCTGTAAGCATCCTCCTCCACTTCTAACTGGCTGAGCCAATATAAAGGCCCCTCTCTCCCCAAGACTCTCTGTGTCAGACTGATGTTCACCATTAGACAGAGGGTAGAATCATAGCTCTGATCCCTGTACCCTCCCTTCTGATATGTGCTTCTGACATGTCTTAGCTCTTCTGTTTCTGCACTGACAGGAATCCATACTGCATGCAGCAGATTTCGAGGTTTCGTAGGTTTCGTGAGTTTGGTCCTTTGCCATTAGAAATGGTCCGAATAGAAAAGATAGCTACTAGTGTCTTGAATTGCTTAGTACAAGGAAGTGATCGTGTTCCTTGGAGTAGTTCTTATGACTTGATGGTCCTGGTCTTAAACAGATTTTTCTAGTCTATGTCTATGGGGCTCAGTGCTATCTATTCTATAGCTCATTGGGCTTAGTGGAGTGGGCTTTGTGCCTCACAAGTCAGTCATGGGTATAAATTAGATAGACATGAACTCATCAAGAACCCTGACCTACTACAGTGGAAGCCAAAGTCTGAGCCTTGCCCTTCACTGTTCTGCCTTCATTGCCTAAGAATAGAAGTAGTCAGGAGGTTTAGGCCAAGGCCTCAGGCACTACTAAGTCTCTGTGGTCTAGCTTTGCCAGCTCTTGCCAGTGTCTTGGGGACTGTTGGTGGTACACTTCCCTTTGCTATTTCAAAAATCTGGGGCCCGTGCCTGGGCCAAGGCCTCTGTGTACCAGGAGGTCAGAAATCTGATAGTGAGCCAAGAACAAGACAAACTAAATTTCTTTTCTGACAGGGCTTCTCCCAGTAAAGGAGCAAGATGTTTCTTTTACTCAGTCCCTGGACTTGACTGTTGCTGCTGCTGTCGGAGATATGTTAGCAGTCTGACCCTGGGAAAGCCTTAACCCCTGCATTGCCACAGAACTTCTGGCCACCATTTCCAGCCCCGGTTCTGTGGATCAAGCCAGATTGCTGAGGCATGCATCCTTACTTAGTAGGTCAGGGCACTGCAGAGCCACTGATGAAGTAGCATTTAGTTATCAGGTGATAACAGAGTTCAGGACAGGCACCATGGCTGCCACCTCCTGTTCTTAGCTAGGAGCACACAGTCCACTGTCCCAGATGAGTTGGCAGAAAATTATTATCCAACCTTTTATGTCTTCCTGTTTCCTGAAATCAACTGATGGAAGATGCCCTGATTTTCAGACACTAGGACTAGGATGGAGTTATGTGGTCCGTGTCCTCAGCCTTCCTGAGAGAGCGCTCACTCTTGCGTACCAGTGTGACTTCCAGAACCCCTAGCCTACCTTAGAGGCTATGGTACCATTTCTGGACTTTCTGGAAAGAAACCTCCCTTCGACTCTTTTTTCCCTGCCCCAAAACAAGCTTTTTCTACTTGCCCCTGATTCAGTATTTCAGAAGTCAGCCAGCCCGGTCTGGCAACTTGCAGCCTAAGACAGGGCCAGAGAACCAAAAGAAGGTGGTGGCTTTTTGAGTCACATGCTTCTTGGAAGTTTGTTTTTTCCTCTTGTGAGTTTGAAAACTCACACAGCTCAGAACTTCCTCTTGAGTTTTTTACCCTTTAGGCACACTAAGTAGTTCTGAAGAGTATGGCCTTCAGGGCCCAGGTCTGACCCATCTCTGCCCCACTTGGCTTCAGTTCCCAAGGGGCTGTACCTTACTCTGGCCTCCCCTTCCATCCATGTAGCTTTGTTTTGCCATCTGTCCAGCCACACTTTTCCTTGGTCTCTCCACTAGGCCAAATTTCCCTTTCTTCTACCCAGACCTCAGACAACAGTAAGTTGTAAGCAACCAAGATTAAACCTCAGGGTGACACACTCCCCTAAGCAGACAGTGAGGCTGCTGTGGAGGCCAGGGGCTGCTTGTCACCCAGAACATGAAGATACAGTTGTCTGTGCAGGTAGGTGGTGGCAGGATCCTGTCAGGGATCTTCTGTGACATCTTTATCCTCTACCTGGGCACTGAGCACCAGGCAGTGGAGAGCTTCCGGGGTGAGGAGGCTTGCAGACAGGCCGGGTCTCTATGTCATGTCTCACTTTTTCCCAGCCCACACTGACATGAGAAGCTCAGAGCATGTGGTCCTTTGCTGGAACAGGTCTCAGCTCACTTGGCAGCACAGTGGTGACAGAGGGCTTCCTGATAGCAAGCAGGTCAGTCACAGAAAAGTTGCAGAGTGTGTGGCATGCTGTGCAGGGTCTTGGGCCTCTAACCTGGTTTTGCTTTTTGTTTTTGTTTTTTGAAAGAAAAGTACAATTAACAAACCTTTTGTAAATGGATTTCCTTTCTATGTATAAATTCCCTGCAGTTTCTTGTTTTTACATGTTCATGCTGTGTAATTTTGAGATGTTACTGAGATTCTGAACATAATGTGCATTTTTTTCTGTACAGATGAAATGGGAGAATTTAATAAAGAGTTTGCAGGTTTGTACTTGTCGAATATTCTCTGTAGTGAACGGGAATACTCTCTTGCCCTTGCAGGTTTACAGAGATGTGAGCCAACTTACACACACAGGCCTTGCCGACAGGGTCCTCGGATCCTAGCTTGTTGGGGTCCAGCAAGGTAAGACCGCAGGATTTGGAAGGGGAACCTGCATCCCCTTTTCAGGGAGCTGCAGCAGGTTGAGAGGTACATCTTGGGTTTCTTCAGTGGGGCTGCTTTTTCCTGAATTACTCATTCTTCCCATGTGTGAGAGGCTCTGTCCTAGAGAGGACACAGGCATGCCACCTCTTCTGGGTATCCAACATATGGCTAGCGTGGCCCTACAGCTGGTACCCAGCTCAGCCCTTGCCATTACCTTCATCAAGCCCCTCTCTTCACCGCCCTAGCCAGCAACCCCTAAACACTCTACCCAGCAACTGTAGAATATAGTTTATTTTATTTCTGTGGAACACTTGTCAACTTATACCATGCCTTGAGCTACTTGTGTTTCAAAGAATTCTAGTCTCCCAAATATTTTCTAGCCACAGATTAATTTGAGGTCAACAGTGAAAAGATACATAGAAACATTTAGCAATTAACCCACAATTCATTGAGTAAATCAGGAAATAAATATTATCCCAAAAGATTGGAAATGTGTTGAGAGGCAGCCAAAGCAATAGTGGACTGGAAAGATGGCTTCGAAGAGTTCTTCTTATTCTTCCATAGGACCTAGGTTCAGTTTCCAGCACCCACATGGCAGATCACAGTCATCTGTAACTCCAGTTCCAGGAAATCCAACATCTGACCTTGGGCACCAAGCACACACATGATACACATAACATACTTACATGAACATAAAACATTTACAAAATAAAATTATTTTTACTTTTAAAAAAATAACGAAAGCGTGGGCTGACATGATGTCTAAGTACCTACCTCCAAATCTCATCATTGTCTGAGTTCAGTCCTTGTGACCCACATAGTAGAAAGAGAAAATGAACTCTCTGAAGTTGTCTGCCATCCACATGTGCACACACACAACTTTCTATTTGTTGCTAGAGAAATGGTTTATTAGTTAAGAAGACTGGCTGCCCTGAGAGGACGCCTCCTCAACAAAGGGGTTGCAGTCAGAGTGAGGCTTTCCCTGGCTGAGCTGCAGTGCTACCTTTAACAGCTCCACTTAGCAGCTGAGCTGAGGAGCTCTGGAACCTCAGCCCTGATCCCTTCTTCCCTTCCTGGCTCCTTCCGATGAAAGTCACAGCAGCCAGCAAACCTCATGAACGACATTTATTATGAGGGATAAATTCAGGATTGGCTACCTCTGCTCTGGTGAGAAGACAGCATTGAGTTGAACAGCGGGGGCAGAGCTTATAGAGGATTCCTTATGGGCTTGAGCTTTTCAGGGCAGAGATTTCTAGCATGGAGATTGGTGAGATTTCAAGTCCCAGGATTGGGGAAACTCAGGGAGTGATAAGTTTTCCTATTCAGGGATTGGTGGGTTTCTTTGGGACGCTCAGGGATTGGTAGCTTTACCTGTTGAGACTTTTCACTTAAAATTAGCATAATCTTGGAAGAATTCTATTGAAGCCCTGGAGTTACAGAGGCTGGAAGCCCCATTTATAACAGAAAGGTCTGGAACAAGGGCCTAGTGCTAGAAGGGGTGAGGGCTAGAGCTCAGGTGGGGGCCTGCAACTTTCCTGCCTTGAGAGTTTGCAAAGTTTACCATGGGAGTCAACGGCCTGGAAGCCAAGTTTTCTCTCCATTTACATATATAGACCCTGTGAGTACCTGGTGTCTGTAGAGGTCAGGAGATGTTATTGGATCCCCTGGGTTTATAGAGGGTTGTAAGATGTCATTTGGGTGGTAACTAAAGAACACAGTCCAAGATACACCATTTCTCTTGCTGTCTGTGGAAAGGATACATTGGAGTGTGCAGGCGCGGGTTGAAGGTGTTGAGAAGCTGCACCTGAGCAAGGTTAGGTCCTCAAGAGATCAGAGGGCCACGTCTACACCAGTGTAAAGGAACGTAGCGACACATATTTAAGCTAGTGATGAGTGCTGTGAAAACTGGGGGATGTGACTGGGAGTTGGAGGGGATGCAAGGTAGATGTTTCTGAGGCTCGAGTAAACAATGCTTTTCCCTCTGGGCAGCCGCCTGGAGTAAGACAGGAAATCAGGTCGGCTGATTCGGCCGCCGAGGCCAAAGCCTAGCACGGAAAGGCCTTAAGCGACGCGCAGGGACGGAGAACAGCGACCACCGGCAGAGACCTGGCTCTGGGCTGCGGACCCAGCGCGCAGGACCGGGGCTCGGGCCTGGCGGCAGACGATCACCCGAGCTGCCCACGCTGGGTCGAGGCTCTGGCCCGGCTCCGATGCCCGGGCTCTTCGCACAGACCGAGGCCGGCGGGAGGCCGGGAGCGGGGAACGAGGCGGGCGGCAGCATCACACCCGCACGCCGCCATCTAGGCAGAGAGGGAGGCGTCGCGGGAGGGGCGGGGCCTGGCGAGACCCAAACAAGCCCACGTGCGGGCCGGCCCGTCGCGGTGACGTCACGGCGCGTTGGCGCGCGCGCCCGCCTTACCCTTGCCGCGGGCCGTAAAGCGCGGAAGGTCGCGGGCCCCTGCGGTCCCGGAACTTTGCGCTCTGCGTCCCGCCCCCTCCCCATTCCCTGTCCCCCTTTCCGGCCGGCGCAGACCCTCTGCCGCGGTTGTGCTGCCCTTCACTTCCGCCGGGCGTTGCTGAGCGCGCTGCCCGCAAGCGGCGGGCCCGTGAGGTAGGAAGCCGGCTAGGACCTGCTGCTCCGGGCGGCCTTCTGGTCCCGTGAACTCCTGCGCCCCGCACTCCCCTGTCGTCTGAGCTTTGGGCTCCGGCTCCCAGCTATTCGTCCCGGTGTCTGAGGCGGTGCCACCGGTCGGGCGCCAGAATTCAGGCAGCGGAGCTGTGCGGGCCTCGGGGACCGGCGCCGGCCGCCGCGGGCCTGCGCGCGGGCTCTCCCAGGGCGGCCGGGCCTCGGGGCGGGCTGCGGCTCGAGCGGGCACGCAGCTGCTGTCACGGCCAGCTGTGGCCCCGCGTCTCTGCAGGTGGAATGCTTTGCCACCTTGAAACGTGCGTTCCGGCCGTGCTTTACCAACTCCTGTCAGAGACTTATGGCGGTGGGGTTTCCAGTGGGTGACTTGGGGTGACTGTTGTGTATGATCCCGAGGTTCGGTTCCACGGTCTCCAAGCCTACTTCGAACATCTATGCAATCCTGATTTGTAGGGATGGCGATGTGATCGAGGGTCTAGTTATAAAGACGTCCTTTAAGGATCCTCTTTTTGGCGGCGGGGACTTGTATAATTTTTTCAAACTCTTTTGAGCATTGGTGCATTTGTTGAAAAACACTGCATCCTGAACTTGCAGGATCAGACTGTTTACAGTGGCTCATTCTATTGCTTTTAAACTTGTCCTGGTGATTCCTCTGAGTTACATGTGGGGGACGCATCAGTGTACATTTATTTAGCCTTCATTCTTTGTGACCTGTGGCTTATGCTGTTAACAGAGGGAGAATTCGGGAGTTGTTAGAACTGTCACTGTTACTGTCTTTTAAAAACAGAGTCTCGACTGTGTCCCAGGCTCACCTGGATCCTGGGGCATTTCTCCTAATTGAGTATCCAGTGTGGTGGGAATTACAGGTGTGAGCACTGCTCCAGGATTGAGCTGCCACCTTGTTGGTGTAAGATCTGGGCGCAGTCAGTCTGGATCTTAAGGCTGTTTAGAAGTTACTAGTAGCCGTGCGGTGGTGGCAAATACCTTTAATCCCAGCACTTGGGAGGCAGAGACAGGAGGATTTCTGAGTTCGAGGCCAGCCTGGTCTACCGAGTGAGTTCCAGGACACCCAGGGCTACACAGAGACACCCTGTTTCGAAAAACCAAAAAAAAAAAAAAAAAAGTTACTAGTAGAGCTACACAGTTATGTTCATGAATTTCAAGTAAATACGAAACTTGCTGACCTTTCCTTTTGAACGAGTTTGCTGTTTTCCTGGCTCTACGTCCTTTTTTCTGTGAAACTTGCTTGGTTTTGCTCCCAGGCCTTCAGGAGTTGACTCTCATAACTTCTCTTCCTGGTGTAAATTTTTCTTTTTTCTTCTTTTTTCAAGACAGGGTTTCTCTGTGTAACCCTGGCTGTCCTGGAACTCACTCTGTAGACTAGGCTAGCCTCGAACTCTCAAACTGAGAAATCCGCCTGCCTCTGCCTCCCAAGTGCTGGGACTAAATGCATGTGCCACCACTGCCCGGTTCTGACCTTGATTCCTAAACCCCTTAGCATCAGAGATATAAATAGCTTTATTTTATCCTTTGAGAAGGCAAATAACATGTAACCAAATTAAAGGACATTTCACAAATGAACATTACAATAGCTATGAAAACATCTTTTTATTCATTTATATACCTAATACATGAAAAGAAAATCTCAATTCAAATCCAGCCATCTAGAAATAATTCTGGTCATAAAATACACAATTACTCCATGTGTCCAAAGTCGGCTGAGTTTGCTCTTAAGAAAAATTTATTCCAATATCTAGCATGTCCTCAGGACCACATGCTGACTACACAGGAACAGAAGGGAGCGGAGCAGAACCACGTGCTAAATGCAAATGTAAAGACCTTGATGGCAGCTGCACTGGTGCCTCGTGTATCTTAAGCACTGACCAGAGAGTTAAGTATGAGCCAGAAAAGCTTCCAGTGAATGAGCTGCAGAGCTTTTACCCCACACCTAGCTTATTCTGAGCAAGGAGGGCTGATGTGGGGATGAGAACCTACAGACTGAACATTCGGCTTTCTTCCTACCTCCGTCCGATGCTGGACATCCTGGAGTGTAAGGCACTAGAACTGGCCTGAGAAGTGCGCCAAGCTTCAGTTCTTGGTGTGCAAAAGAAATCTTGGCATAGATCTTTTGAAACATGATAAAAATAACTCCCCCTCCTCTTATAATCTGTCATTCACAGACAAAAAGACAAGGAGGTAGATGTTTGCAAAGATTAAAAACAGGTGACTCAAAATATGAAGGGTGTATAATTATCCAGATATGGACAACTGCTTAGAGGCCAAGAGTCTTATACAGGGAAATGCTGATGTGTGACAGACTGAGATGGCAAAGGTGGAACACTCAATCCTTGGTGAACAGTACCTGGTGCTGGTACTGCTGAGAGACTTCGAGAGAAAGCCCCATACTGATGTGAAAATGGGGGCTTACAGATCAGCACCTTGGAGAGCAAAAAAAGTGGTATAAGGGAGGTGCTGCCAAACCACCCACAGCTCTGCCAGAGCCGAGCTCAGACGTCACTCCTCACCTGCTTCTCCTCAATCTGTGCCTACAGACGTAAGGACAAGATGAACATTCTCCAGCGTAAGAAAAGTGTACTTCTGTTGATACTATGCTGCTTATCAACCTGTGTGAGGTGGTTGTGTTGTGATGCAGAGAATGAAAAAATGACTGGTTGTTCTTCATTGTCCTAAATACAGATCTGTTACCTTGGCCAAGAAGTTAACCAAGAGATAAAAAGATGAAATTTGTAGTTCACACCTGCAAACAGGATGATGGAACTGCTCATCCAGGTCAGTCTTCAGGGCTAGTACCAATACTATAAGGCATGCAAATTCTCTCCAAGGATGGTAAAGAACGTTTCCCATGCTAGCAAAGTGTTCATAAGGTAGAAGACAGTTAACCTGAAAATCAAAGCTGTCACCCACATCCAAAAACAAAGCAGTTAATACCGAAATCGGCAAATTTGCTTTTGATGTTTAGTTACTTTTCTTGGGTACAACAGCCTAGAATACATTTGGTGCAGAGGAGACAGGTCAGAGCTAATGTACTTCCTAACAAATGCCAAGCTGAAGTGGCTAGAGTCCATTGCTGCATAAATGGGCTCTTGGAGACCAGACTGAAGCTAGGGTTTAGAATTGTGCTAAATGATCCTGTGTTCAGGACTAATAAGATCTATAGAAACCCACAGAAAACTACAAATGCAGTGGGGAATTCTCTCAATTAAGACTTCAAGCCATTCCTCCTTGTCCCTTTTTGCAAGTTCTATGCCATGGAAGGGAACTCTGTTACAAGCTTGAGCATATTTCAAATGACTGTGGTAGTCCTGAGAAATAGGCTTTGTATGTGGCATATGAACAGCTAAGAGAAAAGAAGGCCTTTATAATGTTTCAATAAGTATCACAGAAAACTCCCAACTCTAGGTTTTCTATATACTTTGTTACCTTGTTCAAAGAGATTTAATTGCTTCTATAGTCAGAGAACATAAAACCCTTCACCTCTAGGAAGTAGATGTGGTAACAGATTATTCCAGAGAATGTGTCACCTAAAACTGAAGTGTTTGTGTTGTTATACAAGGCACAAACCGGAAGTGTCACACAACTGAGGATGTACAGTGATTGTTCCTTAGTCCTCCTAGATTTTCAGTCATGCCTCTATAGAGCAGTGGTTCTCAACTTTCCTAATGCAGTGACCCCAACCGTAAGATTAGTTTCATTACTACTTCATAACTGTAATTTTGCTACTATTATGAATCACAATGAAAATATCTGTGCTTTCCAGTAGTTTAGGAGACCTGTGAAAGGCTCAGGTCATCTGACCCCCAAAGGAGTTACAACCCACAAGTTGAGAACCACTGCTCTAGACCTACCATTTCTGTTAACAGCTTGCATCTGCTCCTGAGAAGCCCAGTCAGAATGCTCTACCAACACTGGTGAACCAGATATTCTAGGTAAACGGCTCCCTTGACTATTTAAGGTACTTAGGACAATCAAGCATAGACAAAACTGCAGCAAGACAAGCACAGTCTGTAAGCTCTGCTGATATCAGCAACAGCCAGAACTAGTTGAAGGCTTACTAGCCTTCCAACTTAATAGTTAATTAGCTAGAAATTAACAAGTGCAGAAAGGAATCAAAAACTATGCTGAAAACACTCTTGATGACATTTGTTTTTGAATAATATACTAATGACAGTGGCATGCCCAACTGTAAAACTACACTGTTAGTTTTGGAAGTTTTTCTGATTTGGAACTTACGTGGGAACACTTCCATATTTAAAGAGTAAACCTACTGCTTGCTACATTTTTTACTATTGATGCATAGGTTAAAAATGTATTTTGTATTCAATTCCAAATAAACTTTGATTTACACAGACTGGAATGTTACAGCCACGAGCCGTATCTGAGCGAGCACACAGTACCTGGAGCTGTGCGTGTCTACTCCAGCTCCTCGGCAGCTGACTGCTGCTGCCCTGCCCAGCTCTCTAAGGGAGCATTTCTTTCTTTTGCCTAGAAACAGTTCCTCTCATCTCATTAAATACGTATTTTTTCCCAAAATACTAATTCTCCTCACACCAAATTTTAATTGTGTGTCCTTTTAATCAATTAAAATCTCAGAAGCCAAGTAGGAGTGGCCTAACTGGAGAGAATAGCAAGAAATGTGTTAAAAGAGCAGGTCTGAGTGGATAACAGTTCTGCAGAAATGTCAAAGACGACACTTGAGAATTTTGAGCTGCTCTAAAGAAATGAAAGGATTTCTATTAATACCAGTTTAGCAGAACCAGTGCTTCCAGGTTACTGAGAAGTCCAGTTGAATTAAAGGTTTGCACATGTGTGATCGAGGTAGCTTGCTAGCGCACTCTCTCTCCCTCCTCGCCCCCCTTCCTGGTTTTCAGGACAGTGTTTCTCTGTATAGCCCTGGCTCTCCTGGAACTCAAAAAGATCTGCCTGCGTCTGCATCCCGAGTGCTGAGAGAATGCAAGTTTCTCAAAGATTGGGGCAGCTTGTATATGAGCGCAAACAAATTCAGTGTTGATGTTATATAGAACAGCCAGCAGAGAAACCCTGTCTCGAAAAACCAAACCAAAAAAAAAAACCAGCCAGGACATCCAAGTTTCAGCTTCAGAAAACACTGTCACCGCACCTGAAATCCCAGTGTGAAAGAATCTCACAAAAAGAAAACAGCAGTACCGATGAAATGTGTGGTGCATTTGGTGGGTTCCCCACTCACTTCCCATTCCAAAGATTCTATCAAGATGGCTGGGGGTGGGAGTGTAAAGGAGGAGAGCCTGAAAAGAAAAGACGGGAAGCAGTCTCTGGCCTGTACTATACTTACAGTTCTCAGTGGTCATCTGTTTGTGGCTTTGTTCATGCTAGAGATGTAAAGCTTGGGGCTCTGGTAGCTCTCTGGAACGCAGTATGAACAGCATGGTTCACTTAATCACCCAAGACAACCCACCTAATCCCCTCTTCCTCTTCTAAAAGGCTAAGAATGGATGTTGAGGTTGTGGGCAGGCTACACAAGGCACAGATGAGGCTAGAAGTCATCTGAAGAAATCAAGAAAGGAGAGCTTGCTGACCTATGATTAGCTGAAAGAAAAGCAGCATCTGAGTTCACACTGCTCCTGCTGGGAAAAGCAACAGAAAAGGCAGCATGGTTTGTTTGTCCTTTCAAATACTGGCATACCTTTTACTCAGCTAAAAAAACATCATCATGACATAAGATAGCAGAAAATAAAGAAAACTGCAGGCAAGGTGCCCTGGCACAAAGTTGGGGGACATAGGGTGCCAGGTAACTATTTCTCCCTTCCACAGAGCAGACAGTCCGTACAATCCCTCTCATTGGTGAGGTAGATGGTTAAGAGGTATCAGGTGGCAACCTCAGCACAGTGGAACAGAATCATCTGCCTGGTTAAGACACAAGTGATTCCCAGGGCCTCATCAGACACAAAATAATCCACCAAAATTAGCAGGTTACTCTCTAAGAAGCCAAGCCAAGCCAAAGGGAAATGGATTTTTTACCCTAAGGCTTAAATAATACCATCTTGCCTTACAATGAATTTAAAAATCAGTCTGTCACCTGAATACAACTCCACAAGTGGGTTCTGCCTGCTGCTGTGGGAATGTGAGCCTGCTGGAGGGATGAGAAGAACCTGGATTATTAGGAGGGGGTAACAGCAAATGAGAGAAAATGGGAAGACGAGGCTTTCAAGGAAAAAGTTAAGGTCAAATTGAAGACCTAGGAGAGGCAAAGGTACCTTCTGTGAGGAGACGGACAGAGGGAAAATGAGCTCCCAGAATGATCTCCTCATGGTGAGGATGGGAGGAGGGAGGATGTCTTGCATTACTTCCCGTGAAAGTCACTCAGCTCCACATCGTCCTTTCTACGCTTGTGAGTGAAGAAGGAGGTGACAGGGTAGAGCTTGGCCTTGGCCTGAAACCGATGTCCTGCAATGTCAATTTCATATTCTCCTCGGTTGATGAAATCTGCTGTCACCACCTGCTCTTCCCCACTGTCCTCAGAAAAATTGTGTACATAACCCAGGCATACATGGCGCTCAAGAGTGTAGCTATAGGCACTACTGGTGGTCTTGCCAGCATACTTTCCGTTCCGGTAAATGGGTTCTCCCCACCAAGGCCACAAGTCCAAGTCTGTGTCATGGTCATCCAGAATGAACATAACAAGGCGTTTGTACACCCCGGTCTGCTTTTGCTGGAGCAGGGCATCCCGACCAATGAAGTCTATGCCCTAGGAACAAAAAAAGGGAAAAACCCTGAGATGCTGGTCTACAAGATGGCCCTTGGCATGTAAAAGTGGAAAGTACGTGGGTATGCAGCATAAACATTTAGCTAGCTTTTAGAAAATGAGGTTTGAGGGAGGCATTGTGAAAGGCTGTGTACACTGTAGAGACACCAAAGAACTGTTTTTTAACAGCAGAAGTACATACTTCTGTGAATAGATTTCAATCACAAGCCTACACAGAACAAAGAATGTTAGAAAAACTGAAAAGTTAATCAAGAATACTTGCTAGAGGGATGGCAAGATGGCTCAGCAGGTAAAGGCTCTTACCACACAAGCCTAGAAACTAGAATTTGAGCCCCAGAACCCAAGGAAAGTTGGCAGCAAAGAACCAATTCCACAGAGTTAGAGGTAGGTAAGCATGTATCTCCAACAAAAAGCTCCCGTATATGTGTGTACCAATATACTTACATATACAGTAAACAAACTTAATAGTGACTATCATTAATTAAAATACAGGTTAGTTTAAATAAGAACATCTTCACAGCACACAAAAAAATTGTGTGTAATTTTTTTAAGTCCAGTTATATGCAGTGGCCAAGATAAGTAAATAATTGAATAAATAAGTACTATCTGGCACATACGCACACAGCCTGGGCTACACACAGAAAGTTCCAGATCAGCCAGGACAACATAGTAGGACCTTGTCTCAGGAAAGAAAAAAAAAAAGAAAAAAAAAGACTACAGGTGTACCGTCAGGGAACTGCTGAAATACATTGTTGTAAGTAAAGCAAGGTACAAGTTTAACACCACCATCTAGGTTGAAAGTGGGCAGGGAGAATCCTACATTGGCATACTTGCACACTCTAGAATAGAAACAAACTGCTGCTTCTGAGAAGACACTGGTTGAGGTTCCCAGGTGGGAAGACTGTTTGAACTACAGTTTTCTAGATAATAAGACCTGGGGCTGGAGAGATAAGCATTCTTGCAGCGGACAAAAGCTCTGTTCCCAGTGGCCTCTTTTGGGAATTCAAACATATATACCTCATGCAGACACACATGCATTCACATAATTAAAAGTTAAAAATATATTTTAAGAAAAAAATAGGCAGCTGGCTATAAGGTGACTAATTTAAATAAATATTGTGGTATATTCACAATATATTTGTGACCACAATCGACTAAAAAGTATGCCAATGTAAACAGGTGTTGTCAGGGTATTGGGATTTTATCTGAACTGTGCATCCCACAGGTAAGTTTCCTGTTCTGAGGACACACTCTTCTTGTGATTTACCTGAAGCTAGCTAGCACATCCCTGCCTTTCCTGCTCTTCAGTTGTTCATCTCTTCCTATCTGAGACACATCACAACTGTCTGGCTAAGAAGCACGAGGGAGAGAGATCTGGGTAAGTAATACCTTCTCTAACTTCACTCGAGACTCTCCTCCGCATTCCAGGGGCGTGGTGAGGGTGTTTAAGTCCTGACCCCAGAAAGCAAAAAACTTCTCAATTCGGAGACTTCTGAGGGCGTAATACCCAGCATTCCGGATTCCATATTTCTGTCCAACACTCATCACCTCATTGTAGACATGCAGCGCATACTGTATGAGGAGAAGAGGAGTCAGCAACTAGGGAGCTTTCTGGTTAACTGAAGTGGTGTATCCCATTGGTTCTTAGGTAGGCTCAGGAAAAGGATTTTATCATTTTCAACAGATAATTTTGAACAGATATATTCATATTTTTTAAAACGATTTATTGATTTCATGTATGTGATTACACTGTAGCTGTCTTCAGACACACCAGAAGAGGGCATCAGATCCCATTACAGATGGTTGTGAGCCACCATGTGGTTGCTGGGAGTTGAACTCAGAACCTCTAGAAGAACAGTCAGTGCTCTTAACTGCTGAGCCATCTCTCCAGCCTGACATTCACATTTTACCAACAACCTTAAAGCTGCTGAAGACATGCACTCAGTTGGTAGACAGCTTATCTTCCTAGCAGTTACAAAGCTCAGTGGTACAATACTTACCTGCCCAGCATGCATGTGACTCTTGGTTCAGTTCTGGGTAATACACATGCAAAAGCCTCACACCATGTATCAAATGACAACCTAGAAAAATGTATCATGTATGGGAGAGATGGATCAGTGGTTAAAAGCACTCGCTGTTCTTTGCAGAGATCCCTGGGTTCAATTCCCAGCATTAACATGGCAGCTCACAATAGTTTAACTATTTCCATCTGTAACTCTAATTCCAGGGGATCCAATGTCCTTTTCTGACCTCCATGGCCACTGCACCCATGTGGTGCAAAGACCTACATGCAGGCAAAACACCCATACATATAAAAATTGTATGTTCAAAATATTCCAAGTACCTAGAAATATAATTTCTCTGCTTCTTTACTATGGATGCAATGTAACTAGTTACAATTCTGCCACCATAACTTACTCTCCACTGGACAAAACAACAACAACAAACATGTAATCCCAAGGTACTAAGTACTCCCCCCTTCCCTGTCTTTGAATTTACTTGCATATACATCAAAATTACTGATTAGAAATTAGTAAGATAATGCTACAACATCAGGTGGTTGTTGGTTGATGGCAACTAGTTATGAAGGTGATGATCAGTTTTTATATACATAACTGATTTTATAAGGTTTAAAATACGTTGGTATTTGACTTTTTGGTTATGAGCCTAGACTTTAACAACTGAGCCATCTGGATCCCACTGTGTTGGTTTTTCACATTCCTAGAGTCTCCTGTATCCCAGACTAGACTGAGACTCCTGCTTCTGTTCTCTCGGTGCTAGGATATGGGCAGGTGTTACCGTGCCCAGTTGATACAGTGCTAAGGACCAAACTGAGGACTGGCTGACATGCTAGAAAAACAGTATGCTACATGAGCTACATCCCCAATTAAGTTTTTACTTTTTAAGATGTTTAAACATTTCTATTCCATATATGTGAGTGTACTGCCTGAATGTATGTATGTGTACCTTGTATGTGCCCAGTGCCCTTGGAGGTCAGAAGTGGGCAGTGTATCTCCCAGAACTAGAGATACAGATGGTTGTGAGCTGCCCATGTGGGTGCTGAGACAGAACCCGGTATTCTGTGCTCCTTCCCTCAAATTTTTATTTTAAAATGCATGTATCACTTCAACATTAATTATTAAAAATGATAAAACCTCTTCCCTGCAGCCTGCCAAGACTGGATGAGATACACCATTCTAAACCTGTTGGTACTCAGGAATCTTGGGAACTGGTAGCCCTGCCCAGAGCCCTCTCACCTCTATGGGGATATACAGCATGAATCCTGGCTCTCCTGTGTGAGTCATACTCATCACCCGGATCCCATTGGCATAGCCCACACTCATCTCCTGCAGAGAAAAAGCAAGCAGTCAGCACAGCCCCTCATGAGTCAGGAGACTGAATCCCCGAGGGGAACCCTGTCAGTACCTACCCTCACTTTACCAACTCTCAACATGCTCACACAGTTAAGTTCACCAGGCAGCAGCATTAGGAACAATGAAGACCACTCGAGTGTCTTCTCTGGGGGACACTGTAAGCCAACTTCAGGCATCTGACACATGAAGGACAATGCCCACAGAATAGAATCCATGTACTCTGGGACCAGACTCAGTTTCTAATGTTACAGCTGCACAGCTGCCTTGAAAGGGTCACTGATACAACTACTGCTCACTCTCTAAAGGGAAACCTAAGTCTGAGACGGCAAGGAAACAAGATACTCCACATGAATTCTGACAAGATAAGTAAGGCACTCGCAAATTACAGGTGTATGGGTTGGATCATTGTTTAAAGTACAGAGAAGAGGTAGAAGGATCTGTTCACTAACATCAAAGTTTTCTGTGGTTTTTCTCTCCTTAGCAGAACAGAGGAAATTATTAAACAATTTGCTCTGAAATCTCAATTCAGGTTTGAACTTCCAAGTTCCTCCATGCATGGTGCATGTCCAGAGTGGCTACATGACTGCTTCCTGCAAAGCACTCAGTTACTCAGTTGTAGCGTGTGCCAGGCAGCTAGTTGTTTGTTGTTTAGGGTTCAGCTAGACCATTTCTTCCCTGAAGATGGCTCAAGTACAATACTATGTGTATAAACACAAAAACAGCAAATGTAAGGAGAAAAAAATCTGACCTCAGTGTGCATTTACTGTTACCTTAAGTTTAATTCAGGGGCTACAGAAACCAATAAATACACATACCTGACATTCAAAGACATTAAATATACTTCAGGGAATACCCTAATCATTATTAAATAAAGCAGGCTTGAAAGTAAAAAAATAACATTTGCTTGGTCATTTTGCTTGCTTATTAAAGGTCAAACACTGTTTAAGTATTGACACCATATTACGAATATGAACCTGCCATCACTATAAAAGAAACATCGTTAAAGAGCTGCTAGGAATGTGGCTCAGTTGGCAGAGTGCCGGCCTAGCATGCATGGAGCCATGGTCTGATTCTCATACCATATACCATATATATACTGGTATACCATATACACCAATTACACATAGACCTGCATTCACAGCACTTGAGCAGGAAGATCAGAAGTGTAAGGTCATTCCCAGCTACATAACAAGTCTGAGATCTGCACGCACTACATGAGACCCTGATCACAAACAATAAATGACTAGTACCTACCTTGCAAAACAGAGTTGGAAAGTGGTCTGGAGTCATAGGGGCATAGGACAACTCAGATAACACATCCACAGCTCGAGGGCCAATCAGATTGAGGGCTACAGGGTAAAGAACAAGAGATGTCCAGCCTCTCCAGAGAACAGTTTGTCTCTTCTGAACTTGTCCACTGTCCTTGTCTCTCTTTACCTACTACTGTCATAAATACACTGATAAGAGCAACGTAAAGAATAGTTCTCTAGTTTACAGCTCAGGGTCAGTCCATCAAAGTGGGGTAGTCAAGGCCTCAGAAGTGTGCAGCCGTTGGTCACCTGACATCCACAACTGGGCACTGGCAAAGGCATGCCTGCTTAACTCCCTTTATAGTTCAGGAGCCACCTCAGGAAGGGTGCCACCCAGTGAGTGGGTCTTTCTCCCACAACTGATATGGTAATTTCCCACAGGCAAGTACATTTATCCCCCAGGTGAGTCTAGATTTTTTGTCTACTTGGCATTTAAATTAACCACTGTATCCACTTAGGACCTGGTCTACAGCTGGTGAATCTTATAAAAACTGTCCCTTTATTTAGGGACCCGAGGTTCAATGGTAAGTACCTGGACTCTGGCCCACAATCCACTGACAGACCTGCTGAATGCAGCTGCTGACTGACTGGTGTGAAGAGCCTGGCTAGTGTGGTTCTTCTCGAAAGTTCACCAGAAGGATGTATTTTATAGTCTCCTCTGCAGCGAGATTAGGGTCACAAGACCAAGAGGTCACTTCCAGGGCTGGCCATATACCAAGCACTATAGTTCTCTTTCTCTTCCTACATGATGGAAACAATCCCTATCCCAAAACAGGATCTGGAGAACTGTCTCTCCACCCTATGCTACTCTGCTGCCTATGGCAGAATTTTACACATAACTGCTCTAGTACAGGCTAGAACGCAACCAGTGTTCAGTGATATTCTATACCTTGCCATGCTAGCGTCAAGAAGTTAAATCATAACTGCTGCTATGAGAATGAAGGCCTAGGTGAGGTGAAAGGGCCAGTAAGATGAATGCCAGTCACGTTTCTCCTTCACTATGTGGTTTCCAGGGATGGAACTGAATAAACTGAATAATCAATTATCTGTGTTCACAGTGTCTTATTTTCCTATAATTTTTTTTAAGGGGTATACAGTTTGTTTTTGTGAAACAGCTCTGGCTGTCCTAGAACTTATCATGTAGACCAGATTCACGAAGATCTACCTACTTCTGCCTTCCGGTGTTGTGATTAAAGACAAGCATCATTACACATAGCTAAGGGTTAAAGATTTGCTGATTTTTTTTCATGCTCATGGATGTTTTACTTACATCTGTGCCCCACATGTACGTAGCACCCATGGAAGTGAGCTGCCCTGTGGATGGTAGTAAGTGAACCAGCGTGCTCTGAAGAACAGGCAGCTCTCTTAACTGAGCCATATCTCCCCAGCCCCAAAGATGTTTTTATTTTTATTTTATATATAGGGGTGTTTTGTCTTTATGGATGTATGCAGATACAAATGGAAGCCAAAAGAAGGCACTGAATCTCCTAGAAGTGGAGTTACAGACATTTGTGAGTTGCCCTCTGGTGATGAAAACAGAAACCTGGTCTTCTACAGGAGCAGAATGTCACGTTCCTAATGGCTGAACTATCATTCCAGGCCTGGAATTTTTTTTTTTTTTTTAAGATTTGTTTATTTTATGTGAGCACACTGTCACTCTCTTCACACACACCAGAAGAGGGCATCCGATCATTACAGATGATTGTGAGCCACTATGTGGTTGCTGGGAGTTGAACTCAGAACCTCTGGAAGAGCAGTCAGTGCTCTTAACTGCTGAGCCATCTCTCCAGCATGTCTCTTTAACACTAATTCTGATGCTCACTTGATATAAATGAGGCACGCAAAGCAGAAGATAATCTGCATCTGCTTCTTTATCTGCCCTGAAAAGGCTGATCGATTACCTGTGTATTTCCAGGTGACATCCTCCAGCAGCAAGTTGCTGTCTTTCGGCAAGTACTTGTTAAGCCAGGCCCAACAGCGGACCTGCTGATCAGTTGGAGAAATCATGAAGAAACTGAAAATGAAAACCCCAAAGTAATCAAAACCAAAAGGCAGAAAAAAAATCGAGAACTTAGAAACAATCTCTTGACTTTCAAGGAGGGTATTTCACCATTCTAGGTTCTATACCAGTAACAGCAAATTTACAGATTTAGTAACATTCGTAAAGAATCCTTTCCCATTAGGGTGACTACACCCAGTTTTACATAGTACAACTTCTTTTGTTCTTATGTTTTTAAACAGTGAGTCTCACTTTATAGGCCAAGCTGGCCTGGAACTCCTCACGTAGCCCAGATTGGCCCCAAACTTGTGACAACCCTCCACACTCCTGACATTGTAGGCGGGAGACACCACACACACACACACACACCCCGGGGTTTCTGCTCTGTCTGCCTTTGCTGATTTGTTTACAGGTGACGAGTGCTTTAGACAGGAGTTTATGTAGTTTCTGGGTCCTTAGGACAGTGGCCTCCTAGTATTACGTTCTCTACGTCCAGAGCCCTTCAAGTATCAGTTAGTGGAAGACGGGCGTGGCACCTCAACTCACCTGCGTTTGGTCAGGCGTGCAATGCTGCAGTCGTTTTCATACCCTCCATAGTCATTGAGCATGCCAGTGTGAACAATGTGGCCGACGGGCACATCTAGGTCATTGGAGAAAAGGTACTGCAGACTTTCTAATGCCTGATCCCCAGTGGACTGCAAGGAAAGGGTAGGGCAGGGACAGTAAACACAGGAGCACCTGACCATGAAACCATGCAGCACTGCCCCTGACTGAGGAAACTCAATGATACAATACCTACGTGACACCAGCTGCAGGTTTACTTTCCTGTAAGAAGCCACAAGGAAAGCTAACCATCAGTACTTAAGATGAATGGGTCTTTCTAGGTTAATTAAAAACTGTTATAGGAGCTAAATTTCAGAAACATTATACAGATGAAACACTAAAATAGTGTAGAGTTCTTCCAGAATCAGTTTTGAAGTATCAGATGAAAAACAGGTATTTGAGAGCTGGAGAGGTAGCTCAGTGGTCAAAACTGGCTAGAGATAGTTCAATCCTAGCAACCACAGGGTGGCTCACAGCTACCTGTAACTAGAGCCCCATGAGATTCAATGCCTTCTTCTGGTATGCAGATACATACGCAGACAAAACATTCATATACACGAACAAATCTTTGCTGGGCTGGTGGTGCTCACCTTTAATCCCAGCACTTAGGAGACAGAGGCAGGCAGAATTGGAGGCCAGCCTGGTCTATAAAGTGAGTTCCAGGATAGCAAGGGCTACATAGAAAAACCTTGTCTCAGAAAAAGAAAAAGAAGAGAAAGGAAGAAAGGAAAGAAAAAAAAGTAAGGAAGGAAGGAAGGAAGAGAGGGAGGGAGGGAGGGGAGGGGAGGAAGGAAAGAAAAAAGAAAAGGAAAGAAAAGAAAAGGCCAACTAGACCAAAACAGCCATTTGGAGGCTGGAGAGGTGGCCCATTGGTTAAGAGCACTGGCTGTTTTTCCAAAGGACCTGCGTCAATTCCCCAACACCCACATGGCAGCGCATAGGCATTTATAACTCCAATCCCAGGGGAATCCAAAGCCGCCTTCTGGCTTTCTTGGGTACTGCATGCACACGGTACACAGGCATACACTGAAGCAAAATAACTATACATATAAAATTTAAAAATAACATGAAAAATACATGAAAGAAAGAAAAGAAAAACAAACACTGAATAAGTAGAAAATGTTTCCTCAAACTTTAATACTTACAGTGATCTCAAACTTGGTGAAAGAGGACATGTCAATGACACACACAGCTTCCTTACAGCATTTGACTTCGGACTCCACAATCTCAAACCAGTCTGGCTTGTAGAAAGTCTTGCTCTGTTCTAATGCAAGAAGGTCTAGGAAACAGAAACAAGGTGGAAAGAAAAGAGTCTTGACACTGAGAAGTCCCCATATATTTACAGACTCTTTTTCCTTCAGGAATATATTCTAGCCACAGGCACTTATAAGTAAGTTTTAAGATGGGGCAGGAGCAGTTGTCTCAGTAGTTGAAGTACTTGCTAGGCAAACATGCTCCCCAGCATGCATATATAAAGCCAGGTCCAACAGTGAACCCTGCAGTCACAGCAGTGATAGGCAAAGACAAGAGGATCCTGTGGCTTGTTGGCCAGCAGTTTAGCCAATCAGTGAACTCCAGATTCAGTGAAAAAAATCTGTCTGAAAAAGTAAGGTGGAGAACAACAGAAAAAACACTCAACATAAATGTCTGGTCTATATGAGGGTGCATATATACACAGACACACATGCATATAATGCACACACACACACACACACACATACACACAGCCAAGTGTGGTGGTTTCTGCCTATAATCCCAGCACTTGAGATGCTGAAATTAAGAGGACTGATGAGGATTCAAAGCCGACCTGAAATATAAAGTAAGTTCTAGGCTAAAATGTGAGATTCTGTCTCAAAAAGACAGACAGACAGACTGACAGATTCACTCTTACCCTTGTTGGGTGGAACAAAGTACTTTGGCCTCTCAAACCCATGTTTCTCCATCCACCTGGCTCCTTGAGCATCCAGCCGGTCATAAAGAGGAGATGTACGTAACTGCCTTCCAGTCTGGAAATCCCAACGGGGAACCTTCAGGTCGTATATCAGAGCTAGAACAGATAAACAGTCTGTCAGCTGGACCTGGAAGCACAGGCTTACAATTCCAGAGATCTGGGTGGCTGAAGTAGAAGGACTTCAAATTCAAGGTGTACCTGGGCTACCAACCAGGTTTCAGCCAAGCCAAGCCAGGGCAACTTGCGGTGACATGAATTAGAATGGCTCCCAGAGACTCATAAATTTGAAAGTTGGGTTCCCAGCTGGTGGAGCTCTTTGGGGAAGGATTAGGAGGTGTGGCCTTGTTAGAGAAGGTATGTCACTGCGGGGTGGACTCTGAAGTTTCAAAAGCCCACATCAGGTCCAGTGCTTACCTCTCTGCCTCCAACTTACACATAAAAATCAGCTACTGTTCTAGTACCAGTCTTGCCTGCCTGCTGCCAGGCTCCCCACTAGAATGGTCAGACTCAGTCTCTGAGCGATGCACCAGCCCCCGGTTAAATGACTCCTCTATAAGCTGCCTTGGTCACGGCGTCCCCTCACAGTGAGTCAGAGGACACAGGACTGCAACTCAGCAAGTCTCCATCGCAGAGTAAAAATCCAAAACAAAGCAAAACACTGAGGCAGAGATACTTGCTTAGCATGCACGAGGCTCTGGGGTTCAGTCCCCACTACCATAAAAAAAAAGGGGGATGGGGGTAAGAACAACATCTCTGCAGGGACAGGCACTGGCTGCTCTTCCAGAGGATCTGGGTTCATTTTCTAGCACCCACATGGTGGCTCACAATTGTCCTTTAACTCCAGTTCCAGGGGATCTGATGTCCTCTTCTGGCCTAGGTATCAGGCATAAAAGTGGTACACAGGCATATACAAAAGCAAAATATGCACACACATAAAATTTTTAAATAAATTTTTTAAAAAAATTTAAAGTCAAGCAACAGTAATGCACACACCTTTAATCCCAGTAGGTGCAGGTGGATCTCTGAGTTCAAGGTCAGCCTGGTCTAAGGAACACGTTCCAGAACAGAGAGGACTACAGAGAAACTGTCTTCAAATTAATTATGTAATTAAAGTGGTGTTCATGATAGTCTATCAAAGTCTAAAGTCACAGACTGAACTGAGAACTGAGCAACCAATTCTCTAAGAGCCTGGATTATTCCAACTCAAAAGAGAATAATTTCCAGGGGAACATAGCTCGAGTGTCAGATGTCACCCAATGGAACATGTCTGGTTCAGAAGGAAGAAAGATGTATAATACTGGTACTATCTTGCTAACAAACACTAGGAAGTAATGTACACCTGTTTACATTTTTAGTTCCAAATTAGTAGGCAGAAACAATGGGAGAAAAGTCATGGGTCTAAATCTTGCAAAACTCCAAAGCATAGATGAAGGCTCTATCTTTTTGCGGAGGTGGGGGAAGGTGGGATTTTGAGACAGGGTTTCTCCATGTAGCCCTGGCTATCCTTGAACTCACTCAGTAGACCAGGCTGACCTCAAAATCACAGAGATCCACCAGCCTCTGGCCCCCCTCCCAAGTGCTGGGATTACAGGTGTGCACCTAGCTTGATGAAGGCTGTATCTAAAGGGGACACAGGAAATTTTGTTTTTTTTTTTTTTAAGTGTGTTCAAGGACAGGTATGTTCATCTCAGCACCCAAGAAGCAGAGGCAGAGAGATCTCTGTGAATTCCAGGCCAGCTAGGAATATAGTGAAAAGCTACTTTGGGGGAAAAAAGCAGGTTAGAGGTCAGGCTAGCTAGAACTACAAAAATGTGTTGTTGTTGTTGCTGTTTGTTTTGTTTTGTTGTGTTTTGTTTTTTAAAAAGGCACTCGATTCTTTACTTGTGCCTCAGGGCTCCTCATGGCTTACAGACTTCACCTTTAATATGTAGCCTCTTTTCAAGAGAAAGGGTTTATGACACACCTTCATTTGGTGGTTCAGAAATCTGAAAGGTGACGTTATTCACATAACAAAGCTAAAATCCCAATTAATCTCTGTCTCTTTTTTAAGATTTTATTTTTGGAGCTGGAGAGATGGCTTAGTATAACCGCACTAACCACTCTTCCCGAGGACCCGAGTTCAGTCCCTAGACATCTATGTAAAGGTAGGAGAGGCCAGCTCTACAGAACTATCCTCTGAGTCACATCTGCCCTGAGCTGTGATATGTATACCCATACCTCATACCAGACACACAACTACAGAACAGATTGGGGGGGGGGGGGGAGAAGGAGGGAGAGCGAGAGGGCCAGAGGGAAGGAGAGAGAAAGAAAGGGAGGAGGAGGAAGAGGAGGGGGAGGGAAGGAGAGAGGGAAAGAGAGAGAGAAGCCAAGGACTGGTGGCATACACCTGTAATCCCAGCATTTAGGAGATAGAGGCAGGAATTCAGGAGTTGAAGGTATATAGAAAGACAGCCTGGATTCTATGAGACTTCATCTCAAAATAGTGACAAAACTCCCCAATGCTCTCAGAACCTGGGTGGGAGGCTGAGGTGGTGTCAAGGCCAACTGAGAAGGTTGCACTGCGAGCAGCACACACACTACGAGCAGCACACAGGAAGGCCTAGTCTCCCTTCCTATTCCTAGCACGGTCCAATATGCCAAAAAATGCTCCTGAGTGTCAGGTGGCACCTGAATCCCCATCCTCTGGCCTGAAATAGCCACAGATGAGAAACCCAATTCTAAACAGTTATTAGAGACGTAAGGGAAAGTCCTGACTGATACATCCAGCCACTTAAAGACTGCAGAGCCCAATAAAATTAGAATAAAAGAACACTTACGCATAACTTCCATGACCCGGTGGCGCAGAAAGGTGCGGCTGCTCTGGAGGGCTCCAAAGCGCTGCAAGTCCAGTTCCCAGACATTTTCAGAGGGATAGCCATATACCATCCATTCAGCTAGGAACCTGTTTAGATGCAGACAGAAAGCTGTGGACCTCAGCTGGGACAGAGAGAACAATTCAAATCATATACACTCAAGAACCAATGGAACCACGAGTCTGTGCTGTCACAGAAGCTGAGCAAGTCTATACAATTCCCTCACATCTTCTAAAATAAACAAACATGGATCCAAGTGCGATTCTCATAGACACACAGTGAGGATTTTTTTTGGATAGGGTCTCTATATATAAGCCCTGGCTGTCCTGGAACTCTTGCGGATTCAACAACACTTGACCACCTCAGGCAACTGCCCTCATGTGCATATATTTACATATACATAGTTTAAAATAAAAACATTTTTTAAAAGAGAAAAACAGAGGGGCTGGAGAGATGGCTCGGTGGTTAAGAGCACTGGTTGCTCTTCCACAGGACCTGAGTTCCAATTCCCTGCAACCACATGGCAACGTAAAACTGCCTGCAATCCAGTGCCAAGTGATATGACACCCTCACACAGACAAATATCCAGGCAAAAAAATCCCAAAAAAACAATGCACATGAAGTAAAAATAAATAAATTATTAAAAAAGAAAAAAGGAGCTAGGCGGTGGTAGTATGCACCTTTTGTCCCAGCATCCAGGAGGCAGAGGCAAGTGCACCTCCTAGTCTGTGGACAGCCCAGTCCACATAGTTAAGTTTCATGTAGCCCGGCCAGGGCTACATGAAGAAACTCTCTCTTGAATCCCAACCCCTTACAAAAAGGTATACCAGAATGTATCAAATACATATAAATAAGTACTACTTATTAGCAAAATATATATACAAATATATTTTAACATATAAAAATTTCAAATTAGTTTTTTTGGGGGTTAGGGTGGGGGGTGGATTTGTTGGGGTTTTTTGTTTCTCTAGACAGAGATTCTCTGTTTAACAGCCCTGGCTGCTCTGGAACCCAATTTGTAGACCAGGCTGGCCTCAAACTCACAGAGATCCACTTGCCTCTGACTTCTGAATGCTGAGATAAAGGCGTATGCTACCATGTCGGGTCCCACTTTCTCACTTAACTCAGGCTCAACAGAAATCACTATGTAGTCCAGGCTGGCCTTATACTCACTGCAGTCCTCCTCCATCAGTCCCCTAAATGCTAGGATTACACAGCCACCATATCCAGATAATCAACTTTCTTTTAACCTGAGAATAAAGTGTCCTATGCTGATGACAAGGGTCCTCCTGCCCTTCACCTCCCAAGAGCTGGAACTGTATGCACACAGCTGACGAGCTATTGCCCAGTGTGGTACGGTGGACTCACACACACACACACACGCCCTGCTGTGTAGCCTCTCACAGTCCACGTAGGAGCTCATCCGTCCTGCAGAACTGAGACAGCAGACCTATCTAACATAACTTCACATTTTCTCTTCCCCAGCAACCACTATTTTTCTGTTTCTATGACTACCCTAAGTACCTCACATAAATGGAATTGTACAGTATTTGTATCCTTCTGTGACTGGCTTTTTTTAATTTTCAAAACATAGTCTTACTATGTAGTCTTGGCTGGCCTCAAATGTACAGAGATCTACCTGCCTCTGCTTCCCCAGCTGGGATTAAAAGAATTTTTTTCCACAGGTTGTGGCTAACTAAATGACTGAGTTCCAAAAATATTATAGTCAGTAACACTTATGGACTATGAATAAAGTAATTACCTTGAAGATGCATACTGTTATTTACATTACTAGCTGGTCACAGAACATACTAACAATGAAGAACCTAGCAAGCTCAAGTGTCCACAGGTGACTCTACGTAAAAAACACTTACTTTCCAGCTCCTCCACCCAACGACAGGCCAGCAGAGTTCATCCCTGCCAGGACAAAGTAGCCCTGTACTACAGGAGACTCGCCCATGATGCACTTCATGTCTGGTGTGAAGGTCTCAGGGCAATTCACCAACTTCAAAATCTCCAGAGTCTCCAATCCTGGCATCCTACGCAGGAGGGAACTCAACAGGGGCTCTGAGCAATCAAAACAAACCCAAACAGAGTCCTCACCTTTAGGGAATTAAACTTTTTCAAGTACTTATACTTTTTACTCCTCCTTCCAAAAAATTCTTTAGAGGAGACTTTTCTAAGAGTCATTTGGTTATCAGAAAGATGAAAATTGGTAGAATTACAGAATACACCTACAAAATGCCTGGCATTCAGAGTAAGAAAAATCATACTTTACAAAGGCAAGGAGCCACACAACAAAAGGAACACAGAAGGCGACAAGCAGTAATCTTACAGGGGTCAAGGTGTGTGTGAAATGTCTTAAGACACCACCTAACGTTTCCATGAAAGACAGTGTTTCCTACACTGAGATGGATATAGCAACAGGTTTGCACTTTGTTCTATACTCTCTCTGGCCACGTCCCATGGGACAGCAGTGACAGATGGAAACAGGATTAACTGGTTGATGGGCACAAGAGTTTAGTTTCCCATAAGCAGCAGTTTGTTCTTTTAAAATCCCACCAAGGATGGAAGAAAAATTAGATCTTTTCATACTCTTTCAATTTATAACCACGTAACTACAATAATTAGTCAAAAAAGACAAAATTATTTAAAACCTTAATAAAGACCATATTAGCAAAATAATCTACTTTTACAATTCTCCTGCCTCAGCCTACGACATGCTGGCATTACAAGCAGGACTACATCACACCATGCCCGGCTTTGTAGAAACCTCTTCAATTTCATTAAGTCTTACTAACAGAAAGTCCCCCTTCTAGTCTAAAGGTTCAGCAGTGATTTAAATAAATAAATGATAAGTCAAGTTCATTAAGCAAGCCTGTGGACCCTGCCTCCATGCATCTGACCAGTAGCCACAGCCTTAGTTCAAGTGAACTCATGATTACTACTGTACCCTCTGGAGCTGTCTTAAAGACACATAAAAAACGATTCATGAAAATACCTTGAAAAACGTAACATCTTAGAGAAGTAAAAGGCATTGTTGTTATAATTTACTTTACATACCAAAGTGATCCCAATCTTCACGAAGGTTCTGAATTTCCAACTGGTTCTTGCCTTCAGTGAAAATAGGTTTGGGGTTCTTCTCAAAGCCTCCAGACAAGATGCCACCCTGCCAGTTCCTAATGTAAATTCTTCCATCAGCATCCACAATGGCTGAAGAGAGAAACAGCAGAGAAGTGGGACAAAGGAGAAAAAACAAGGGGTTAGAGACCAGGAAGATTCCTAGATGGAGAGAATGGCCTGACCAACAGCACAGCATCAATAAATACAGGCATCCATTAGTCTTAAATACCACTGAAGAGCAGGCAGCAGTGGTGAGTGGTGCATGCCTTTAATCCCAGCACTTTGGAGAGGAGGCAGGTGGATCTCTAAGAGTTTGAGGCCAGCCTGGTCTACAGAGTAAGTTCCAAGATAGCTAAGACTACATAGAGAAACTCTTATCTCAAAAAAATAAAGACAAAAAAACATTGGAAGTCAGGAAGAAGGACCTTCTCACTCAAGATTTTTCTCTGATTACCCCAAATATTAAAAGGAACCTGAAAACTTTGCCAACACTTCCCAGTCAAACTATATTAACACCACTGTGCCTAGCCAAAGTTTAACAGGAAAGGGATGTGTAGAGTTCATTCCCTGAAATGATATCAAAACCCTTCAAAGCTCAGCATGCCTGCCTCTGCCTTCAAGCCCATGAAAGTGAGTTCTAGGCCAGCCAGGACTACACAATGAGACTGTCTCAAAAAAAAAAAAAAAAAAAAAAACAAAAACAAAAACAAAAAAAACCAGGCAGTGGTGGCGCACACCTTTAATCCTAACACTTGGGAGGTAGAGGCAGGTGAACCTCTGAGTTCAAGGCCAGTCTGGTCTACAGAGTGATTTCGAGGACAGGCAAGGTTACTGTCTGCCTCGAAACACGGGGGGG